>NW_027640459.1:0-401379 GCF_949752795.1 Hyperoodon ampullatus | reverse complement strand
TGTTATACCTTTAGTAATATTCCATTCAACGTGGAGAGTTGGGACCATTGGAATGTGTGCCACACATTATTGTTTTAAATGGTCTGCATTTGCTCACTGAATCTCACCAAACCGCTCAGTCCCAAGTGTCCAGGCTTATGCCACATCCAGCTGTCCTTGTACACAGGGCCATTCCAGGTTTCATCAGAGCCCCTGTAGTAATTGTAAATAATTTCCCTGTTTTTTTGATTTGTTTTTGAAATTCCTTTTTATAGTGGGTTTGAGCTGATTCTCACTGTCATGTTTATGCCAGTCTAGACCCACTTGATTCCCTTATGGAGACATATCAATACATAGGTTTTAAGATTCTTACTAGTCAGATATATTACTCTGTGGGAAATATGGGGTTTTGAGTCCCTTTCACTGAGGAAGGTGTAGGTCTTTTCTATTCCATATTTGCTTTTTGGAACGGTAGCTGTACTAATATCAAACTCTGGTTTTATGCATCACCCAACCCCTCCTTCCCCATTAAGCAGGTATAAGAATGTTTTTTAAATGTGAGACTCTGTTCTCTTTCCTAACTCAGTTGTTGTGTAGCCATGTATACAGGATCGTCGTAAGTGATATCTTATGATAAGTTTCTTTTTCACTGTGACTTATTTCACTTAGAATCATCGTACCTGAATCCACTCATTTTGCTGCTACTGGCCTTATGACATTGATTTCATTGATGAGGGATATTCCATCGTACGTAATTACCACAATTTCTTCAACGACTTTTGTCTTTCCTGGGATATTTAAGGTGTACCCAAGTTGAGATTCTTGTAAGCAGTGCAGCCCTAAATTTTGGGGTGGCTCTGTCTTATTGATTTTCAGTTTTCCCAAGGTTTATTGCCTAGAAATGAAGTGCCCTTGGCTCTGTAGCTCTGTTGTTTACTTGTTTTAGGGAACACAATGCACTCCTCCAGAGAGGCAGTTGGCAATTTACATCCCGCCCATCAGCATAACTAGACTCCCTGTTCTCCAGGGCTTGTCTTGACTTTCTGGTATTTACACATTTTGTGGATGTCCCTGTTCACCTGTGTGAAATGATGCTTTTTGTAGTGCAGATTTGCATTGCCCACTTGGTTGCTTGGCCAAATGGGCATATGCGTTTTCTCCTGAATATATTCAGGAGAATACGCATATGCACTTTTTGCCAAGTGCATCATTGTCGAAGTTGTGGCCCTCTTCCTGTGCTTTATAGGCGATTTCAATGTACATCTTGAAATCTGTTTCCTTCTATTCTGCCTCGCTTTCAAGTCCGCCTCGTTGCCTTCCCTCAACAGATTTTTGGACGAGAGTTGTTCTTTTTTAATCTGCCAGTTTGTGAATTGCTGTGTCGCTGAGCTCCATTTTTCAACTCGTTTTGTGTGAGCTGACCGCAAATCCACAATTTTGGTTTAGGACCTATACTGGTGCCCGCCGGGTGGCTGAGACTTTGATTAATTCTTCTTCCGACCGGGAAATTAGAGTGACATGTGCCCGTCTAAATGCCGAACAGCTGCTCTGTCATAGGTTCTCCCTCTTCCCTTTCATCCTCTGCCAAATTGGCAACCTGTGCGAACCAGGAAGTTAAAGGGGCTGTCTCTCCAATTTGTATGATTGATAGTAAAGCAGTTGGAAAGTCGAACCGGAACACCAGGAGAGGGACTATTAATTGAGTTTTAGAAACCTTTCGTATTCACAGTGTGTCCATTCTCTAGGTTTCCCATACATGTTATATCTGTAGTAATATTCCCTTCAACCTGGAGAGTTGGGACCAATGGAATGTGTGCCACGCATTATTGCTGTAAAGGGTCTGCATTTGCTCACCCAAGCGCACCAATCATCTCAGTCCCAAGTGTCAAGGCTTATGACACATCGACCTGTCATTGTAGATATTTTCATTCCAGGTTTTATCGGAGTCCCTGAAGGAAATGTAAAGAATTTCCTGTTTTTTTGTTTTATTTTTGAAATTCATTTTTATGGTGGTTTTCTGCTGATTCTCACTGCCATGTTTATGACAGTCTAGACACACTTGATTCCCTTATGTAGACATATCAATACATAGGTTTTAAGATTCTTATTAGTCAGATATATTCCTCTGTGGGAAATATGGGATTTTCAGTCCCTTTCACTGAGGAAAGTGTAGGTCTTTTCTATTCCGTATTTGGTTTTTGGAACGGTACCTGTACTAATGTCAAACTCTGGTTTTATGAATCACCCCACCTCTCCTTCCCCCTTAAGCAGGCATAAGAGTATTTTCTAAATGTGAGACTCTGTTCTCTTTCCTAACTCAGTTGATATGTAGCCATGTTTACAGGACCTTCATAAGTGATATCTTATGATAAGTTACTTTTTCAGAGTGACTTATTTCACTTAGAATCATCTTACCTGAATCCACTCATTTTGCTGCTACTGGCCTTATGACATTGATTTCATTGATGAGGGATATTCCATCGTACGTAATTACCACAATTTCTTCAACGACTTTTGTCTTTCCTGGGATATTTAAGGTGTACCCAAGTTGAGATTCTTGTAAGCAGTGCAGCCCTAAATTTTGGGGTGGCTCTGTCTTATTGATTTTCAGTTTTCCCAAGGTATATTTCCTAGAATGGAATTGCCCTTGGCTCTGTAGCTCTGTTGTTTACTTTTTTTAGGGAACACAATGCACTCCTCCAGAGAGGCAGTTGGCAATTTACATCCCGCCCATCAGCATAACTAGGCTCCCTGTTCTCCAGGGCCTGTTTTGCCTTTCTGGTTTATACACATTTTTTGGATGTCCCTTTTGAATGGTGGGAAGTGATACTTCTTTGTAGTGCAGATTTCCATTGCCCCCTTGCTTGCTTGGCCAAAAAGTGTGTATGCGTTTTCTCCTGAATATAATCTGGAGAAAACGCATACGCCTTTATTGGCCAAGTGCATCATTGGCGAAGTTGTGCCCCTCTTCCTGTGCCTTAAAGGTGATTCCAATGTACCTCTAGAAATCTGTTTCCTGCTATTCTGGCTCTCTTTCAAGTCCGTCTCGTTGCCTTCCCTCAACAGATTTTTGAATGATAGTTGTCCTTTATTACGCTGCCAGTTTGTGAATTGCTATGCCCCTGAGCTCCATTTTTCATCTCGTTTTTTGTGAGCTGACCGCAAGTCCAAAATTTTGGTTCAGGACCTATACTGGTTCCTGGCAGGTGGCTGAGACTTTGGTTAATTCTTCTTCCTGATAGGAACTTAGAGTGACATGTGCCCGTCCAAATGCCTAACAGCTACTCTCTCATTGTTTCTCCCTCTTCCCTTACATCCTCTTCCCAATTGGCAACCTGTACGAACCCGGAGGTTAAAGGGGCTGTCTCTCCAAGTTGGGAGATTGATAGTAAAGCAGTTTGAAAATGAAACCGTAGCACCAGGAGAGAGACTATTAGTTGAGTTTTAGAAACCTTTCGTATTCACAGTGTGTCTATTCTCTAGTTTTCCCGTACATATTATAGCTGTAGTAATATTCCCTTCATCCTGGAGAGTTGGGACCCGTGGAATGTGTGCCACGCATTATTGCTTTAAATGGTCTGCATTTGCTCACCCAATCTCACCAATCCTCTCAGTCCCAAGTGTCCAGCCTTATGCCACATCCATCTGTGGTTGTAGATAAGGTCATTCCAGGTTTCATCAGAGCCCCTAAAGGAATTGTAAAGAATTTCCTTGTTTTTTTGTTTTGTTTTTGAATCTCCTTTTTATAGTGGGTTTGAGCTGATTCTCCCTGCCATTTTTTTGCCAGTCTATACATACATGATTCCCTTATGGAGACATATCAATACATAGCTTTTAAGATTCTTACTAGTCAGATATATTCCTCTGTGGGAAATATGGGGTCTTGAGTCCCTTTCACTGAGGAAGGTGTAGGTCTTGTCTATTGCGTAGGTGGTTTTTGGAACGGTACCTGTACTAATATCACACTCTGGTTTTATGCAGCACACCACCTCTCCTTCCCCCATAAGCAGGCATAAAAGTGTTTTCTAAATGTGAGACTCTGTTCTCCTTCCTAACTCAGTTCATGTGTAGCCATGTTTACATTACCTTCATAAGTGATATCTTATGTTAAGTTTCTTTTTCTCTGTCATGTATTTCACTTAGAATCATCGTACCTGAATCCAATCCTTTTGCTGCTACTGGCCTTATGACATTGAGTTCATAGCTGAGGGATAATCCATCGTATGTAAGTAACACAATTACTTGAACCATTTTTGTCTTTCCTGGGATATTTTAGGTGGACTCAAGTTGAGGTTTTTGTAAGCAGTGCAGCCCTAAATTTTGGGGTGGCTCTGTCTTATTGATTTTCAGTTTTCCCAAGGTATATTCCCTAGACTGGATGTGCCCTTGGCTCTGTAGCTCTGTTGTTTACTTGTTTTAGGGAACACAATGCACTCCTCCAGAGAGGCAGCTGGCAATTTACATCCTGCCCATCAGCATAAGTAGGCTCACTGTTCTAAAGGCCCTGTCTTGCCTTTCTGGTTTTTACACATTTTGCGGATGTCCCTTTTGACCGGTGGGAAGTGATACTTCTTTGTAGTGCAGATTTGCATTGCCCGCTTGCTTGCTTGGCCAAAAAGGGCATATGCGTTTTCTCCTAAATATATTCAGGAGAAAACACATATGCCCTTTTTATCCAAGTGCATCACTGTCGAAGTTGTGCCCCTCTTCTTGTGCTTTAAAGGTGATTCAAATGTACCTATTGAAATCTGTTTCCTGCATTTCATGCTCGCTTTCAAGTCCGCCTCTTTGCCTTCCCTCAACAGATATTTGGACGATAGTTGTCAATTATTACTCTGCCAGTTTGTGAGTGGCTGCGCCCCTGAGCTCCATTTTTCAACTCGTTTTTTGTGAGCTGACCGCAAGTCCAAAATTTTGGTTCAGGACCTATATTGGTTCCCGGCGGGTGGCTGAGACTTCGGTTAATTCTCCTTCCTGCTGGGAAATTAGAGTGACATGTGCCCGTCCAAATTCCTAAAAGCTACTCTCTCATTGGTTCTCCCTCTTCCCTTTCATCCTCTGCCAAATTGGCAATCTGTGCGAACCAGGAGGTTTGAGTGGCTGTCTCTACAAGTTGGGAGACTGATAGTAAAGCAGTTGGAAAGTCAAACCAGAGAACCAGGAGCGGGAATATTAGTTGAGTTTTAGAAACCTTTCGTATTCACAGTGTGTCCATTCTCTAGGTTTCCCATACATGTTATAGCTGTAGTAATATTCCCGTCAACCTGGAGAGTTGGGACACTTGGAATGTGTTCCACGCATTATTGCTTTAAATGGTCTGAATTTGCTCACTGAATCTCATCAAAATTCTCAGTCCCAAGTGTCCAGCCTTATACCACATCCAGCTGTCCTTGTACAGAGGGCCATTTCAGGTTTCATCAGAGACCCTGTAGGAATTTTAAAGAATTTCCCGGTTTTTTTGTTTTGTTTTTCAAATTCCTTTTTATAGTGGGTTTGAGCTTATCCTCACTGCCATGTTTATGCCAGTCTAGACCCACTTCATTCCCTTATGGAGACATATCAATATATAGGTTTTCAGATTCTTATTAATCAGATATAATCCTCTGTGGGAAATATGGGGTTTTGAGTCCCTTTCACTGAGGAAGGTGTAGGTCTTCTCTATTCCATATTTGGTTTTTGGAACGGTAGCTGTACGAATATCAAACTCTGGTTTTATGCATCACCCCTCCTCTCCTTTGCCCTTAAGCAGGCATAAGAGTGTTTTCTAAATGTGAGACTCTGTTCTCTTTCCTAACTCAGTTCATGTGTAGCCATGTTTACAAGACGTTCATAAGTGATATCTTATGAGAAGTTTCTTTTTCTCTGTGACTTATTTAACTTAGAATCATTGTACCTGAATAAAATCATTTTGCTGCTACTTGCCTTATGACATTGATTTCATGGCTGAGGGATATTCCATTGTATGTAAGTACCACAATTTCTTGAACCAATTGTCTCTTTCCAGGGATATTTAAGGTGTACACAAGTTGATATTCTTGTAAGCAGTGCAGCCCTAAATTTTGGGGTGGCTCTGTCTTACTGATTTTCAGTTTTCCCAAGGTATATTCCCTAGACTGGAAGTGCCCTTTGCTCTGTAGCTCTGTTGTTTAATTGTTTTAGGGGACACATTGCACTCCTCCAGAGAGGCAGGTGGCAATTTACATCCTGCCCATCAGCATAACTAGGCTCCCTGTTCTCCAGAGCCTGTCTTGCCTTTCTGGTTTTTACATATTTTTCGGATGTCCCTTTTGACCTCTGGGAAGTGATACTTCTTTGTACTGCAGAATTGCATTGCCCGCTTCCTTGCTTGGCCAAAATGGCTTATGTGTTTCCTCCTGAATATATTCAGGAGGAAACACATACACCCTTTTTGGGCAAGTGCATCATTGTCGTAGTTGTGTCGCTCTTCCTGTGCTTTAAAGGTGATTCCAATGTACCTCTTGAAATCTGTTTCCTGCTATTCTGGCTCGCTTTTGAGTCTGCCTCGTTGCCTTCCCTCAACAGATTTTTGAACTGTAGTTGCCTTTTATTACTCTGCCAGTTTGTGAATTGCTGTGCCCCTGAGCTCCATTTTTCAACACGTTTTTTGTGAGCTGACAGCAAGTCCAAAATTTTGCTTCAGGATCTATACTGGTTCCCGTCGTGTGGCTGAGACTTTGGTTAATTCTTCTTTCTGCAGGGAAATTAGAGTGACATGTGCCCGTCCAAATGCCTAACAGCTACTCTCTCATTGGTTCTCCATCTTTTCTTTCATCCTCTGCCTAATTTGCAACCTGTGAGAAGGAGGAGGTTAAAGGGGAAGTCTATCCAACTTGGGAGATTGATAGTAAAGCAGTTGGAATTTCAAACAGGAGCACCACGAGAGGGACTATTAGTTGATTTCTAGAAACCTTTCGTATTCACAGTGTTTCCATTCTCTAGGTTTCCCGTACATGTTATAGCTGTAGTAATATAACCTTCAACCTGGAGAGTTGGGCTCCTTGGAATGTGTGCCACACATTATTGTTTTAAATTGTCTGCATTTGCTGACCCAATCGCACCAATCCACTCAGTCCCAAGTGTCCAGCCTTATGCCACATCCAGCTGTCGTTGTAGATAGGGCCATTCTAGGATTCTTCAGAGCCCCTGTAGGAATTATAAATAATTTCCCTGTTTATTTGTTTTGTTTTTCAAATTCCTTTTTATAGTGGGTTTGAGCTGATTCTCATTGCCATGTTTATGCCAGTCTAGACACACTTGATTCCCTTACGGAGACATATCAATACATAGGTTTTAAGATTCTTACTAGTCAGATATATTCCTCTGTGGGATATATGGGGTTTTGAGTCTCTTTCACTGAGGAAGGTGTAGGACTTGTATAATCCGTAGTTGGTTTTTGGAATGGTACCTGTACTAATATCAAACTCTGGTTTTATGCATCACCCCTCCTCTCCTTTCCCCTTAAGAAGGCATAAGAGTGTTTTCTAAAGGAGAGGCTCTTTTCTCTTTCGTAACTCTGTTCATGTGTAGCCATGTTTACAGGACCTTCATAAGTGATATCTTATAAAAGGTTCTTTTTCTCTGTGACTTATTTCACTTAGAATCATCGTACCTGAATCCACTCATTTTGCTGCTACTGGCCTTATGACATTGATTTCATGGCTGAGGGATAATCCATTGTACGTAAGTACCGAAATTTCTTGAACAAATTTTGTCTTTCCTGGGATATTTTAGGTGTACCCAAGTTGAGGTTCTTGTAAACAGTGCAGCCCTAAATTTTGGGGTGGCTCTCTCTTATTGATTTTCAGTTTTCCCAAGGTATATACCCTAGACTGGAAGTGCCCTTGGCTCTGTAGCTCTGTTGTTTAACTGTTTTAGGGAACACATTGCACTCATCCAGAGAGGGGGTTGGCAATTTACATCCTGCCCATCAGCATAACTAGGCTCCCTGTTCTCCAGGGCATGTCTTGCCTTTCTGGTTTTTACACATTTTACAGATGTCCCTTTTGACCGCTTGGAAGTGATACTTCTTTGTACTGCAGAACTTCATTGCCCGCTTGCTTGCTTGGCCAATAAGGGCGTATGTGTTTCCTCCTGATTATATTCAGGAGGAAAATCATAATCCCTTTTTGGGCTAGTGCATCATGGTCGAAATTGTGGCCCTCTTCCTGTGCTTTAAAGGTGATTCCAATGTACCTCTTGAAATCTGTTTCCTGCTATTCTGACTCCCTTTCAAGTCCGCCTCGTTGCCTTCCCTCAACAGATTTTTGGACGATAGTTGCCCTTTATTACTCTGTCAGTTTGAGAATTGCTGTGCCCCTGAGCTCCATTTTTCAACTCGTTTTTTGTGAGCTGACCGCAAGTCCAAAATTTTGCTTCAGGATCTATACTGGTTCCCGGCGTGTGCTGAGACTTTGGTTAATTCTTATTTCTGCCGTGAAATTAGAGTGACATGTGTCCATCCAAATGCCTAACAGCTACTCTCTCATTGATTCTCCATCTTTCCTTTCATCTTCTGCCAAATTGGCAACCTTTGAGAACCAGGAGGTTAAAGAGTCTGTCTCTCCAAGTTGGGAGATTGATAGTAAAGCAGTTGGAAATACAAACAGAAGCACCAGGAGAGGGACTATTAGTTGACTTTTAGAAACCTTTCGTATTCACAGTGTGTCCATTCTCTTGCTTTCCCGTACATGTTATAGCTGTAGTAATATTCCCTTCAACCTGGAGAGTTGGGATCCTTGGAATGTGTGCCACGCATTATTGCTTTAAATGGTCTGCTTTTGCTGATCCAATCTCACCAATCCTCTCAGTCCCAAGTGTCCAGCCTTATGCCACATCCAGCTGTCGTTGTAGACAGGGTCATTCCAGGTTTCATCAGAGCCCCTGAAGGAATTGTAAAGAATTTCCCTGTTTTTTTGTTTTGTTATTGAAATACCTCCTTAGTGGGTTTGAGCTGATTCTCACTGCCATGTTTATGCCAGTCTAGACACACTTGATTACCTTATGGAGACATATCGATACATAGGTTTTAAGATTTATACTAGTCAGATGTATTCCTCTGCGGGAAATATGGGGTTTTGAGTTCCTTTAACTGAGGAAAGTTTAGGTCTTGTCTATTCCGTATTTGGATTTTGGAACGGTACCTGTACTAATATCAGTCTCTGGTTTTATGCATCACCACACCTCTCCTTCCCCCTTAAGAAGGCATAAGGGTGTTTTCTGAATGTGAGACTCTGTTATCTTTCCTAACTCACTTCATGTGTAGCCATGTTTACAGGACCTTCATAAGTGATATCTTATGATAAGTTTCTTTTTCTCTGTGACTTATTTCACTTAGAATCATCATACCTGAATCCACTCATTTTGCTGCTACTGGCCTTATGACATTGATTTCATGGCTGAGAGATATTCCATCGTACATAAATACCACAATTTCTTGAACCATTTTTTTCTTTCCTGGGATATTTCAGGTGTACCCAAGTTGAGGTTCTTGTAAACAGTGCAGCCCTAAATTTTGGGGTGGCTCTGTCTTATTGATTTTCAGTTTTCCCAAGGTATATTCCCTAGACTGGAAGTGCACTTGGCTCTGTAGCTCTGTTGTTTACTTTTTTGTGGGAACAAAATGCATTCTTCCAGAGAGGTAGTTGGCAATTTACATCCCGCCCATCAGCATAACTAGGCTCCCTGTTCTCCAGGGCCTGTGTTGCCTTTCTAGTTTTTACACATTTTGCAGATGTCCCTTTTGTCCAGTGGGAAGTGATACTGCTTTGTAGTGCAGATTTGCATTGCCCGCTTGCTTGCTTGGCCAAAAGGGGCATATGCATTTTCTCCTGAATATATTCTGGAGAAAACTCATATGCACTTTTTGGCCAAGTGCATCATTGTCGACAATGAGCCCTCTTGCTGTGCTTAAAAGGCGATTCCAAAGTACCTCTTGAAATTTGTTTCATGCTATTGGGCCTCGTTTTCAAGTCCGCCTCATTGCCATCCCTCAAAAGATTTTTAGACGATAGTTGTCGTTCATTACGCTGCCAGTTTTTGAATTGCTGTGCCCCAGAGCTCCATTTTTCAACTCGTTTTTTGTAAGCTGACAGCAAATCCACAATTTTGGTTGAGGACCAGTACTGGTTCCTGGCGGGTGACTGAGACTTTGGTTAATATTTCTTCCTGACGGGAAATTAGAGTGACATGTGCCAGTCCAAATGCCTAACAGCAACTCTCTCATTGGTTCTCCATCTTACCTTTCATCCTCTGCCAATTGGCAACATGTGAGAACCAGGAGGTTAAAGGGGCTGTCTCAACAAGTTGGGAGATTGATAGTAAAGCAGTTGGAAATTCAAACTGGAGCAAGAGGAGAGGGATTATTAGTTGAGTTTTAAAAACCTTTCGTATTCACAGTGTGTCCATTCTCTAGGTTTCCCGTAAATGTTATAGCTGTAGTAGTATTCCCTTCAACCTGCGGAGTTGGGACCATGGGAATGTGTGCCACACATTATTGCTTTAAATGCTCTGCATTTCCTCACCGAATCTCACCAATCCTCTCAGTCCCAAGTGTCCAGACTTATGCCACATCCAGCTGTCATTGTAGATAGGGTCATTACAGGTTTCATCAGAGCCCCTGAAGGAATTGTAAACAATTTCCCGGTTTTTTTGTTTTGTTTTTGAAATTCCTTTTTATATTGGGTTTGATCTGATTCTCACTGCCATGTTTATGCCAGTTAGGACACACTTGATTCCCTTACGGAGATATATCAATACATATGTTTTAATATTCTTACTAATCAGATATATTCCTCTGCGGGAAATATGGGGTTTTGAGTCCCTTTCACTGAGGAAGGTGTGGGGATTGACTCTTCTGTAGTTGGTTTTTGGAACGGTACATGTACTAATATCAAACTCTGGTTTTATGCATCACCCCACCTCTCTTTCCCACTTAAGCAGGCATAAGAGTGTTTTCTAAATGTGAGACTCTGTTCTCTTTCCTAAATCAGTTCATGTGTAGCCATGTTTACAGGACCTTCATAAGTGATATCTTATGATAAGTTTCTTTTTCTCTGTGACTTATTTCACTTAGAATCATCGTACCTGAATCCAATTATTTTGCTGCTACTGGCCTTATGACATTGATTTCATGGCTGAGAGATATTCCATCGTATGTATGTTCCACAATTTCTTGAAACATTTTTGTCTTTCCTGGGATATTTCAGGTTTACCCAAGTTGAGGTTCTTGTAAGCAGTGCAGCCCTAAATTTTGGGGTGTCTCTGTCTTATTGATTTTCAGTTTTCCCAAGGTATATTCCCTAGACTGGAAGTGCACTTGGCTCTGTAGCTCTGTTGTTTCCTTGTTTTAGGGAACACAATGCACTCCTCCAGAGAGGCAGTTGGCATTTTACATCCCGCCCATCAGCATAACTAGGCTCCCTGTTCTCCAGGGCCTGTGTTGCCTTTCTAGTTTTTACACATTTTGCGGATGTCCCTTTTGTCCGGTGGGAAGTGATACTGCTTTGTAGTGCAGATTTGCATTGACCGCTTGCTTGCTCGGCCAAAAAGGGCGTTTGCGTTTTCTCCTGAATATATCCAGGAGAAAACGCATATGCACTTTTTGGCCCATTGCATCATTGTCGAATTTGTGCCCCTCTTCCTGTGCTTTAAAGGCGATTCCAATTTACCTCTTGAAATCTGTTTCCTTCTATTCTGGCTCGCTTTCAAGTCCACCTTGTTGCCTTCCCTCAACAGATTTTTGGACGATAGTTTCCCTTTATTACTCTGCCCGTTTGTGAATTGCTGGGCCCCTGAGCTCCATTATTCAACTCGATTTTTGTGAGCTGACCGCAAGTCCAAAATTTTGGTTCACGACCTATACTGGTTCCCGGCGGGTGGCTGAGACTTTGGCTAATACTTCTTCCTGCCAGGAGATTAGAGTGACTAATGCCGGACCAAATGCCTAACAGCTACTCTCTCATTGGTTTTCCATCTTCCCTTTCATCCTCCGCCAAATTGGCAACATGTGAGAACCAGGAGGATAAAGGGGGGGCTGTCTCTCTAAATTGGGAGATTGATAGTAAAGCATTTGGAAATTCAAATCGGAGCACCAGGAAAGGGACTATTAGTTGAGTTTTAGAAACCTTTCGTATTCACAGTGTGTCCATTCTCTAGGTTTCCCGTACATGTTATAGCTGTAGTAATATTCCCTTCAACCTGGAGAGTTGGGACACTTGGAATGTGTGCCACACATTATTGCTCTAAATGGACTGCATTTGCTCACCGAATCTCACCAATCCTCTCAGTCCCAAGTGTCCAGCCTTATGCAACATCCAGCTGTCATTGTAGGTAGTGTCATTCCAGGTTTCATCAGAGCCCCTGAAGGAATTTTAAAGAATTTCCCTGTTTTTTTGTTTTGTTATTGAAATACCTCCTTAGTGGGTTTGAGCTGATTCTCACTGCCATGTTTATGCCAGCCTAGACACACTTGATTACCTTATGGAGACATATCGATACATAGGTTGTAAGATTTATACTAGTCAGATGTATTCCTCTACGGGAAATATGGGGTTTTGAGTTCCTTTAACTGAGGGAAGTTTAGGTCTTGTCTATTCCGTATTTGGATTTTGGAACGGTACCTGTACTAATATCAATCTCTGGTTTTATGCATCACCACACCTCTCCTTCCCCCGTAAGAAGGCATAAGGGTGTTTTCTGAATGTGAGACTCTGTTCTCTTTCCTAACTCACTTCATGTGTAGCCATGTTTACAGGACCTTCATAAGTGATATCTTATGATAAGTTTCTTTTTCTCTGTGACTTATTTCACTTAGAATCATCATACCTGAATCCACTCATTTCGCTGCTACTGGCCTTATGACATTGATTTCATGGCTGAGAGATATTCCATCGTACATAAGTACCACAATTTCTTGAACCATTTTTTTCTTTCCTGGGATATTTCAGGTGTACCCAAGTTGAGGTTCTTGTAAGCAGTGCAGCCCTAAATTTTGGGGTGGCTCTGTCTTATTGATTTTCAGTTTTCCCAAGGTATATTCCCTAGACTGGAAGTGCACTTGGCTCTGTAGCTCTGTTGTTTACTTTTTGGGGGGAACACAATGCATTCTTCCAGAGAGGCAGTTGGCAATTTACATCCTGCCCATCAGCATAACTAGGCTCCCTGTTCTCCAGGGCCTGTGTTGCCTTTCTAGTTTTTACACATTTTGCAGATGTCCCTTTTGTCCAGTGGGAAGTGATACTGCTTTGTAGTGCAGATTTGCATTGCCCGCTTGCTTGCTTGGCCAGAAAGGGCATATGCATTTTCTCCTGAATATATTCTAGAGAAAACTCATATGCACTTTTTGGCCAAGTGCATCATTGTCGACAATGAGCCCCTCTTGCTGTGCTTAAAAGGTGATTCCAAAGTACCTCTTGAAATTTGTTTCATGCTATTGGGCCTCGTTTTCAAGTCCGCCTCATTGCCATCCCGCAAAAGATTTTTGGACGATAGTTGTCGTTCATTACACTGCCAGTTTTTGAATTGCTGTGCCCCAGAGCTCCATTTTTCAACTCGTTTTTTGTAAGCTGACAGCAAATCCAAAATTTTGGTTGAGGACCTGTACTGGTTCCTGGCGGGTGACAGAGACTTTGGTTAATATTTCTTCCTGACGGGAAATTAGAGTGACATGTGCCAGTCCAAATGCCTAACAGCAACTCTCTCATTGGTTCTCCATCTTCCCTTTCATCCTCTGCCAAATTGGCAACCTGTTCGAACCAGGAGGTTAAAGGGTCTGTCTCTCCAAGTTGGGAGATTGATAGTGAAGCAGTTGGAAACTCAAACTGGAGCACCAGGATAGGGACTATTAGTTGAGTTTTAGAATCCTTTCGTATTCACAGTGTGTCCATTCTCTACGTTTCCCATACATGTTATAACTGTAGAGATATTCCCTTTTACCTGTCGACTTGGGACCCATGGAATTGGTGGCATGCATTATTGCTTTAAACGGTCTGCATTTTCTCATCCAATCTCACCAATCCTCTCAGTCCCAAGTGTCCAGTGTTATGTCTCATCCAGCTGTCATTTTAGATGGGGTCATTCCAGGTTTCATCAGAACACCTGAAGGAATTGTGTTAGAATTTCGCTTTTTTTTATTTTGTTTTTGAAAATCATTTATATAATGAGGTTGAGCTGATTTTCACTGACGTGTTTATGCCGGTCTAGACACACTTGATTCCCTTATGGAGACATATCAATACGTAGGTGTTAAGATTCTTACTACTCAGATATATTCCTCTGAGGGAATAGGGCTGTTGAGTCCCATTCACTGAGGAAGGAGTAGGTCTTGCCTCTTCTGTATTTGGATTATGCAATGGTACCTGTGCTAATATCAAACTCTGGTTTTGTTCATCTCCCCACCACTCCTTTCCCCTTAAGCAGGCATAAGTAAGTTCTCTAAATGTGAGACTCTGTTCTCTTTCCTAATTCTGTTCATGGGTAGCCATGTTTACATTTCCTTCATCAGTGATATCTTATGTCAGAATGCTCCACGGCTCTTGTCATCATAATGCTGCATGATGCTCATCATCACAATTATCCATGGCCTTCTCATCACAATGCCCCACCGTCTTGCCATCACATTGCTCCATGCCCTGTTCATCTCAATGCTCCATGTCCCTTGTCATCACAATTCTCCACGTCCTTATCATCACAGTGCTCCTTGACACTCCTCCTCACAATGTTATATGCTCTTGTCATCACAATTCTGCATGCACTTGTCATCACAATGCTCCAGGACCCCTGTCATAGCAAGCTCCATGCGCTTGTCATCACAATGTTTCATACCTGGTCATTAAAATTCTCAATGGCCCTTGTCATCACAATGATCCATGCCCTTGTCATCACAAAGCTCCTTTATCTTTGTCATCACAATCCTCCATGACACTTGGCATCACAATGCTCCATGTCATTGGCATCACAATGGAACATGACATATGTCATCACAATGCTCCCTGACACCTATCTTAACAATAATCCATGACGTTGTCATGACAATGCTCCATGCCATTGTCATCACAATGCTCCAAGCCCTTGTCATCACAATGTTCCAAGCCCTTGTCATCAAAATACTCCATGCCCTTGTCATCACAATGCTCCATGACCTCTGTCATCACAATGTTCCCTGACACCTGTCATCACAATGCTCCATGCCCCTTGTCAGTACAGTGCTCCATGATGCTCGTCATCACAATTACCCAAGGTCTTCTCATCACAATGCTTCAGGGTTTTACCATCAAAATGCTCCATGCCCCTGTCAATACAGTGCTCCATGCCCTTGACATCCCAATGCTCCATGGCCGCTGTCATCACAATGCTCCGTGACTCCATTCATCACAATGCTTCATGATCTTTGTGATCACAATGGTCAGTGCCCTCATCATCACAAGGCTCTGTGACCTGTCACCACAATGCTCCATGAACTTTTCATCACAATACTCAATGACCCTTGTCATCACAATTCTCCTTGCCTTTCTCAGCACAATACGCAAAGACACTTGTCATCACAATGCTCCATGTGCTTGTCAACACAATGCTCCACCAGCTTGTCATCACAATGCTCCCTGCACTTCTCATCAAAATGCTCTGTCAGCACTGATATCACACTGTTCCATAACTAGTCATCACAATACTCCCTCACCCTTCTCATCACAATGTTCCATGATGCCTGTCATCACAATACTACATGCACTTATCATCACAGTGCGCCATGACCCCTGACATCAAAATGCTCCATAACATATGTCATCAAAATGCTCCATAACTTTTTTCATCACAAAGCTCAATGACCCTTGGCATCACAATGCTCCATGTCATTGTCATCACAATGCTCCAGGAACCTTCTCATCAGATTGCTCCATGCCATTGTCATCACAACTGTCCGTGACGCTTGTCATCACAATGTTCGATGCCCTTCTCATAACAATGCTCCATGCCCTTGTCATTACAGTCCTCAATGAACGCTGTACCACAGTGTACCAGGCCCTTGTCATCACAGTGCTCCAGGCCCACTCTCATCACAATAATCCATGAAACTTTTCAGACCAATGCGCCATGGCCTTGTCATCACAATGCTCCATTACCACTGTCATAACAATGCTCCATGATCCCAGTCATCACAATGTTCCACAGCCTTGTCATCACAAGGCTCCATGACCCTTGTCATCACAAGGCTCCATACACATGAAATCACAATGTTCCATGTCCTTATCATCACAAAGCTCCATGATGCATGTCTTCAGAATGCTCCATGGCTTTCTCATCACAATGCACCATTCCCTTGTCATCAGAATGCTCCACGACCCCTGTAATCACAATGCTCCATGCCCATTTTCATTAGAATGCTCCATGAGAATGTCATCACAAGGCTCCATGGTTTTCTCATCACAATGCTCCAGGACCTTGTCATCACAATGCTCCTTTCTCTTGTCATCACAATGCTCCATGACACCTGTCATCACAATACTCCATGAACATTTCAGCACAGTGTTCCATGACATTCTCATCACAGTGCTCCTTGACACCTGTCATCACAATGCTCCATGACCAATGTCATCACAACCCTACATGACCTCTGACAACACAATGATCCGGGACTCTTGTCATCAAAATGCTCCATGACACTTGTTATCACAATGATCCATGCCCTTGTCATCACAATGCGCCATGCCCACTGTCATCACAATAATCCATGAAACTTGTCAGATTAATGTTCCATGCCCCTGTCATCACAATGCTCCATGCCCTTGTCATCACAATGCTCCATGACACCTGTCATCACAATGCTCTGTGACTCCAGTCATCACAATGCTTCATGACCTTTGTCATCACAGTGGTCCATGCCCTGGTCACACAAGGCTCTGTGATCTTTGTCACCACAATGCTCCATGCCCTTGTCATCATAATGCTCCATGCCCACTGTCATCACAATAATCCATGAAAATTGTCAGACCAATGATCCTTGCCCTCGTCACTCGAGGCTCTGTGATCTTTGTCACCACAATGCTCCATGATCTTCTCATCACAATGCTCCATGACCCCTGTCATCACAATGCTCCATGCTCCTTGATATCAAAATTATCCATGACCTCTGTCATCACAGTGCTCCAAACCCTTGTGATCACATTGTTCCATAACACCTGTCATCACAACGCTCAATGATGCCTGTCATCACAATACTCCAAGCCCTTTTCATCACAATGCTCCATGACCTTTGTCATCACAATGCTCAATACACTTGTCATCACAATGCTCCCTGACACTTGTCGTCAGAATGCTTCTCGCGCCCTGTGATGAAAAGGCTCTATGGCTTTTTCGTCACAATGCTCCATGCCATTGTCATCACAATACTCCACAAGCTTGTCTTCAGAATGTTCGTTGACCCTTGTCATCACAATTCTCCATGCCCCGTGTCATTACAGTGCTCGATGACACTTGTCAACAATATGCTTCATGGGCTTGCCATCACAATGCTCCATGACCTGGACATCACAATGCTCCATGTCCCTTGTCATCACAATGCTCCATGCGCTTCTCAGCACAATGCTCCATGACCCATGACATCACAATGCGCCATGAACTTTTCATCACAAAGTTCTACATCCTTTTCATCGCTATGATCCATAAAACTTGTCATCACAATGCTCCATGCACTTCTAATCAAAATGCTCTCTCACCACTTATATCACAATGTTCCATCACTAGTTATCACAATACTCCCTCACCCCTGTCATCACAATGTTCCATGACCACTGTAATCACAATGCTCCATGCCCTTGTCATCACAATGCTCCATTACCTCTGACATCACAATGTTCCATAACACCTGTCACAAAATTCTCCATGACCCATTTCATCACAAAGCTCCATGATGCATGTCATCAAAATGTTCCATGGACTTCTCATCACAATGCTCCATGCCCTTGCCATCACAATGCTCCATTACACCTGTCATCACAATGCTCCATGACCACTGTCATCACAGTGCTCCATGACCCCAGACAACACAATGATCTGGGACTCTTGTCATCAAAATGCTTCAAGACACTTGTCATCACAATGATCCATGCGCTTGTCATCGCAATGCTCCATGACACCTGTAATCCGAATGCTCCGTGACGCTTGTCATCCCAGTGCTCCATGACCCTTGGCATCACAATGTTCCATGCCATTGTCATCACAATGCTCCATAAACCCTCTCATCACATTGCTCCATGCCCTTGTCATCACAAAGCTCCATGACGCTTGTCATCACAATGCTTGATGCTCTTCTCATCACAGTGCTCCATGCCCTTGTCATTACAATCCTCCATGATCCATGTATCACCGTGTTCCTTGCCCTTGTCATCACAATGCTCCTTGCCCAGACTCATCACAATAATCCATGAAACTTTTCACACAAATGCTCCATGCCCTTCTCATCAAAAGGCTCCGTTACCCGTGTCATAACAATGCTCCATGACCCCTGCCATCACAATGTTCCATGGCCTCATCATCTCAAGGCTCCATGACCCTTGTCATCACAATTCTCCAAGACCCCTGTAATCACAATGCTACATGCCCTTGTCATCACGAAGCTCAATGACTTATGTCATCAGAATGCTCCATGGCCTTCTCATCACAATGCACCATGCCCTTGTCATCACAGTGCTCCAAGACCGCTGTATTCACAATGCTCCATGCCCCTTTTCATCTCAATGCTCAATGAA
Organism: Hyperoodon ampullatus; assembly: GCF_949752795.1. Classification (NCBI taxonomy): domain Eukaryota; kingdom Metazoa; phylum Chordata; class Mammalia; order Artiodactyla; family Ziphiidae; genus Hyperoodon; species Hyperoodon ampullatus. The sequence continues at coordinate 382,639 of NW_027640459.1, read as the reverse complement.
CTCTGTCATTCCAATGCACCATGCCCATCATCATAATGCTTAATGCTATTGTCATCACAATGAAATCAAAATGCTCCATGACCTCTGTCATCACAATACTCCAAACCCTTGTGATCACAATGCTCCATGAACTTTGTCATCACAATGCTCAAAACACTTGTCATCTCAATGCTCCCTGCCACTTGTCATCAGTATCCTTCTTAAACCCTGTCATGACAAGGCTCCATGCCTTTTTCATCACAATGATCCATGCACTTTTCATCACAATGTTCCAAACCCCAGTAATCACAATGCTCCTTGCCCTTGTCATCACAAAGCTCCATGACCCATATCATCAGAATGCTCCATGGCCTTCTCATCAACATGCTCGATGCCCTTGTCATCACACTGCTCCCTGACACTTGTCTTCAGAATGCTCCTTGAACTCTGTCATGAAAAGGATCCATGCCTTTTTCATCACAATGCTCCATGACATTTCATCACTATGCTCCATGCCATTGTCATCACAATACTCCACAACCTTGTCATCAGAATGCTCCATGACCCATGTCATCACAATGCTCCATGACCCCTGTCATCACAATGCTCCATGACCCCTGTAATCACAATGCTCCATGCCTCTTGTCATTACAGTGCTCCATGACGCTCGTCATCACAATTATCCATGGTCTTCTCATCAAAATGCTGCACGGTCGTTCCATCACAGTGCTCCCTGCCCTGTTCCTCACAATGCTCCATGACCCTTTTCATCACAATTCTCCAAGCAATTGTCATACAATGCTCCATTACGTTTGTCATCACAATCCTCCATGACACTTGGCATCACAATGCTCCATTACATTTGTTATCACAATCCTCCATGACACTTGGCATCACAATGCTCCACGCCATTGTCATCACAATGCACCATGACATATGTCATCACAATGCTCCCTGACACCTGTCTTCACAATACTACATGACCTTGTCATAAAAATGTTCCATGCCCTTGTCATCACAATGTGCCATGCGCACCCTCATACCAATAATCCATGAAACTTGTCAGACCAATTCTCCATGCCCCTGTCATCACAATGCTCCATGCCCTTGTAATCACAATGCTCCATGACCCCTCACATCATAATGCTCCGTGACTGCACTCATCACAATGCTTTATGACCTTTGTCATCACAATGGTCCATTCCCTCGTCATGAAAATGCTTTGTAAAACTTGTCATCACAATGCTCCATGCCTTTGTCAGCACAATGCTCCATGACCCTTGTCATCACAATCCTACATGCGCTTCTCAGCACAATGCTCCAAGACACATGTCATCACAATGTGCCATGCACTTGTCATGACAATGCTCCACAACCTTGTCATCACAAAGCTCCATATAACTTGTCATCACAATACTCCATGCACTTCTCATCTAAATGCTCTCTCACCACTGATATCACAATGTTCCATCACTAGTCATCACAATACTCCCTCACCCCTGTAATCACAATGTTCCATGACCCCTGTCATCAAAATGCTACATGCCCTTATCATCACAATGCTCCATGACCACTGACATCACAATGTTCCATAACCCCTGTCATCAAAATGTTTCCTGACCCTTTTCATCAAATTGTTCCATGACCCTTTCATCACAATGCTCCCTGCCCTACTCATCACAATGCACCACACTCTTGTCATCAAAATGCTCCATGACCTCTGTTATCACCAAGCTCCATGACCCTTGGCATCACAGTGCTCCATGCCATTGTCATCACAGTGCTCCATGAACACTCTCATCACATTCCTCCTTGCCCTTGTCATCACAAAGCTGCATGACACTTGTCATCACAATCCTCGATGCCTTTCTCAACACAATGCTCCATGCCTTGTCATTACAATCCTCAATGACCCATGTATCACCGTGTTCCCTGCCCTTGTCATCACAATGCTCCATGCCCACTGTCATCACAATAATCCATGAAACATTTCAAACCAATGCTCCATGCCATTGTCATCACAATGCTGCATTAGCCCTGTCATAACAATGCTCCATGACCCCTGCCATCACAATATTCCACAGCATTGTCATCACAAGGCTCCATGTACCTTGTCATCACAATGCTCCAAGACCTCTGTAATCACAATGCTCCATGCCCCTTTTCATCTCAATTCTCCATGAACACTGTCATCACAATGCACCATGCCCATCATCATAATGCTTCATGCTATTGTCATCACAATGAAATCAAAATGTTCCATGACCTTTGTCATCACAATGCTCCAAACCCTTCTGATGACAGTGTTCCATAACACTTGTCATCACAATGCCCCATGACGCTCCTCATCACAATTATCCATTGTCTTCACATCACAATGCTCCATGACCTTTGTCAACACAATGTTCAATACACTTGTCATCACAATGCTCCCTGACACTGGACTTCAGTATGCTCCTTGAAACCTGTCATGACAGGGTTGCATGCCTTTTCCTCACAATGATCCATGCACTTTTCATTACAATGCTCCAAGGCCCCTGTAATCACAATGCTCCATGCGCTTGTCATCACAAAGCTCCATGACGCATGTCATCAGAATGCTCCAAGGCACTGTCAGCAAAATGCTACATGACATTGTCCTCACCATGTTCCATGCCCTTGTCATCACAGTGCTCCAAGAAACATGTAATAACAATGCTCCATGCCCCTTTTCATCAGATTGCTCCATGACACTTGTCATCACAATGCTCCATGATCTTCTCATCACAATGCTCCATAAAACTTGTCATAACAATGCTCCATGCACTTCTCATGAAAATGGTCTCTCACCACTGATATCACAATGTTCCATCACTAGTCATCACAATACTCCCTCAGCCATGCCATCACAATGTTCCATGACCCCAGTCATCACAATGATCCATGCACTTTTCATCACAATGCTCCATGCCATTGTCATCACAATACTCCACAAGCTTGTCATCAGAATGCTCCATGACCCTTGTCATGACAATGCTCCATGACACCTGTCATCACAATGCTCCATGACCCTTGTCATCACAATGCTCCATGCCCCTTGTCATTACAGAGCTCCATGACGCCCGTCATCACAATTATCCATGGTCTTCTCATCACAATGCTCCCCGGTCTTGCCATCACAATGCTCCATGCCCTGGTTATCAGTATTCTCCACGTCCTTGTCATCACAATGCTCCATGACACATCTCATCACAATGTTCCGTGCACTTTTCATCACAATTATCATGCACTTGTCATCGCAATGCTCCATGACCCCTGTCATAGCAAGCTCCATGCACTTGTCATAACAATGCTTCACGAACTTGTCATCAAAATTCTCAATGGCCCTTGTCATCACAATGCTCCAAGCCCTTGTCATCACAATGCAACATTACCTTTGTCATCACAAACCTCCATGACACTTCGCATCAAAATGCTCCATGCCATTGTCATCACAATGGACAATGACATATGTCATCACAATGCTCCCTGAGCCCTCTCTTCACAATTCTACATGACCTTGGCATCACAATGCTCCATGCCCTTGTCATCACATTGCGCCATGCGCACTGTCATCACAATAATCCATGAAACTTATCAGACAAATGACCCATGCCCCGGTCATCACAATGCTCCATGCACTTGTCATCACAATGCACCATGACCCCTGTCATCACAATGCTCCGTGACTCCAGTCATCCCAATGATTCATGAACTTTGTCATCACAATGGTCCATAGCCTCGTCATCACAAGGCTCTGTGACATTTGTCACCACAAAGCTCCATAAACATTGGCATCACAATGCTCCATGCCATTGTCATCACAATTCTCCATGAACACTCTCATCAAATTGCTCCATGCACTTGTAATCACAAAGCTCCATGACGCTTGTGATACCAATGCTCGATGCACTTCTAATCACAATGTTCCATGCCCTTGTCATTACAATCCTCCATGACCCATGTAACACAGTGTTCCGTGACCTTGTCCTCACAATGCTCCATGCCCACTCTCATCACAATAATCCATGGAACTTTTCATACCAATTCTGATACCCTTGTCATCACAATGCTCCACTACCCTGTCATAACAATGCTCCATGACACCTGACATCACAAGGTTTCACGGCCTTGTCAATATAAGTCTCCATGACCGTTGTCATAACCGTGCAACAAGACCCTGTAATCACAATGCTCAATGCACTTGTCATCACAAAGCTCCATGGTGCATGTCATCAGAATGCTCCATGGCCTTCTCATTCACAATGCTCCATGTCCTTGTCATCACAATTCTCCAATACACATTTAATCACAATGCTCCATGCCCCTTTTCATCTCAATGCTCCATGAACCCTGTCATCACAATGTACCATGCCCATCATCATAATGCTTCATGCTATTGTCATCACAATGAAATCAAAATGCTCCATGACCTCTGTCATCACAATGCTCCAAACCCTTGTGATCACAATGTTCCATAACACTTGTCATCACCTGCCCCATGACACTCCTCATCACAGTTATCCATGGTCTTCTCAGCACAATGCTCCATGAACTTTGTTATCACAATGCTCAATACACTTGTCATCACAATGCTCCCTGACACTTGTCGTCAGTATGCTCCTTGAACCCTGTCATGACAAGGCTCCATGCCCTTTTCATCAAAATGCTCGAAGACCCCTGTAATCACAATACTCCATGAATATTTTCAGCCCAATGCTCTATGATCTTCTCATCACAGGGCTCCATGACCCCTGTCATCACAATGCTCCATGCTCCTTGATATCAAAATGATCCATGACCTCTGCCATCACAATGCTCCAAACTCTTGTGATCACATTGTTCAACAACACTTGTCATCACAACGCTCCATGATGCCTGTCATCACAATACTCCATGCCCGTGTCATCACAATGCTCCATGCACTTTGTCATCACAATGCTCAATACACTTGTCATCACAATGCTCCCTGACACTTGTCGTCAGAATGCTCCTTGAACCCTGTCATTAAAAGGCTCCATGCCTTTTTCATCACAATGCTCCATGCCCTTTTCATCACAATGTTCCATGCCATTGTCATCACAATACTCCACAAGCTTGTCATCAGAATGTTCCATGACCCTTGTCATTACAATGCTCCATGACACATGTCATCACAATGCTCCATGACACCTGTCATCACAATGCTCCACGCCCCTTGTCATTACAGTGCTCCATGACGCTCGTCATCACAATTATCCATGGTCTACTCATCACAATGCTCCACGGCCTTGCCATCACAATGCTCCATGACACTTCTCATCACAATGTTACATGCTCTTGTCATCACAATTCTCCATGCACTTGTCATCGCAATGCTCCATGACCCCTGTCATAGCAAGCTCCATATGCTTGTCATCACAATGCTTCATGACCTTGTCATCAAAATTCTCAATGGCCCTTGTCATCACAATTTTCCATGCCCTTGTCATCACAATGCACCATGACCATTGTCTTCACAATGCTCCAAGCCCTTGTCATCACAATGCTCCATTACCTTTGTCATCACAATCCTCCATGACACTTGGCTTCACAATGCTCCATGCCATTGTCATCACAATGCACCATGAAATATGTCATCACAATGCTCCCTGACACCTGTCTTCACAATACACCATGACCTGGTCATAACAATCCTCCATGCCCTAGTCATTACAATGTGCCATTCCCACTATCATCACAATAATCCATGAAACTTGTCAGACAAATGCTCCATGCCCCTGTCATCACAATGCTCCATGCCCTTGTCATGACAATGCTCCGTGACTCCAGTCATCACAATGTTTCATGACCTTTGTCATCACAGTGGTCCATGCCCTCGTCATCACAGGGCTCTGTGAACTTTGTCTCCATAATTCTCCCTGAACTTTTCATCACAATGCTCTGTGACCCTTGTCATCACAATGCTCCATGCCTTTGTCAGCAGAGTGCTCCATGACCCTTGTCATGACAATGCTCCATGCATTTGTCCGAACAATGCTCCATGACCCATGTCTTCACAATGTGCCATGCGCTTGTCATCACAATGTTACACAACTTTGTCATCACAATGCTCCATAAAACTTGTCATCACAAAGCTCCATGCACTTCTCATCAAAATGCTCTTTCACCACTGATATCAAAATGTTTCATCACTAGTCATTACAATACTCCCTCACCCCTGTCATGACAGTGTTCCACGGCCTTGTCATCACAAGGCTTCATAACCATTTTCATCACAATGCTCCAAGACCCCTGTAATAGCAATGCTCCATGCTCTTGTCATCTCAAAGCTCCATGAAGCATGTCATCAGACAGCTCCATGGCCTTCTCATCACAATGCTCCATGCCCTTTTCATCACAATGCTTCAAGACACCTGTAATCACAATGCTACATGCCCTTTTTCATCTCAATGCCACATGAACTCTGTCATCACAATGAGCCATGCCCATCATCGTAATTCTTCATGCTATTGTCATCACAATGAAATCAAAATGCTCAATGACCTCTGTCATCACGATGCTCCAAACCCTTGTGTTCACAATGTTCCATAACACTTGTCATCACAACTCCCCATGACGATCGTCATCACAATTATCCATGGTCTTCTCATCACAATGCTCCATGAAGTTTGTCATCACAATGCTCAATACACTTGTCATCACAATGCTCCCTGACACTTGTCGTCAGTATGCTCCTTGAACCCTCTTATGACAAGGCTCCATGCTTTTTCATCACAATCATCCATGCTCTATTCATCTCAATGCTCCAAGACCCATGCAATCACAATGCTCCAAGTCCCTTTTCATCAGAATGCACCATGATACTTGTCCTCACAAGGCTCCATGGTCTTCTCCTCACAGTGCTCCAGGACCTGGTCATCACAATGCTCCATTCCATTGGCATCACAATGCTCCATTACCCCTGCCATCACAATGCTCAATGATTATTGTCAGCCCAATGCTCCATGAACTTCTGATCACAATGCTCCATGACCCCTGTCATCACAATGCTCCATGACACCAGTCATCACAATGCTCCATGACCACTATCATCACAACGCTCCATGACACCAGACAACACAATGATCCGGGTCTATTGTCATCAAAATGCCCCATGACACTTGTCATCACAAGGATTCCTGCCCTTGCCATCCCAATGCTCCAAGACCCCTGTAATCACAATGCTCCATGACGCTTGTCATCACAGTGCTCCATGATCCTTGTCATCAAAATGTAACATGCATTTGTCATCACAATGCTCAATACACATGTCATCACAATGCTCCCTGACACTTGTCATCAGAATGCCCCTTGAACACTCTCATGAAAAGGCTCCATGCCTTTTTCATCACAATGTTCCATGCCATTTTCATCACAATGCTCCATGCCATTGTCATCACATTATTCCACAAGCTTGTCATCAGAATGCTCCATGACCCTTGTCATCACAATGCTCCATGACCTCTGTCATCACAATGCTCCGTGACCTTTGTCCTCACAATGCTCAATACACTTGTCATCACAATGCTCCCTGACACTTGTCGTCAGAATGCCCCTTGAACACTCTCATGAAAAGGCTCCATGCCTTTTTCATCACAATGTTCCATGCCATTTTCATCACAATGCTCCATGCCATTGTCATCACATTATTCCACAAGCTTGTCATCAAAATGCTCCATGCCCTTGTCATCACAATGCCCCATGAGGCTGGTCTTCACAATTATCCATGGTCTTCTCATCACAATGCTCCATGATCTTTGTCATCACAATGCTCAATACACTTATCATCACTAAGCTCCCTGACAGTTGTCATCAGTATGCTCCTAGAACAATGCCATGACAAGGCTCAATGCATTTTCCTTCACAATGATCCAAGCCCCTTTCATCAACATGCTCCAAGACCCCTGTAATCACAATGTTCCATGTCCTTTTCATCACAAATCTCCATGACGCATGTCATCAGAATGCTCCATGGCCTTCTCATCACAATGCTCCATGCCCTTGTCATCACAATGCTCCAAGACCTCTGTAATCACAATTCTCCATGCCCCTTTTCATCTCAATTCTCCATGAACACTGTCATCACAATGCAGCATGCCCATCATCAAAATGCTTCATGCTATTGTCATCACAATGAAATCAAAATGCTCCATGACCTCTGTCATCACAATGCACCAAACTCTTCTGATCACAATGTTCCATAACACTTGTTATCACAATGCCCCGTGACGCTGGTCATCAAAATTATCCATGGTCTTCTCATCACAACGCTCCATGATCTTTGTCATCACAATGCTCAATACACTTGTCATCACAATGCTCCCTGACACTTGTCATCTGTATGCTCCTTGAACCCTGTCATGACAAGGCTCCATGCCTTTTTCATCACAATGATCCATACCATTTTCATCACAATGCTCCAAGACCCGTTTAATCACAATGCTCCATGACGTTTAATCACAAAGCTCCATGATGCATGTCATCAGAATGCTCCATCGCCTTCTCATCACAATGCTGCATGTCCTTGTCATCACAGTGCTCCAAGACCCCTGTCATCTCAATGCTCTGTGACTCCAGTCATCACAAGGCTTCATAATATTTGTCATCACAATGGTCCATGTCCTCGTCACACAAGGCTCTCTGACCTTTCTCACCAAAATGTTCCATGAACTTTTCATCACAATGCTCTGTGATCCTTGTCATCACCATGCTGCATGCCTTTGTCAGCACAATGCTCCATGACCCTTGTCATCACAATGCTCCATGCGCTTGTGAGCACAATGCTCCATAACCCATGTCATCATATTGTGCCATGCGTTTGTCATCACAATGCTCCACATCCTTGTCATTACAGTGCTCCGAAAACCTTGTCATCACAATGCTCCATGCACTTCTCATCAAAAAGCTCTCTCCCCCCTGTCATCACAATGTTCCATGATCCCTGTCATGACAATGCTGCTTGACCATATCATCACAATGCTCCATGAACCCTGACATCACAATGTTCCATAACCCCTGTCATCAAAATGCTCCATGACCCTTTTCATCACAATGCTCCATGACCCTGACATAACAGTGTTCCATAACCACTGTCATCAAAATATTCCATGATACTTTTCATCAAATTGCTCCATGACCCTGTCATCAAAATGCTCCCTGCCTTTCTCATCACAATGCACCACGACCTTGTCATCAAAATGCTCCATGAACTTAGTCATCACAAAGCTCCATGACACTTGGCATCACAATGCTCCATGCCATTTTCATCACAATGCTTCATGACCCCTGTAATCACAATGCTCCATGCACCTTTTCATCAGAATGCTCCATGATACTTGTCATCACAAGGCTACATGGTTTTCTCATCACAATGCCCCAGGACCTTGTCATCACAATGCTCCATTCCCTTGTCAACACAATGCCCTATTACCCCTGTCATCACAATACTCCATGAACATTTTCAGCCCAGTGCTCCATGACCTTCTTATCACAATGCTCCATGACCCTGTCATCACAATGCTCCATGACCCCTGTCATCACAATACTCCATGAACATTTTCAGCCCAATGCTCCATGACCTTCTCATCACAAAGCTCCATGACCCATATCATCACAATGCTACATGACCACAGTCATCAAAATGATCCATGCCACTTGTCATCAGAATGTTCCATGTGCTTGTCATCCCAATGCTCCATGACCCCTGTAATCACAATGCTCTTTGACGCTTGTCATCACAGAGCTCCTGACACTTGTCATCACAATTCTCCATGCCTTTGTCAGCAAAATGCTACATGAACTTGTCATCACAATGCTCCATGCACTTGTCATCACAATTCTCCATTACCAGTGTCATCACAATCCTCTGTGAACCTTGGGATCACATTGTTTCATGCCCTTATCATCACAATGCTCCATGATTCTTGAAATCAAAATGATCCATGACCTGTGACATCACAATGCTCCAAACTGTTCTGATCACAATGTTCCATAACAATTGTCATCACATTGCTGCATGATGCCTGTCATCAAATTACTCCATGCCCTTGTCATCACAATGCTCCATGAACTTTGTCATCCCAATGCTCAATACACTTGTCATCACAGTGCTCCCTGACACTTTTCGTCAGAATGCTCCTTGAACCCTTTCATGAAAAGGCTCCATGCCTTTTTCATCACAATGCTCCATGCCCTTTTCCTCACAATGCTCCATGCCATTGTCATCACAATACTCCACAAGCTTGTCATCAGAATGCTCCATGACCCTTATCATCACAATGCTCCATGACCCTTGTCATCACAATGCTCCAAACCCCTGTCATCACAATGCTCCATTAACTTTGTCATCACATTCCTCCATGACACTTGGCATTACAATGCTCCGTGCCATTGTCATCACAATGGACCATGACATATACCATCACAATGGTCCCAGACCCCTGTCTTCACAGTACTCCATGACCTTCTCATCACAATGCTCCATGCTCTTCTCATCAGAGTGCACCTTGCCCACTGTCATCACAATAAACCATGAAACTTGTGCTCCATGCCCTTTTCCTCACAATGCTCCATGCCATTGTCATCACAATACTCCACAAGCTTGTCATCAGAATGCTCCATTACTATTGTCATCACAATGCTCCATGACTCCTGTCATCACAATGCTCCATGACACCTGTCATCCCAATGCTCCATGCTCCTTGTCATTACAGTGCTCCATGACTCTCGTCATCAAAATTATCCATGGTCTTCTCATCACAATGCTCCACGGTCTTGCCATCACAATGCTCCATGACACTTCTCATCACAGTGTTACATGCTCTTGTCATCACAATTCTTCATGCACTTGTCATCCAAATGCTCCATGACCCCTGTCATAGTAAGCTCCATGTGCTTTTCCTCAGAATGCTTCACGAACTTGTCATCAAAATACTCAATGGCCCTTTTCATCACAATCCTCCATGCCGTTGTCATCAAAATGCTCCATGACCCTTGTCATCACAATGCTCCAAACACCTGTCATCACAATGCTCCATTAACTTTGTCATCACATTCCTCCATGACACTTGGCATCAGAATGCTCCATGCCATTTTCATCAAAATAGACCATGACATATGTCATCACAATGCCACCAGACCGCTCTCTTCACAGTACTCCCTGACCTTCTCATCACAATGCTCCATGCTCTTCTCATCAGAATGCGCCTTGCCCACTGTCATCACAATAAACCATGAAACTTGTCAAACCAATGCACCATGCCCCTGTCATCAGAATGCTCCATACCCTTGTCATCACAGTGTTCCGTGACTCCAGTCATCACAATCCTTCATGACCTTTGTCATCACAATGGTCCTTGAACACCTCATGACAAGGCTCTGTGAACATTGTCACAATGCTCCATGAACTTTTCATCACTATGCTCTGTGACCGTTGTCATCATAAGGTTCCATGCCTTTGTCAGCACAATGTTCCATGACACTTGTCATCACAATGCTCCATGCGCTTCTCAGCACAATGCTCCATGACCCATGTCATCAAAATGCGCCATGCACTTGTCAACACAATGCTCCACAGCCTTTTCATCACAATGCTCCATAAACCTTGTCATCACAATGCTCCATAAACCCTGTCATCACAATGCTCCATGCACTTCTCATCAAAATGCTTTCTCACCACTGATATCACAATGTTCCATCACTATTCATCACAATACTCCCTCACCACTGTCATCACAATTTTCCATGACCTCTGTCATCACAATGCTACATGCCTTATCATCACAATGCTCCATGACCCCTGACATCAAAATGTTCCATATCCTCTGTCATCAGAATGCTCCATCACCCTTTTCATCACAATGCTCCAAGAACCCTGACATCACAATGTTCCATAACCACTGTCATCAAAATGTTCCATGACACTTTTCATCAAATTGCTCCGTGACCCTGTCATCACAATGCACCATGTCCATCATCATAATTCTTCATGCTATTGTCATCACAATGAAATCAATATGCTCCATGACCTCTGTCATCAAAATGCTCCAAACCCTTGTGATCACAATGTTCCATAACCATTGCCATCACAATGCAACATGACGCTCATCATCACAATCATCCATGGTCTTCTCATCACAGAGTTCCATGACCTTTGTCATCACAATGCTCAATACACTTGTCATCACAATGCTCCCTGACACTTGTCATCAGTATGCTCCTTGAACCCTGTCATGACAAGGCTCCATGCCTTTTTTATCACAATGATCCATACCACTTTCATCACAATGCTCCAAGACCCCTGTAATCACAATGCTCCATGACCTTTAATCACTAAGCTCCATGATGCATTTCATCAGAATGCTCCATGGCCTTCTCATCACAATGCTCCATGTCCTTGTCATCACAGTGCTCAAAGACCCCTGTCATCTCAATGCTCTGTGACTCCAGTCATCACAAGGCTTCATGACATTTGTCATCACAATGGTCCATGTCCTCAACACAAGGCTCTGTGACCTTTCGCACCACAATGCTCCATGAACTTTTCATCACAATGCTCTGTGATCCTTGTCATCACCATGCTCCATGCCTTTGTCAGCACAATTCTCCATGAGCCTTGTCATCACAATGCTCCATGCGCTTGTGAGCACAATGCTCCATAACCCATGTCATCACATTGCGCCATGCGCTTCTCATCACAATGCTCCACATCCTTGTCATTACAGTGCTCCAAAAACCTTGTCATCACAATGCTCCATGCACTTCTAATCAAAATGCTCTCTCCCCCCGTCATCACAATGTTCCATGATCCCTGTCATGACAAAGCTACATGACCTTATCATCACAATGCTCCATGAACCCTGACATCACAATGTTCCATAACCCTTGTCATCAAAATGCTCCATGACCCTTTTCATCACAATGCTCCATGACCCCTGACATCACAGTGTTCCATAACCACTGTCATCAAAATATTCCATGATACTTTTCATCAAATTGCTCCATGACCCTGTCATCAAAATGCTCCCTGCCCTTCTCATCACAATGCACCACGAACTTGTCATCAAAATGCTCCATGAACTTAGTCATCACAAAGCTCCATGACCCTTGGCATCACAACGCTCCATGCCATTTTCATCACAATGCTCCATGACCCCTGTAATCACAATGCTCCATGCACCTTTTCATCAGAATGCTCCATGAGACTTGTCATCACAAGGCTCCATGGTTTTCTCATCACAATGTCCCAGGACTTGTCATCACAATACTCCATTCCCTTGTCATCACAATGCCCCATTACCCCTGTTATCACAATACTCCATGAATATTTTCAGCCTAATGCCTCATGACCTTATCACAATGCTACTTGACCCTGTCATCACAGTGCTCCATAACCACTGTTAGCACTGCGCTCCATGACCCCTGACAACACAATGATCTGGGAATCTTGTCATCAAAATGCTCCATGACACTTGTCATCACAATGCTCCATGCCCTTGTCATCACATTGCTCCATGAAGCCTCTCATCACATTGCTCCATGCCCTTGTCATTACAATCCTACATGACCCATGTATCACAGTGTTCCATGAACTTGTCATCACAATGCTCCTTGCCAACTCTCATCACAATAATCCATGAAACTTTTCAGACCAATGCTCGATGCCCTTGTCATCACAATGCTCCATTGCCCATGTCATAACCATGCTCCATGACCCCTGCAATCACAATGCTCTACGGACTTGTCATCACAAGGATCCAATACCACTGTAATCACAATGCTCCATTCCCCTTTTCATCAGAATGCTCCATGAGAATTGTCATCACAAGGCTCCATGGTCCTCTCATCATCACAATGCTCCAGGACCTTGTCATCACAATGGTCCATGCCCAGGTCATCAAAAGGCTCTGTGAAATTTGTCACCACAATGCTCCATGAAATTTTCATCACAATTATCTTTTACCCATGTCATCACTATGCTCCATGCCTTTGTCAGCACAATTCTCCATGACAATTTTCATCACAATGCTCCATGCGCTTTTCCGCACAATGCCCCATGACCTGTGTCATCACAATGAGCCATGTGCTTGTCATCACAATGCTCCACCACCTTGTCATCACAGTGCTCCCTAAACCTTGTCATCACAATGCTCCCTGCACTTCACATCAAAATGCTCTCCCACCAATGATATCATAATGTTCCATCACTAGTCATCACAATACTCCCTCACCCCTGTCATCACAATGTTCCAGGACCCCTGTCATCAAAATGCTCAATGACCCTTTTCATCATAATCCTCCATGACCCCTGACATCACAAAGTTCCATAACCTCTGTCATCAAAATGTCCCATGACAATTTTCATCAAATTGCTCCATGACACTTTCATCACAATGATCCCTGCCCTTCTCAAATCAGTTCACCACGCACTTGTCATCAAAATGCTCCATGACCTTTGTCATCACAAAGCTACATGACCCTTGGCATCACAATGCTCCATTCCATTGTCATCAAAATGCTTCATGAACACTCTCATCACATTGTTCCATGCCCTTGTCATCACAGGCTCCGTGATGCTTTTCATCACAATGCTCGATGCTCTTCTTAACACAATGCTCCATGCCATTTTCATTACAATCCACCATGACCCATGTATCACAGTGTTCCGTGCCCCTGTCATCACAATGCTCCATGCCCCCTCTCATCACAATAATCCATGAAGCTTTTCAGACCAATGCTCCATGCCCTTGTCCTCAAAATGCTCCATTACCCCTGTTATAACAATGCTCCATGACACCTGCCATTACAATATTCCATGGCCTTGTCATCACAAGGCTCCATAACCCTTGTCATTACAATGCTCCATGTCCTTGTCATCAAAAAGCTCCATGACGCATGCCATCAGAATGCTCCATGGCCTTCTCATTCACGATTCTCCATGCCCTTGTCATCACAATTCTCCTAGACCTCTGTAATCACAATGCTCAATGCCCCTTTTCATCTCAAATCTCCATGAACCGTGTCATCAAAATGCACCATGCCCATCATCATAATGCTTCATGCTATTGTCATCAAAATGAAATCAAAATGCTCCATGACCTCTGTCATCACAATGCTCCAAACCCTTGTGATCACAATGTTCCATAACACTTGTCATAACAACGCCCCATGACGCTCATCATCACAATTATCCATGGCCTTCTATTCACAATACTCCATGAACTTTGTCATCACAATGCTCAATACACTTGTCATCAAAATGCTCGCTGACACTTGTCATCAGTATGGCCTTGAACCCTGTCATGACAAGGCTCCATGAATTTTGCATCACAATGATCCATGTCCTTTTCATCACAATGCCCTGTGACCCTTGTCATCACAATGCACCATGCCTTTGTCAGCACAATGATCCATGACACTTCTCATCACAATGCTTCATGTGCTTTTCAGCACAATGCTCCTTGAAACATGTCATCACAATGCACCATGCGCTTGTCATCACAATGCTCCACATCCTTGTCATCACAATGCTCCATAAAACTTGTCATCACAATGCTCCATGCACTTCTCATCAAAATGCTCTCTCACCACTGATATCACAATGTTCCATCACTAGTCTTCACAATACTCCCTCACCCTTGTAATCACAATGTTCCATGACCCCTATCATCACTATGCTACCTGCACTTATCATCAAAATGCTCCATGACCAATGACATCACAATGCTCCATAATTCCTGTCATCAAAATGCTCCATTACCATTTTCATCACAATGCTCCATCACCCCTGACATCACAATTTTCCATAACCACTCTCTTCAAAATATTCCATGACTTTTTCACCAAATTGCTCCATGACACTGTTAGCACAGTGCTCCCTGCTCTTCTCATCACAACGCACCACGACCTTGTCATCAAAATGCTCCATGACCTTTGTCATCACAAAACTCCATGACACTTGGCATCACAATGCTACATGCCATTGTCATCACAATGTTCCATGAAGCCTCTCATCACATTGCTCCATGTCCTTCTCATCACAAACCTCCATGACGCTTGTCATCACAATGCTCGATGCCCTTCTCATCACAATGCTCCATGCCCTTGTCATTACAATCCTCCATGACCAATGTATCAAAGTGTTCTGTGCCCTTGTCATCACAATGCTCCATGCCCACTCTCATCACATTAATCGATGAAACATTTCAGACCAATGCTCCTTGCTCTTTTCATCACAATGCTCCATTACCCCTGTCATAACAATTCTCCATGACACCTGCCTTCAAAAGTTTCCATGGCCTTGTCATCACAAGACTCCATGACACTTGTCATCACAATGCACCAAACACTGTAATCACAATTCTGCATACACTTGTCATCACAGCTCCATGACGCATGTCATCAGAATGCTCCATGGCCTTCTCATTCAAGATGCTCCATGCCCTTGTCATCACAATGGTCCAAGACACCTGTAATCACAATGCTCCATGCCCCTTTTCATCTCAATGCTCCATGAACCCTGTCATTACAATGCACCATGCACATCATTATAATGCTTCATGCTATTGTCATCAAAATGAAATCAATATGCTCCATGACCTCTGTCATCACAATGCTCCAAACACTTGTGATCACAATGTTCCATAACACTTGTCATCACAACGCCCAATGACGCTCATCATCACAGTTATCCATGGGCTTCTATTCACAGTACTCCATTACCTTTGTCATCACAATGCTCAATACACTTATCATCACAATGCTCCCTGACACTTGTCATCAGTATGCTCCTTGAACCCTGTCATGACAAAGCTCCATGCATTTTTCAACACAATGATCCATGCCCTTTTCCTCACAATGCTCCATGACCCCTGGAATCACAATGCTCAATACCATTGTCATCACAAAGCTTCATGACTCATGTCTTCAGAATGCTCCATGGACTTCTCATCACCATGCTCCATGCCCTTTTCATCACAATGCTCCATTCCCATGTCATCAAAATGCCCCATGGCCCCTGTCATCACAATACTCCATGAACATTTTCAGCCCAATGCTCCATGACCTTCTCATCACAATGCCCCATGAACCCTGTCATCACAATGCTCCATGACCCCTGTCGTCACAATGCTCCGTGACTCCAGTCATCACAAAGAATCATGACCTCTGTCATCTCAATGGTCCATGCCATTTTCACACAAGGCTCTGTGACCTTTGTCACCACAATGCTCCATGAACTTTTCATCACAATACTCTGACCCTTGTCATCAAAATGCACCATGCCTTTGTCAGCACAGTGCTCCATGGCCCATGTCATCACAATGCGCCATGCGCTTGTCATCACAAATCTCCATGAGGCTTGTCATCACAACGCTCGATGCACTTCTCATCACAATGCACTATGCCCTTGTCATTACAATCCTGCATGATCTATGTATCACAGTGTTCCGTGCCTTTATTATCACAATGCTCCATTCCCTTGTCATCACAATGCTCCATGACCCTTGTCATCACGGTGCACTATATCCTTGTCATCAAAATGCTCCATTACCTTTGTCATCACTATCCTCCATGACTCTTGGCATCACAATGCTCCATGCCATTGTCATCACAATGGACCATGACATATGTCATCACTGTGCTCCCTGCCACCTGTCTTCACAATACTCCATGACCTTGTCATCACAAGGCTCCATGCCCTTGTCATCACAATGAGCCATGCCCACTGTCATCACAATAATCCATGAAACTTCTCAGACCAGTGTTCCATGTCCCTGTCATCACAATGCTCCATGCCCTTGTCATCACAATGCTCCATGACCCCTGTCATCACAATTATCCGTGACTCCAGTCATCACAATGCTCCGTGACTCCAGTCATCACAATGCTTTATGACATTTGTCATCACAATGATCCATGCCCTCGTCACACAAGGCTCTGTGACTTTTGTCACCAAAATGCTCCATGCTCTTGTCATCAAAATGTGCCATGCCCCTGTCATCACAATGCTCCATGCCCTTGTCATCACAATGCTCCATGACCATTGTCATCACGATGCTCTAAGCCCTTGTCATCAAAATGCTCCATTACGTTTGTCATCAGAATCCTCCATGACACTTAGCATCACAATGCTCCATGCAATTGTCATCGCAATGGACCAAGACATATTTCGTCTAAATACTCCCTGACACCTGTCTTCACAATACTCCCTGACCTTGTCACCACAATGCTACATGCCCCTGTCATCACAATGCGTCATGCCCACTGTCATCACAATAATCCATGAAACTTCTCAGACCAAATTTCCATCACCCTGTTATCACAATGCTCCATGCCTTTGTCATCACAATGCTCCATGACCCCTGTCATAACAGTGCTCCATGATCCCTGCCATCACAATGTTCCACGGCCTTGTTATCCAAGGCTCCATGACCCTCGTCATCACAATGCTCCAAGACCCATGTAATTACAATGCTCCTTGCCACTTTTCATCTCAATGCTCCATGAACACTGTCATCACAATGCACCATGCCCATCATCATAATCCTTCATGCTATTGTCATCACAATGAAATCAAAATGCTCCATGACCTCTGTCATCACAATGCTCCAAACCCTTCTGATCACAATGTTCCATAACACTTGTCATCACAACGCCCCATGACCCTAATCATCACAATTATCCATGGTCTTCTATTCACAATACTCCATGACCTTTTTCATCACAGTGCTCAATAAACATGTCATCACAATGCTCCCTGGCAATGGTCGTGAATATGCTCCTTGAAACCTGTCATGACAAGGCTCCATGCATTTTTCATCACAATGATCCATGCACTTTTCATCACAATACTCAAAGACTCCTGTAATCACAATGCTCCATGCCCTTGTCATCACAAAGCTTCATGAATCATGTCTTCAAAATGCTCCATGGCCTTCTCATCACCATGCTCCTGCCCTTTTTATCACAATGCTCCATTCCCTTGTCATCAAAATGCTCCATGACCCCTGTCATCACAATACTCCATGAATATTTACAGCCCAATGCTCCACGACCTTCACTTCACAATGCCCCATGAACTCTGTCATCACTGTGCTCCATGACCACTGTCATCACAACGATCCATGACCCCTGACAACACAATGATCCTGGACTCTTGTCATCAAAATGCTCCATGACACTTGTCATCACAATGATCCATTCCCTTGTCATCACAATGCTCCATAACCCTTGTCATCACAAGGCTCCAAGCCCTTGTCATCACAATGCTCCATTATATTTGTCATCACATTTCTCCATGACACTTGGCATCACAATGCTCCATGCCATTGTCATCACAATGGACCATGACATATGTCACCACAATGCTCCCTGACAACTGTCTTCACAATAATCTACGACCTTGTCATCACAATGCTCCATGCCCCTGTCATCACAATGATCCATTCCCTTGTTATCACAATGCTCCATGACCCCTGTAATCACAATGTTCAGTGACGCTTGTCATCACAGTGCTCCATGACACTTGTCATCAAAATGTTCCTTGCATTTGTCAGAAAAATGCTTCATGAACTTGTCATCACAATGCTCCATTCTCATTGTCATCAAAATCCTCGATGATACTTGGGTTCACATTGCTTGATGCCCTTGTCATCACAATGCGCCATGGTCCTTGAAATGAAAATTATCCATGACCTCTGTCATCACAATGCTCCATGCCCACTGTCATAGCAATAATCCATGAAACTTGTCAGACCAGTGCTCCATGCCGCTGTCATCACAATGCTCCATGCCCTTTTAATCACAATGCTCCATTACCCCTCACATCATAATGTTCCTTGACCCCAGTCATCACAATGCCTTATGACCTCTGTCATCACAATGGTCCATTCCCTCGTCATCACAAAGCTCTGTAACACATCTCATCACAATGCTCCACGCCTTTGTTAGCAGAGTGCTCCATGACCCGTGTTATCACAATGCTCCATGAGCTTGTTATCAAAATTTTCCACAAACTTGTCATCAGAATGCTCCATAATACTTGTCATCAAAATGCTCCATAATACTTGTCATCACAATGCTCCATGTACTTCTCATCAAAATGCACTCTCACCACTGATATCAAAATGTTCCATCACTAGTCATCACAATACTCCCTCACCCATTTCATGACAATGTTCCACGGCTTTGTCATCACATGGCTCCATGTCCCTTGTCATCACAGTGTTCCAATACCCCTGTAGTCACAATGCTCCATGCTATTGCCATCACAAAGCTCCATGACACATGTTATCAATCTGCTCCAAGGCCATCTCATCACAATGCTCCATGCCCTTGTCATCACCATGCTCCAAGACAACTGTAATCAAAATCCTCCATGCCACTTATCATCTCAATGCTCCATGAACTCTGTAATCACAATGAACCATGCCCATCATAGAAATGCTTCATGCTATTGTCATCACAATGAAATCAACATGCTCCGTGACCTCTGTCATCACAATGCTCCAAACCCTTGTGATCACAATGTTCCATAACACTTGTCATCACAACGCCCCATGATGCTCATCATCACAATTATCCATGGTCTTCTCATCACAATTCTCCATGTCCTTTGTCATCACAATGCTCAATACATTTGTCATTACAATGCTCCCTGACACTTATCGTCAATATGCTCCTTGAACCCTGTTATGACAAGGTTCCATGCCTTTTGCATCACAATCACCCATGCCATTTTCATCACAATGCTCCAAGACCTATGTAATCACAATGCTCAACACCCCTTTTCATCAGAATGCTCCATGACACTTGTCATCACAATACTCCATGATCTTCTCCTCAAAATGCTCGAGGACCTTGTCATCACAATGCTCCATTCCATTGTCATCACAATGCTCCATGACCACTGCCATCGCAATACTCAATGAATATTATCAGCTCAATGCTCCATGAGCTTCTCATCACAGTTCTCCATGACCCCTGTCATCACAATGCTCCATGACCACTGTCATCACAGTGCTCCATGACACCGGACAACACAATGATCCTGGACTCTTGTCATCAAAATGCCCCATGACCCTTGTCATCACAATGATCCATATCCTTGCCATCCCAATGCTCTGTGACCCCTGTAATCACAATGCTCCATGACGCTTGTCATCACAGTGTTCCATGACACTAGTCATCAAAATGCTCCATGCATTTGTCAGCAAAATGCTACATGACCTTGTCATCACAATGCTCCATGCGCTTGTCATCACAATACTCCATTCCCATTGTCATCAAAAAACTCCATTAACCTTGGGTTCACAATGCTTCATGCCCTTGTCATCACAATGCTCCATGCACCTTGAAATGAAAATGATACATGACTTCTGTCATCACAATGCTCAAAACGCTTGTGATAACAATGTTCAATAACATTTGTCATCACAACGCTCCATGATGCCTGTCATCACAATGCTCCATGATCTTTGTCATCACAATGCTCAATACACTTGTCATCAAAATGCTCCCTGACACTTGTCGTAAGAATGCTCCTTGAACACTGTCATGAAACGGCTCCAAACCTTTTTCATCACAATGCTCCATGCCCTTTTCATCACAACGCTCCATACCATTGTCATCACATTACTCCATAAGCTTGTCATCAGAATGGTCCATGACCCTTGTCATCACAATGATCCATGACACCTGTCATCACAATGCTCTATGCCCCTTGTCATTACAGTGCTCCATGACGCTCATCATCACAATTATCCATGGTCTTCTCATAACACTGATCCACGGTCTTTTCATCACAATGCTGCATGCACTGGTCATCACAATTCTACATGTCCTTATCATCAAAATGCTCCATGACACTTGTCATCACAATGTTACATGATCTTGTCAATACAATTCTCCATGCACTTGTACATCGCAATGCTCCATGACCCCTGTCATAGCAAGCTCGGTGCGCTTTTCATCACAATGCTTCACGACCTTCTCATTCAAAATTCTCAATGGCCCTTCTCCTCACAATGCTCAAAGATCTTGTCATCACAGTGATCCAAGACCCTTGTCATCACGATGCTCCAAGCCCTTGTCATCACAATGCTCCATTACTTTGCCATCACAATCCTCCATGACACTTGGCATCACAATGCTCCATGCCATTGTCATCACAATGGACCATGACATATGTCATCACAATGCTCCTTGACACCTGTCTTCACAATATTCCTTGACCTTGTCATCACAATGCTCCATGCCCCTGTCATCACAATGTGCCATGCCCACTGTCATCACAATAATCCATAAAAATTTTCAGAGCAATGCTCTATGCCCCTGTCATCACAATGCTCCATGCCCTTGTCATCACAATGCTACATGACCCCTGTCATCACAATGCTCCGTGACTCCAGCAACCACAATACTTCATGACTTTGTCATCAAAATGGTCCATGCCCACATCATCACAATGTTCCGTGACCCTTGTCATCACAATGCTACATGCAATTATCATCACAATGCTCCATGAGGCCTGATATCACAATGTTCCATAACCCCAGCATCAAAAAGCTCCATGACCCTTTTCATCACAAAGCTCCATGACCCCTGACATCACAATGTTCCATATTCCCTGTCATCAAAATGTTCCATCACAGTTTTCATCAAATTGCTCTTTGACCCTGTCATCACAATGCTCCCTGCCCTTCTCATCACAATGCACAACACCCTTGTAATCAAAATGCTCCATTACATTTGTCATCACAAAGCTCCATGACCCTTGGCATCACAATGCTCCATGCCATTGTCATCACAATGCTCCATGAACCCTTTCATCGCATTGCTTCATGCCCTTGTCATCACAAAGCTCCATGACGCTTGTCATCACAATGCTCCATGACGCTTGTCATCACAATGCTCGATGACCTTCTATTCACAATGCTCCATGCTCTTGTCATTACAATCCTCCATGACACATGTATCACAGTGTTCCTTGCCCTTGTCATCACAATGCTCCAAGACCTCTGTAATCACAATGCTCCATGCCCAGGTCATCACAAAGATTCATGGCGCATGTCATAAGCATGCTCCATGGCCTTCTCATCACAATGGTCCATGCCCTGGTCATCACAATGCTCCAAGGCTCCTGTAATCAAAATGCTCCATGCCCAATTTCATCAGAATGCTCCATGAGACTTGTCATCACAAGGCTCCATGGACTTCTCATCACAATGCTCCAGGACCTTGTCATCACGATGCTCCATTCCCTTGTCATCACAATACTCCATGAATATTTTCAGCCAATGCTCCATGATCTTCTCATCACACTGCTCCATGACCCCTGTCATCACAATGCTCCATGACCACTGTCATCACAATGCTCTATGACCCCTTACAACACAATAATCCGGGACTGTTGTCATCACAATGCTCAATACACTTGTCATCACAATGCTCCCTGACCCTTGTTGTCAGAATGCTCCTTGAAACCTGTCATTAAAAGGCTCCATGCATTTTTCATCACAATGATCCATTCCATTTTCATCACAATGATCCATGCCATTTTCATCACAATACTCCACAAGCTTATCATCAGAATGCTCCATGACACTTGTCATCACAATGCTCCATGACCCGTCTTCACAATGTTCCATGACCCCTGTCATCACAATGCTCCATGACGCCTGTCATCAGAATGCCCCATGCCCCTTGTCATTACAGTGCTCCATGATGCTCGTCATCACAGTTATCCATGGTCTTCTCATCCCAATGCTCCATGCCCTAGTCATCACAATGCTCCAAGACCCGTGTAATCATAATTCTCCATGCCCATTTTCATCAGAATGCTCCATGAGACTTGTCATCACAAGGCTCCACGGTCTTCTCATTACAATGCTCCAGGACCTTGTCATCACAATGATCCATGACCCATGTCATGAAAATACTCCATGAACATTTTCAGCCCAAAGCTCCATGACCTTCACATCTCACTTCTCCATGACCCTTGTCATCACAATGCTCCATGTCCACTGTCATCACAACCCTCCATGACCCCTGACAACACAGTGATTCGGGACTCTTGTCATCAAAATGCTCCATAACACTTGTCATCACAATGATCCATGCCCTTGTCATTCCAATTCTCCATGACCCCTGTAATCACAATGCTCCGTGACGCTTGTCATCACAGTGCTCCGTGACCCTTGTCATCACAATGCTCCATGCCTTTGTCAGCACAAGGCTACATGACCTTGTCATCACAGTCCTCCATGACCCTTGGGATCACATTGCAACATGCTCTTGTTATCTCTGTCTTTATTTTCTGGTTTTTACAGATTTTCGGATGTCCCTTTTGACTGGTGGGAAGTGACAATACTTTGTTGTGTGGATTTGCATTGCAAGCTTGCTTGATTTGCCAAAAAGGGCGTATGCATTTTCTCCTGAATATATTCAGCAGAAAATGCATACGCCCTTTTTGGCCAGGTGCATCATTGTCGAAGTTGTTACGCTTTTCCTGTGCTTTAAAGGCGTTTCCAATTTACCAGTTGAAATATGTTTTGTGCAATTCTGCCTCATTTTCAATCTGCTTCGTTGCCTTCCCTCAACAGATTTTTGGAATAGAGTTGTCCTTTATAACTCTGCAGGTTTGTGAATTGCTGTGCCCCTGAGCTCCAATTTTCAACTCGTGTTTTTGTGAGCTGACCACAAATCCACAATTTTGCTACAGGACCTATACTGGTTCCAGGGGTGCAGGCTGACGCTTTGGTTAAATCTTCCTTCCACAGGGGAAATTAGAGTGACATGTGTCCGTCCAAATGCCTACAGCTACTCTCTGATTGGTTCTCCCTCTTCCCTTTCATCCACTGCACAATTTGCAAATTGTGCGAAGCAGGAGCTTATAGGGGCTGACTCTCCAAGTTGGGAGATTGATAGTAAAGCATTTGGAATGCCAAACTGGAACACAAGGAGAGGAAAAAAATTAGGAGCCTTTTAGAATCTTTTGCCATCACAGGGTGTCCATTCTCTAGGTTTCCCATACATGTTATAACTGTAGTGATATTCCCTTCTACCTGGAGAGTTGGGACCCATGGAATGGGTGGCATGCATAACTGCTTTAAAGGGTCTGCATTTTCTTACCCAATCTCACCCGTCCTCTCAGCCCCAAGTGTCCAGCCTTATGTCTCATCTAGCAGTCTTTGCAGATAGGGTCATTCCAGGTTTCATCAGAACCCCTGAAGTAACTGTGTAAGAATTTCGCTGTTTTTTTTTTGTTTGTTTGTATTTGAAATTCATTTTAATAATGGGGTTGAGCTGATTTTCACCGACATGTTTATGCCGGTCTAGACACACTTGATTCCCTTATGGAGACATATCAATATATAGGTTTTAAGATTCTTACTAGTCAGATATATTCCTGTTCTGGGAATTGGGGTTTTGAGTCCCGTTCACTGAGGAAGGTGTAGGTTTTGTCTATTCTGTATTTGCTTCATGGAATGCTACATGTGCTAATATCAAACTCTGGTTTTATGCATCACCCCACCTCTCCTTCCCCCTTAAGCAGGCAAAAGAGTGTTTTCTCAATGTGAGACTCTGTTCTCTTTCCTCAGTTCATGTGTAGCCATGTTTACAGGACCTTCATAAGTGATATCTTATGATAAGTTTCTTTTTCTGTGTGACTTATTTCACTTAGAATCATCGTACCTAAATCCACTCATTTTGCTGCTACTGGCCTTATGACATTGATTTCGTGTCTGAGTGATATTCCATTGTACAAAATTACCGCAAGTTCTTTACACAATTTTCTCTTTCCTGGAATATTTAAGTTGTACTGAAGTTGAGCTTCTTGTATGCAGAGCAGCCCTAAACTTTGGGGTGCCTGTGTCTTGTTGATATTTAGTCTTCCCAAGTTATATGCCCATGAGTAGAAGTGTCCTATGCTTGGTAGCTTTGTATTTTAGATGTTATAGGAAACAGCATACACTTCTTCAGAGTGGCTCTTGGATATTTATATCCCACCCATCAGCGTGACTAGCTCCCTGTTCTCCATGGCCTCTCCTGCTTTTCTGCTTTGTAAACATTTTTTGGATGGCCTTTCTGAGCAGTGGAAATTGAGACTTCTTTGTTGTGCCGATTTGCATTTCCCGCTTGCTTGGTTGGCCAAAAAATCTTTATGTGTTTTTTTCCTGAAGTTATTCATGAAAAAAACGCATACACCCTTTGGCCCAACTACATCATTTTAGAAATTCTGCTGCTTTTCATATGCTTTAAATGTGAGTCCAATCTACCTTTTGAAATCTGTTTCCTGCAATTCTGCCTCTCATTCAGATCCTCTTCGTTGCCTTACCTGAATATATTTTTGGACGTTGGTTTTCATTTTTATCTTTGCAGGTCTTTGAATTGTCTGCTCCTGAGCTCCATTTTGCAACTCGCTTTTTTTGTGAGCTGGCCTCCAAACCATTGTATTGCTTCCAGCCCTATTCTGGTTCTGGGGAGGCAGGCTGAGCCTTTGGTTAATTTTTCTTCCTAATGGGAAATTAGAGTGACATGTGCCTGTCAAAACTCCTACAGCTAGTCTCTCAATGGTTCCCCCTCTTCCCGTTTATCCTCTGCACAAATTGCAAACTGTGTGAAACAGGAGATTAAAGGTGCTGATTCTCCAAGTGGGGAGATTGTTAGTAATTTGGCTGGAATGGCGAACCCCAGCACCAGGAGATCAAAAATGAGGTGCATTTTAGACCCCTTTCCTGATCACACGGTGTACATTTGTTTCGGTCTCCCAGGCATGTTTTTGCTGTCAGAAGATTCCCTTGAACCTGCAGATTTGGGACCCATGCAATGGGATTCAGGCAGTATTTCTTTTAAAGATCTGCATTTCCTCACCCAGCCTCTCTAACATCTCTTAGCGTGCATAGCTTCCAGACTTATATATCATCCTGCTGTGTGTCTACCTGTGTTCAATCCATGTTACATCATAGCCCTTCAACAAAAGTTGTAAGAAATTTTGTCTGTCTCACTGTTTTTCTAAACATTTTTAAATTTATTTTTATATTGGTTACAGCTGATTTTCAAAGCTCTGTTTTTTGCTGCTGTACATCCACTTGATTCATGTACTGTGAGACAACAATAAATTCTTTTTCAGATGCTTACCCTTCATATGTATTATTTTACAGTGACTTGAGTGGGCTGAGTGCAGTTCTTTGAGGTACCGTGTAAGCCTTGTCAGTTATTCAACATGGTACTTGAAATGGTATCTTTGCTAATTTCAACCTCCTGGATAATACCTCACCCTTCCTCACCTTTCCCATTTAGCAGCCTTATGTCTGTTTTCTACATATTTGACTATGTTTCTGTTTTGTAATTTATTTCATGTGTAGCCATTTTTGATTCCACCTTTAAGTGACATCTTATGATATGTGTCTTTTTCTTTCTGTCATACGTCATTTAGAATGATCATATGTAACTCCTCCAGACTTGTTACAACAGGCCTTATTTCTGGATGAGTAATATTCCACTCTAAATAAGTACCCCATCTCTTTTATCCATTTTATCCTTCCAGGGACATTTAGGTTATATCCAAGTTGAGGCCCTTTTTAACAGAGAGGTGGTAAACGTTGGGGTGCCTGTTTTCTGTCGATTTTTGTTTTTCCCAAGGTATACGCCCATGAGTGCAAGTGCACTATGCTCTGTAGCTCATTTTTTAGATGTTTTAGCAAACACAATACACTTCTCCAGAGTGGCCCTTGGGAAATTACATTTCCACTATCAGCCTCACAGGGCTCCCTTTTCTCCTCACCCCGTCCTGCATTTCGGGTGTTTACATTTTATGTGGATGGCCCTTCTGACTGATGTGTAGTGATACATTTTGTAGTATTGCTTTCCATTGCCCACCTGTTTGGTTGGATAAAATGTGTGTATGGCCTTTACTTGTATATATTCAGAAAAAATGCATACGCCCTTTTTGGCCAACTGCATCATTGGCGATGTTCAGCCACTTTTCTTGTGCTTTAATGGGGAGTCCTTTCTACCTCTTCAAATCTGTTTCCTGCCACTCTCCCTTGCTTACAAGTCCTTTTCTGTGACTTACCTCAAGACATTTTTTGACGATAGATATTTTCAACTCTGCAGTTTCATGAATTTTAGTGCCCCTGAGTTCCATATTTCAACTTGTGTTTTTGGAAACTGGACACAAAACAGCGGGAATTCGTCTAGTCCTATTCTGTTTCCATGGGCAATTCTAGCCTTGATGAATTTGTCTTCCGTATTGGAAATTAGAGTGGCATGTGCCTGTCCAAACACCTAATACTTGTCTCTAAATTTTTCTCATCCTTCCGCTTCATCCTCTGGACAAATTCCAAACTGTGTGCAACAAGATGTTGACGGTGCTGATATCCCCAAGTGAGGAGATTGTTAGGAAAGATGCTGAAGGAGTGAACCCGAGCACCAGGCGATGAGGAGATGAGGTGCCTTTTCCAAACTGTTTCTGATCAAACGGTGTACCATCCTCTAGGTGTGACAGACATGTTTGAGCCGTAGGAATCGTCCCCTGCATGTAAGGAGAACACCAGGGATTTTTCCAAATCAGTGCCTCCCCGAACACCAATCTGGGGAATTTTTAAGCTACGGCTACACATATGTCCATTAAGGGCCTTGGGAAATAGGCAGAGTCCAAACTTTAGATGATTGAAATCTTCAGAGTCAGAAGTGCTCACCATCGGCCTTGCTTAGGTTACATTTTATCTGTCATTGATAGATGATGTCAATAAAAATATCTATTCTTTTTCTGATTATTTCCCCTTATAGGTTATTGCAAAGTATTCAGTGTAGTTCCCTGTGCTATACAATAGTTCCTTGTTGATGATCTGTTTTATACATAGCAGTGTGTATGTGTTAATCCCAAACTGTTAACTTATCCCTTCTCCTACCTTTCCCCTTTGGTAATAATAAATTATAAGATTTTATACTTCTCAGAAATGGGGAAGCTGAAAGAGAGGTATCATTTTCAATGGAAAAGCACTCAAAACAAGATTGAAGCTTCAGCCAAGAGTATTCGATGTACATCCTTGGGAATAAATCACTTCATTTCTCTAATGTTGACCTGACAAATAAGACAGACGTCTTCACTGAACTTGCTTATAATAAAGTGATGGAAATATTAAATGTAAGTCTTAGAAACATCTTATTTTACCCGAGCCTTATACACTGCTCTAGGTTGACTACAGTTTGGCTCACACATCTGTTCATTGAAGTTACAAAGTTCTCAATTTCTGTTACTGATCCTCCACAGTGGACCCCAACAGGAGTCCCCGTGCCCAGTGTCATTGGAGCCAACAGATCAAGACTGAGTTTGGTTCAGAAGCAAAGGAAACTTTATATTTTGAAAACAGAATGGATAGGTGAGAGTGTGAACTCCCCCGTGGGCTGTGGGCTGGGCTGCTGTGTAGGGATCCTGGCAGCGTCAGCAGGAGGGAGGGGATGGAGCTCTCGAAGGCTGGGTTGGCTGCAGCTCAGGCTCTATGTCGCAGAGTCTGCATGGGACCCCGCTAGCTGTGGTGTCGGCCCAGCCATTCTGCACTAGGAAATCGGGTCTGAAGTGCCGGGTGTGAGACCTCTGCATGCGGAACCCTAGGAGCACGTGAAATTAGACAAAGCACAAAGGAAAAACAGGTTAGACTTTATTTTATTGCCCAGATTCTCTTTTTATCTCCCAGGAATTTTTAATGAACGTTGCCGGAGACGAACACCTCCTCTGCTTTTTGTCCCGTTCCTCATTCTTGGGGTGCTGAGGGTGCAGACCCCTCTTTTGTAACTGCTTCATGCTGAGGTGGGAGCCCTCATACACGGGGGAAGGGGAAAAACTTCTCCCCAGCAGCCTCCAGGTGAGGTTGATTGTCCCAAGGACTCCTGCCTCACTGGTCTTCCACCTGAGCAGCAGCATAGGAAGTGTTATAGATTCGATTGACCTTTAAGGGTCCAGGAAAGAGATGCACAGAGATGCTGCGGTGGCAGATTTCACCCCACCGCACATTTGTTCGGCGACCTTAGGCTGACGGTTTTTGCCAGGCTAGATGCTCTGACCAGTAGTCTGTGCTTTCTTTAATTAGGTCCCTGAATTAATGTACAAACAGCACCATGTGTCAAAGCCCTGCCCACACAACTCTGAGACAGTCCAAGTTCGGTGGTGATCCAGGACCATGATGTCCACTGAGTCAACGGCCTTTTGAAGTAGCCAGCAGTCCAGCCGGTCATATTGTCCACCATCACCGCGGTGTCTGTAGGGTTTTCTATGGTGAAGTCGTGATATACGTTTCCTCCGCCAAGCTTTTTAGCTCCCGTCTGGGTGCAGTAAGTCCTGCAAGCAGTAGTCTGTTCTTTCGGGGCACAGACTTGTTTTCTGAGAGAAACTCCAGGTCAAGTGATGGTCACACGAGTCATCTTGGGGGCCCATTGCCCCCGTTTGTCTCTCTGGAGGTTGGAGTTGGAGGGCCTCCTCACTCGAGGTCAGTTTGTCCGCAGCGCGACCACTGCAACTTCAGGGCATGATGGGTGGTTAGGATCACCACGTGGGGTCCTTTTCCCTTAGGGGGGAGCTGGCCTTGCAGGCTGCTTATTTCCAGCTTTTTAGATACCCCAGTATCCTGGCCTGATGGGACGGTGTGCAAAGCCCTTGGTGACCATAGTTTATCATACCTGAAGGGCATTCTTGTGTTGCTCCATTTCAAGTGGCCCCAGTTTTTGCACTAAGGCTCCAAGGATGATTAACCTTTGACCGGGTATGTAAAGGTCAAAGGGTTTAGCTAAATTAGGGAGTTCCTGGGCAAGGGCCTGAATTGACTGCTCTTTCCATTCTTGAAAGGCTGCTTCTGGATTCTATTCAAAAGAATCATCATCATTTCGTGACAGTGTTTCATGTAGAGGCCCAGCTATTAGACTGTAGTTAGGGATCCAGATGCATAAAACCTTGGCCTCCCCAGGAACCCCTAAGCTGTCTTCTAGTTTTAGAAGAGGTAAGGCTGCAAATGGCTTCTTCCCTATCCTGGGATGCGTTTCTCCAAATATCTGTGAGAATGAAGCCCAGGCATGTCGCCTTAGCCTGGGATATTTGAGCCTTTTTCTTGGACACCTTCTATCCTTCCTTGGCTAGGTAGTTCAGGGGCGTCTTTAGTAGGCCTGGCGATCAGAATGCCATCTGCATATTGAAGGAGGGTTCCCTTTTACAGAGGTAGAACTTTTAGTTCTTTAGAAGACATTTCCCCAATGATTGTGTGGGGATTTTTGAACCATTGGGGAAGGACGGCCCAACATTATTGCTTTTGTTGCATGTTGTGTCCTGCCACTCACAAGCCAAAAAATTCTTGTGACTCTGAGATGAAAGGAATACAGAAGAAGTCATCACTGAAGTCTAATACAGAATGCCATGGCCTGGTGGATGTTAGAATGACCAGCAGGGTGTAGGAAATAGGAGCTACTGGATGTATATCCTCGGTGGCTTCACTGACTGTCCTGATATCCTTTACCAGGTCTCCAGCAGCCCATTGGGCTCTCGTGGTCAGGCCAATCCCAGGATATGGAGCTCACCTTGGCTGCAAACCCCACCGCACAGCCCACGGGGCTCTCGTGGTCAAGTCCCTCCCAGGGTATGGAGCTCACTTGTGCAGCTACCCAGCAGCCCATGGGTCTCTCATAGTCAGGCCCTTACCACTATACGGAGCTCCCCTGGGCATGTACCCCAGCAGGGCTGGACACACAGGAACCGTGCACATAGCCCAACTTGCAGAGAACCCCCAGCTCAACTGTCACTCACAGTTGACACAGAACACCTCAGAGCAGGACTTGAAATAACAAGCAGCAGCTCTGACAGTTCTGTGACCCTGGGTATCACTCTCTGTGGCCTCTCTCTGCCTGGTCTTCCAGACACTTCCACTGCAGCCAGGGCAACAGGCCTCTGTCTCCACCCACCATCACTCCTCTCCCTGACTCCTGGGTTCCTCTCGTTAGGATAGGGTCTTCTTGAAGTTGTTTTCCACTCATGGACCACATAAAATGATAAGAAAACAAGCCACAGCTGCAGCCCCTTGTCTATCCTGACTCTCAAGAGCCCACACCTGTTCCTTGGGCCTGGCCCGTTTAGCAAGGCTCATTTTCTGCAACTGTGAGCCCCAGAGGGGTGAGGATTGGCTGATTTGGGCAGCCTGACACCGCCTGGGAGCCCTCCCCAGGTGTGCCTGGGTTGAGGTCAATATAAACACCTCTCCAGTCAGCAAGAGCACCTGTACCTGTGCCTGACGCCACATTCTCTGCCCCATCAGCAGTGTCGGGGCTGTGGTGGTGGGAGGGAGTGAGGGGCCATGGCTTTCTGGGTGGTCCAGTGTGAGTGGGGCTCTGCTGGACTTTCTGCAGGAGTTGCCAGGCTGCCACCTGCTAAAGAAGAGGATGTGTCACCCATACCTGCCGCTGGAATTTCTCCCCAGGCAGAGGTGAGGAAGTAAAAAAGCAGTGGGGGCCGTGGCAGGAGGGTATCTCAGGCAGGGAAATGGAAAGCTTCCAGAAGAGCATCTGGTCTAGGACCATCCTGGCTGTACTGCAGGCACCACGTCGGCCTGCATGCTGTCGCTGGTGTGGCTCCACAGCCCTTCCTCTAGGCTTGCAAGTTCTTGTACATATTCAGGTGTTTTACCTGGAAAGGGTGGGAAGATTTCAGCTGCAGCAGGACTGGGGCTCAGATCACATTTACTCACAGACGCCTCGACATAATCCCCCAGTTTTGCAATGAGGATGCTCCTTGTGGGGTGGACCGCTGCTGACTGCATGGGACATGATTTCCCACTTCTGACCAACTTAAGAATTTTTTACCACTGGAGCAAGTGACCTGATACGATTTTCCTCTGTATAACTGGTGGGTTCTGTATTTTTTTTTCCTTTTTTTCTTTTTGGTTCAAGGTAGGTTTTATTTATTCCTCTTTTTCTTAATTTAGAGATATAAACATGGAAATAATGCATTAATATAAAGACGTCTATATGAAGGGAAAAACTTTTTTTCTATTTTATTTTATTAAATGTTATTTATTTATTTTTAATTTTTTAAAATTTATTTATTTCTTTTATACAGCAGGTTCTTATTGGATATCTATTTTATACATATAAGTGTGCACATGTGAATCCCAGTCTCCCAATTCATCCCACCACCACCCTCACATTGTGTTCCCCTCTTGGTGTCCATATGTTTTTTCTCTACATCTGTGTCTCTATCTCTGCCCTGCAAACTGGTTCATCTGTACCAATTGTCTGGGTTCCACATATATGCATTAATATACAATATTTGTTTTTCTCTTTCTGACTTACTTCACTCTGTATGACAGTCTCTAGATCCATCAAGGTCTCTACAAATGACCCAATTTCATTCCTATGTATGGCTGAGTAATATTCCATTGTATATATGTACCACATGTTATCCATTCGTCTGTCTGTGGGCACTTAGGTTGCTTTCATTACCTGGCTATTGTAAATAGTGCTGCAATGAACATTGTGGTGAATGTGTCTTTTTGATTTATGCTTTTCTTTTGGTATATGCCCAGTAGTGGGATTGCTGGATTATAAGGTAATTCTATTTATAGTTTTTTAAGGAACCTCCATTCTGTTCTCCATAGAGACTGTATCGATTTACATTCCCAACAATAGTGGAAGAAGGTTCCTTTTCTCCACACCCTCTCCAGCATTTGTTGTTTGTAGATTTTCTGATGATGCCCATTCTAACAGGTGTGACGTGATACCTCATTGTAGTTTTGATTTCCATTTCTCTAATAATTAGTGATGTTGAGCAGATTTTCATGTGCGTCTTGGCCATCTCTATGTCTTCTTGGAAGAAATGTCTATTTAGATCTGCTTCCATTTTTGTATTGGGTTTTTTGTCTTATTAATGTTGACCTGCATGAGCTGTTTATATATATTGGAGATTAATCATTTGTCCATTGATTCATTTTCAAATATATTCTGCCATTCTGAGGGTTGTCTTTTCATCTTGTTTGTAGTTTCCTTTGCTTTGCAAAATCTTTTACGTTTTATTAGGTCTCATCTGTTTAGCATCTATTTTTTATTTCATTACTATAGGAGGTGGATCAAAAAAGATCTTGCTGTGATTTACGTCAGAGTATTCTTCGTAAGTTTTCCTCTCAGAGTTTTATACTGTCCGGTCTTACATTAAGGTCTCTAATCCATTTTGAATATATTTTTATGTATGGTGTTGGGGAGTGTTCTAATTTCATTTTTTACATGTAGCTGTCCATATTTCCCAGCACCACTGATTGAAGAGACTGTCTTATCTCCATTGTATAGTCTTGCCTCCTTTGTCATAGATTAGTTGACCATAGGTGTGTAGGTTTATCCCTGGGCTTTCTTTTTTTTTTTTCCTTTTATACGTTTATTGGAGTATAATTGCTTTACAATGGAGTGTTAGTTTCTGCTGTATAACAAAGTGAATCAGCTATACATATACAAATATCACCAGATCCTCTCCCTCTTGCATCTCCCTCCCACACTCCATATCCCACCTCTTTATGTGGTCACAAAGCACCGAGCTGATCTCCCTGTTCTATGTGGCTGCTTCCCAGTACCTATCGGTGATACATGTGGTAATGTATTTATGTCCATGCCACTCTCTCACTTCGTCCCAGCTTACCCATACCCTTTCCGGTGTCCTCAAGTCCTTTCTCTACTTCTGTGTCCTTAATCCTGTCCTGCAACTTGGTTCCTCATAATCTTTTTTTTTTTCTTCATTAGATTCCGTATATCTCTGTTAACATACGGTATTTGTTTTTCCCGTTCTGACTTACTTCACTGTGTAGGACAGATTCTAATCCATCCACCTCAGTACAAATAACTCAGTTTTGCTTCTTTTTATGGCTGAATAATATTCTATTGTATATATGTGCCAGATCTTCTTTATCCATTCATCTGTCGATGGACACTTAGGTTGCTTCCATGTCCTGGCTATTGTAAATAGAGGTTCAATGAATATTTTTGTACATAACTCTTTTTGAATTATGGTTTTCGCAAGGTAAATGCCCAGTAGTTGGATCGTTGTGTCGTATGGTACTTCTATTGTTAGTTATTTAAAGGAACCTCCTTACTGTTCTCCCTAGTGCCCATATCAATTTACATTCCCACCCACAGTGCAAGTGTGTTCCCTTTTCTCCAATAAAGGCCTCTCCATCATTTATTGTTTTGTAGATTTTTTTGATGATTGCCACGCTGACTGCTGTGAGGTGATACCTCACGGTAGTTCTGATTTGCATTTCTCTAATGATTAGTGATGTTCAGCATCCTTTCATGTCTTTCTTGGTTATCTGTATATCTTCTTTGGAGAAATGTCTATTTAGGTCTTCTGCCCGTTTTTGGATTGGGTTGTTTGTTTTTGTGATATTGAGCTACATGAGGTGCTTGTAAAGTTTGGAGATTAATCCTTTATCAATTGCTTCATTTGAAAATATTTTCTCCCATTCTGAGGGTTGTTTTTGCATCTTGTTTATGTTTTCTTGTACTGTGTAAAAGCTTTTAAGTTTCATTAGGTCCCATTTGTTGATTTCTGTTTTTATTTCCATTTCTCTAGGAGGTGGGTCAAAAAGGATCTTGCTGTGATTTATGTCATAGAGTGTTCTGCCTATGGTTTCCTCTAAGTGTTTTATACTGTCTGGTCTTATATTTAGATCTCTAATCAATTTAGAGTTTATTTTTGTGTATGGTGTTATGGAGTGTTCTAATTTCATTCTTTTATGTGTAGGGGTCCAGTTTTCCCAGCACCAATTACTGAAGAGACTGTCTTTTCTCCATTGTATATCCTTAGCTCCTTTGTCATAGATGAGATAGCCATAGGTATGTAGGTTTATCTCTTAGCTTTCTGTCCTGTTCCATTGATCTGTGTTTATGCCAATCTACATACACTTGATTCCATTATGGAGACATATAAATACATAGGTTTCAAGATTATTAGCAGTCAGATATATTCCTCTTCAATGAATAGGGTGTTTTGTGTCCAGTTCATTGAGAAAGGAGTAGGTCTTGTCTATTACATATTTGGTATATGGAATGGTATCTGTGCTAATTTCATACTCTGCTTTTATACATCACCCCACGTCACCTTTCCCCTTAAGGAGGCATAAGTGTGTTTTCTAAATGTGTAACTCTGTTCTCTTTTGAAATTCAGTTCATGTGTATCCATGTTTACATTCCCTCTATAAGTGATATATTACAATAAGTTTCTTTTTCTTTGTGGCTCATTTCCCTTAGCATCATCATACCTAAACCCACTCATTATGCTGCTATTGGCCTTATGACATTGATTTTATGTCTGAGTGACATTCCATTGTATATAAGTACCACGACATCTTTATCCATTATTTTCCCTTTCCTGTGATATTTAAAGTGTACCAAAGTCGAGGTTCTTGTAAACAGAGCAGCCCTAAACTTTGGGCTGGCTGTGTGTTGTGGATTTTTAATTTTCCCAAAATACACGCCCATGAGTGGAAGTGTGCTATGCTCTGTAGCTCTGTTTTAGAAAACAACATACAGTTCTCCAGAGAGGCTGTTGGCCATTTACATCCTGTCCATCGGGGTAACCAGGCTCCCTTTTCTCCATGGCCTGTCCTGTATTTGTGGTTTTTACACTATTTGTGGATAGCCCTTTTGACCGGAGGTAAGTGACACTTCTATGTAGGGTGGATTTGCAATGCCTGATGGCTTGCTTGGCCAAAAAGGGCATATGCATTTTTTTCCCGAATATATTCAAGAAAATACACATACTCCCTTTTCGGCCAAGGGCAACATTGTCGAAGTTCTGTCTCTTTTCATGTGCTTTAAAGACGACTCCAATCTACCTCTTGAAATCTGTTTCCTTCAATTCTGCCTTGCATTCAAATCCTCTTCACTGCCTTACCTCAATATATTTCTGTATGATAGTTGTCCTTTATAACTCTGCAAGTTTGTGAATTGCTGTGCCCCTGATTTCCATTTTTCAACTTGCTTATTTGTGAGCTGGCTGCAATACCGCAGGATGGCTTTAGGCCCTAGTCTGGTCGCGGGGTTGCAGGCTGAGCCTCTGTTTAATTATTCTTCCTGATGGGAAACTAGAGTGACATGTGCCCATCCAAACACCTACAGCTAATCTCTCATTTGTTTCCCCTCTTCCTGTTCATCCTCTGCACAATTTGCAAACTGTGCATAACAGGAGGGTAAAGGCGCTGACACTCCAAGTGGGGAGATTATTTTAATGCAGATGGAATGGCAAAGCCGAGCATGAGGAAAGGAAAAATGAGGTACCTTTTAGAAAACTTTCCCGATTACACAGTGTACCATCCACTGGGTTTCCCATGCATGTGTTAACTGTAGGAAGATTCCCTTAAACATGGAGAGTTGGGGCCACTAGAATGGGTAGCACACAGTATTGCTCTAAGTGGTGTTCTTTTGCTCACACAACCTCAGCAATCTTGTCAGACCCAAGTGTCCAGTCTTATGTCTCATCCAGCTGTGGATGTAAAGGTGGTCAATCCAGGTTGCATCACAGGCCCTGAACGTAATTTTTAAGACTTTCTCCCTGTTTCGCTGTTTTTTTCATTTTGCTTTTGAAATTTATTTTTATAAGGGGGTTTAGCTGAATTTCAGTGCTGTGTTCATGTCATTATACACACACATGATTCATTTATGGAGACATGAGAATACATATGTTTTAAAATACTTACTAGTCAGATATATTCCTCTTCAATGAATAGGGGTTGTTGAGTCCAGTTCATTTTGTGGGAGTAGGTGCTGTCTATTACATACTTGGTTTATGGAACGATATCTGTGCTAATTAAGGACTGTGGATTTATGCATAACCCCACCTCGCCTTTCCCCTTAATCAGGCAGAAGTTTGTTTTCTAAATGTGTGACTCTGTGGTGTTTGTAATTCAGTTCATGTGTAGCCATGTGTACATTCCCGCTATAACTGATATCTTATGATAAGTTTCATTGTTCTGTTGTCTTTCCTAACTCAGTTCATGTGTAGCCATGTTTACAGGCCCTTCATAAGTGATATTTTCTGATAAGTTTCTTTTTCTCTGTGACTTATTTCACTTAGTTCATTGTACCTGAATCCACTCATTTGCTGCTACTGCCCTTATGACATTGATTTCATGGCTGAGGGATATTCCATCGTACGTAAGTACCACAATTTCTTGAAGCATTTTTGTCTTTTCTGGGATATTTAACTGGTACCCAAGTTGAGGTTCTTGTAAGAAGTGCAGCCCTAAATTTTGGGGTGGCTCTGTTTATTGATTTTCAGTTTTCCCAAGGTATCTTCCCTAGACTGGAAGTGCCCTTGGCTCTGTAGCTCTGTTGTTTCCTTGTTTTAGGGCACACAACGGACTCCTCCAGAGAGGCAGTTGGCAATTTACATCCTGCCCTTCAGCAAAACTAGGCTCCCTGTTCTCCAGCACCGGTCTTGACTTTCTCGTTTTTACACATTTTGCGATTTCCCTTTTGACCTGTGGGAAGTGATACTTCTTTGTAGTGCAGATTTGCATTGCCCGCTTGCTTGCTTGGCCAAAGAGGGCATATGCGTTTTCTCCTGAATATATTCAGGAGAAAACGCATACGCCCTTTTTTAGCCCAGTGCATCACTGTCGAAGTTGTGCCCCTCTTCCTGTGCTTTAAAGGTGATTCCAATGTACCTCTTGAAATCTGTTTCCTGCTATTCTGGCTCACATTCAAGTCTGCCTCGTTGCCTTCCCTCAACAGATTTTTGGACGATAGTTGTCCATTATTACACTGCCAATTTGTGAATTTCTGTGCCCCTGAGCTCCATTTTTCAACTCGTTTTTTGTGAGCTGACCGCAAGTCCACAATTTTGGTTCTGGACCTCTACTGGTTTCCGGGGTGTGGCTGAGACTTTGGTTAACTCTTCTTCCAGCCGGGAAATTAGAGTGACATGTGACTGTCCAAATGCCTAACAGCTACTCTCTCATTGGTTCTCCCTCTTCCCTTTCATCCTCTGCCAAATTGGCAACGTGTGTGAACCAGGAGGTTTGAGGGGATGTCACTCCAAGTTGGGAGATTGATAGTAAAGCAGTTGTAAAGTCAAACCGGAGCAGCAGGAGAGGGAATATTAGTTGAGTTTTAGAAACCTTTCGTATTCACAGTGTGTCCATTCTCTAGGTTTCCCATACATGTTATAGCTGTAGTAATATTCCCTTCAACCTGGAGAGTTGGGAGCCTTGGAATGTGTGCCACACATTATTGCTTTAAATGGTCTGCATTTGCTCACGAAATCTAACCAATCCTCTCAGTCCCAAGTGTCCAGCCTTATGCCACATCCAGCTGTCGTTGTATATAGGGTCATTCCAGGTTTGATCAGAGCCCCTGAAGGAAT
Source organism: Hyperoodon ampullatus (assembly GCF_949752795.1). NCBI lineage: Eukaryota > Metazoa > Chordata > Mammalia > Artiodactyla > Ziphiidae > Hyperoodon > Hyperoodon ampullatus. Next base: position 343,236 of record NW_027640459.1, on the reverse strand, counting down.
TGTAAAGAATTTCCCTGTTTTTTTTGTTTTGTTTTCGAAATTCCTTTTTATAGTGGGTTTGAGCTGATTCTCACTGCCATGTTTATGCCAGTCTAGACACACTTGATTCCCTTACGGAGACATATCAATATATAGGTTTTAAGATTCTTACTAGTCAGATATATTCCTCGCCGGGAAATAGTGGGTTTTGTGTCCCTTTCACTGAGGAAGGTGTAGGTCTTGTCTGTTCCATAGTTGGTTTTTGGAACGGTACCTGTACTAATATGAAACTCTGGTTTGATGCATCACCCCACCTATCCTTCACCCTTAAGCAGGCATAAGAGTGTTTTCTAAATGTGAGACTCTGTTCTCTTTCCTAACTCAGTTCATGTGTAGCCATGTTTACAGGACCTTCATAAGTGATATCTTATGATAAGTTTTCTTTTCTCTGTGACTTATTTCACTTAGAATCATCGTACCTGAATCCACTCATTTTGCTTCTACTGGCCTTATGACATTGATTTCATGGCTGAGGGATATTCCATCTTATGTAAGTAACACAATTTCTTGAACCATTTTTGTGTTTCCTGGGATATTTAAGGTGTATCCATGTTGAGGTTCTTGTAAGCAGTGCAGCCCTCAATTTTGGGGTGGCTCTGTCTTATTGATTTTCAGTGTTAGCAAGGTATATTCCCTAGACTGGAAGTGCCCTTGGCTCTGTAGCTCTGTTGATTACTTGTTTTAGGGAACACAATGCACTCCTCCAGAGAGGCAGTTGGCAATTTACATCCTGCCCATCAGCATAACTAGGCTCCCTATTCTCCAGGGCCTTTCTTGCCATTCTGGTTTTTACACATTTTGCAGATGTCCCTTTTTACCGGTGGGATGTGATACTTCTTTGTAGTGCAGATTTGAATTGCCCGCTTGCTTGCTTGGCCAAAAAGGGCGTATGCGTTTTCTCCTGAATATATTCAGGAGAAAATGCATAGGCCCTTTTTGGCCAAGTGCATCACTGTCGAAGTTGTGCCCCTCTTCCTCTCCTTTAAAGGTGATTCCAATGTACCTCTTGAAATGTGTTTCCTGCTATTCTCACTCACATTCAAGTCCACCTCGTTGCCTTCCCTCAACGGATTTTTGGAAGATAGTTGTCCTTTATTACTCTGCCAGTTTGTGAATTGTTGTGCCCCTGAGCTCCATTATTCAACTCATTTTTTGTGAGCTGACGGCAGGTCCAAAACTTTGGTTCAGGAACTATACTGGTTCCCGACGGATGGCTGAGACTTTGGCTACTTCTTCTACCTGCAGGGAAATTAGAGTGACATATGCCCGTCCAAATGCCTAACAACTACTCTCTCATTGGTTCTCCCTCTTCCCTTTCATCCTGTGCCATATTGGCAACCTGTGCGAACCAGGAGGTTAAAGGGGCTGTCTCTAAAATTTGGGACATTGATAGAAAAACAGTTGGAAAGTCAAACCGGAGCACCAGGAGAGGGACTATTAGTTGAGTTTTAGAAACCTTTCATATTCACAATGTGTCCATTCTCTAGGTTTCAAATACATGCTTTAGCTGTAGTAATATTCCCTTCAACCTGGAGAGTTGTAACCCTTGGAATGTGTGCCATGCATTATTGCTTTAAATGGTCTGCATTTGCTCACCAAATCTCACCAATCCTCTCAGTCCCAAGTGTCCAGCCTTATGCCACATCCAGCTGTCGTTGTAGATAGGGCCATTCCAGGTTTCTTCAGAGCCCCTGAAGGAATTGTATAGAATTTCCCTGGTTTTTTGTTTTGTTTTTCAAATTCCTTTTTATAGAGGGTTTGAGCTGATTCTCACTGCCATGTTTATGCCTGTCTAGACACACTTGATTCACTTATGGAGACATATAAGTACAGAGGTTTTAAGATTCTTACTAGTCAGATATATTCCTCTGCAGGAATTATGGGGTTTTGAGTCCCTTTCACTGAGGAAAGTGTTGGTCTTGTCTTTTCAATAGTTGGTTTTTGGAATGGTACTCGTACTAGTATCACACTCTGGTTTTATGCATCACCCTACCTCCCTTCCCCCTTAAGCAGGCATAAGAGTGTTTTCTAAATGTGAGATTCTGTTCTCTTTCGTAGCTCAGTTCATGTGTAGCCATGTTTACAGGGCCTTCATAAGTGATATCTTATGATAAGTTTCTTCTTCTCTGTGACTTATTTCACTTAGAATCATCGTACATGAATCCACTCATTTTGCTGCTACTGATCTTATGACATTGATTTCATGGTTGAGGCGTATTCAATTGTACGTAAGTAACACAATTTCTTAAACCATTTTTGTCTTTCCTGGGATATTTAAGGTGTACCCAAGTTGAGGGTCTTGTACACAGTTCAGCCTTCAATTTTGTGTTTGCTCTGTTTTATTGATTTTCAGTTTTACCAAGGTATATTCCCTAGACTGGAAGTGCCCTTGGCTCTGTAGCTCTGTTGTTTACCTGTTTTAGGGAACGCAATGCACTACTCCAGAGAGGCAGTTGTCAATTTACATCCTGCCCATCAGCATAACTAGGCTCCCTGTTCTCCAGGGCCTTTCTTGCCATTCTGGATTTTACACATTTTGCGTATATCCCTTTTTACAGGTGGGAAGTGATACTTCTTTATAGTGCAGGTTTTCATTGCCCATGAGCTTGCTTGGCCAAAAAGGGCGTATGCGTTTTCTCCTGAATATATTCAGAAGAAAATGCATACGCCCTTTTTGGCCAAGTGCATCGTTGTCGAAGTTGTGTCCCTCTTCCTGTGCTTTAAAGGTGATTCCAATGTACCTCTTGAAATCTGTTTCCTGCTATTCTCGCTCACTTTGAAGTCCGCCTCGTTGCCTTCCCTCAGCTGATTTTTGGACGATGGTTGTCCTTTATTACTCTGCAGTTTGTGAATTGCTGTGCCCCTGAGCTCCATTTTTCAACTCGTTTTTTGTGAGATGACGGCAGGTCCAAAACTTTTGTTCAGGAACTATACTGGTTCCCTGCGGGTGGCTGAGACTTTGGTTAATTCTTATACCTGCCAGGAAATTAGAGTGACATGTGCCCGTCAAAAGGCCTAACAGCTACTCTCTCATTGGTTCTCCCTCTTCCCTTTCATCCTCTGCCAAATTGGCAAACTGTGCGATCCAGGAGGTTAAAGGGGCTGTCTCTCCAAGTTGGGACATTGATAGTAAAGCAGTTGGAAAGTCAAACCGGAGCACCAGGAGAGGGACTATTAGTTGAGTTTTAGAAACCTTTCGTTTCTTCATAGAGGATCCCTTCTCTAGGTTTCCCGTACATGTTATATCTGTAGTAATATTCCCTTCTTCCTGGAGAGTTGGGACCCAAGGAATGGGTGCCACACATTATTGCTTTAAAGGGTCTGCATTTGCTCACTCAATCTCACCAATCCTCTCAGTCCCAAGTGTCCAGGTTTATGCCACATCCAGCTGTCGTAGATAGGGTCATTCTAGGTTTCATCAGAGCCCCTGAAGGAACTGTAAAGAATTTCCCTGTTTTTTTGTTTTGTTTTTAAATTCCTTTTTATCATGGGTTTCACCTGATTTTCACTGCCATGTTTACGCCAGTCTAGACACACTTGATTCCCTTACGGAGACATATCAATACATAGGTTTTAAGATTCTTACTAGTCAGATATATTCCTCTGCGGAGAATAGGGGTGTTGAATCCCGTTCACTGAGGAAGGAGTAGGTCTTGTCTATTCTGTATTTTGATTATGTAATGGTACCTGTGTTAATATCAAATTCTGGCTTTATGCATCTCCCCACCTCTCCTTTCCCCTTAAGCAGGCATAAGTATATTTTCTACATGTGAGACTCTGTTCTCTTTACTAATTCAGTTCATGTGTACCCATGTTTACATTTCCTTTATAAGTGATATCTTATGTCAGAATGCTCCATGGCTCTTGTCATCATAATGCTCAATGATGCTTGTCACCACGATTATCCATGGTCTTCTCATCACAATACTCGACGGTGTTGCCATCACATTGCTCCATGCCCTGGTCATCACAATGCTTCATGTCCCTTGTCATCACAATTCTCCTCCTCTTTGTCTTCACAATGTTCCATGACACTTCTCATCACAATGTTACATGCTCTTGTCATCACAATTCTCCATGAACTTGTCATCGCAATTCTCCCTGAACCCTGTCATAGCAAGCTCCATATGCTTGTCAACACAATGCTTCATGACATTGTTATAAAAATTCTCAATGTCGCTTGTAATCACAATGCTCCCTGCCATTGTCATCACAGTGCTTCATGACACTTGTCATCACAATGCTCCATGCCCTTGTCATCACAATGCTCCATTACACCTGTCATAACAATGCTCCATGACCCCTGCCATCACAATGTTCCACCGCCTTGGCATCCAAGTCTCCATGACCCTTGTCATCACAGTGCTCCAAGACCCCTGTAATCACAATGCTCCATGCCCCTGTCATCACAAAGATCCATGACACATGTCATCAGTATGCTCCATGGCCTTCTCATCACTATGCTCCATGACCTTGTCATCACAATGCTCCAAGACCCATGTAATCACAATGCTCCATGCCCCTATTCATCAGAATGCTACATTAGACTTGTCATCACAAGGCTCCATGGTCTTCTCATCACACTGCTCCAGGACCTTGCAATCAAAATGCTCCATTCCCTTGTCATCACAATGCTCCTTGACCACTGTCATCAAAATACTCCATGAACATTTTCAGGCCAATGCTCCATGACCTTCTCATCACAATGCTCCATTACCCTTGTCATCACAATGCTCCATGAACCCTCTCATCACAATGCTCCATGACACCTGTCATCACAATGCTCCATGCCCCTTGTCATTACAGTGATCCATGACGCTCTTCATCATAATTATCCATGGTCTTTTCATCACAATGCTCCACGGTCTTGCTATCACAATTCTCCATGCCCTGTTCATCACAATGCTCCATGTCCCATGTCATTACAATTCTCCACGTCCTTGTCATCACAATGCTTCGTGACACTTCTCATCACAATGTTACATGATCTTGTCATCACAATTCTTCATGCACTTGTCATCGCAATGCTGTATGACCACTGTCCTTGCAAGCTCCATGTGCTTGTCATCACAATGCTTCACGACGTTGTCATCAAAATTCTCAATGGCCCTTGTCATCACAATGCTCCATGCCCTTGTCATCACAATGCTCCATGAACTTAGTCATCACAATGTTCCAAGCCCTTGTCATCAAAATGCTCCATTACCTGTGTCATCACAATCCTCCATGACACATGGTATCACAATGCTCCATGCCATTGTCATCACAATGGACAATGACGTATGTCATCACAATGCTCCCTGACACCTGTCTTCACAATACTCCTTGACCTTGTCATCACAATGTTCCATGCCCTTGTCATCACAATGCGCCATGCCCACTCTCATCACAATAATCCATAATCTTGTCAGAGCAATGCTCCATGACCCCTGTCACCACAATGCTCCGTGACTCCAGTCATCACAATGCTTCATGACCTTTGTCATCACATTGGTCCATGTCCTCTTCAAACAAGGCTCTGCGATCTTTTACACCACAATGCTCCATGAATATTTCATCACAATGCTCTGTGTCCCTTGTCATGAAAATGCTCCATGCCTTTGTCACCACAATGCTCCATGCCCTTGTCATCACAATGCTCCATGCCCACTGTCATCACAATAATCCATGAAACTTGTCAGACCAATGTTCCTTGCCCCTGTCTTCACATTGCTCCATGCCCTTGTCATCACAATGCTCCCTGACCCCTTTCATCACAATACTCCGTGACTCCAGTCATCACAATGCTTCATGACCTATCTCATCACTATGGTCCATGCCCTCGTCACACAAGGCTCTGTGATCTTTTTCACCACAATGCTCCAAGAATATTTCATCACAATGCTCTGTGACACTTGTCATCAAAATGCTCCATGCCTTTGTCAGCACAATGCTCCATGACACTTGTCATCAAAATGCTCCATGTGCTTGTCAGCACAATGCTCCATGACCCATGTCATCACAATGCGCAATGCGCTTGTCATCACAATAGTCCACATCCTTATCTTTGCTATGCTCCATAACACTTGTCATCACAATGCTCCATGCACTTCTCATCAAAATGCTCTCTGACCACATATATCACAATGTTACATCACTAGTCATCACAATACTACCTCAAACCTATCATCACAGTGTTCCATGACCCCTGTCATCACAGTGCTACATACCCTTATCATCACAATGCTCCATGACCCCTGACATCACAGTGTTCCATAACCCCTCTCACAAAATGCTCCATGACCCATTTCATCACAATGCTTCATGACCCCTGACATCACAATGTTCCATAATCCCTGTCATCAAAATATTCCATGACACTTTTCATCAACTTGCTACATGACCTTGTCATCACAATGCTCCCTGTCTTTCTCATCTCAATGCACCATGCCCTTGTCGTCAAAATGCCCCATGACTTTTTCATCACAAAGCTCCATGACACTTGGCATCACAATGCTCCATGCCATTGTCATCACAATGCTCAATGAAATCTCTCATCACATTGCTCCATGCCCTTGTCATCACAATGCTCCATTACACCTGTCATAACAATGCTCGATTACCCCTGCCATCACAATTTTCCACGGCCTTGTCATCACATGGCTCGATGACACTTCTCAACACAATGCACCAAAACCTCTGTAATCACAATTCTCCATGCCCCTTTTCATCTCAATGCTCCATGAACACTGTCATCACAATGAACCATGAACATCACCATAATGATTCATGCTATTGTCATCACAAAGAAATTAAAATGCTCCATGACTTCTGTCATCACAATGCTCTAAACCATTCTGATCAGAATGTTCCATAACACTTGTCATCACATGCCCCATGACGCTCATCATCACAATTATGCAAGGTCTTCTCACCACAATGCTCCATGACCTTTGTCACCACAATGCTCAATACACTTGGCATAACAATGCTCGCTGACACTTATCATCAGTATGCTCCTTGAACACTGTCATGACAAGGCTCCATGCCTTTTTCATCACAATGATCCATTCCCTTTTCATCACAATGCTCCAAGACCCCTGTTATCACAAACATCTGTGACTCCAGTCATCACAATGCTTCATGACATTTGTCATCAAAATGGTCCATGACTTCGTCATACAAAGCTCTGTGACTTTTGTCACCACAATGCTCCATGAAATTTTTATCACAACGCTCTGTGACAATTGTCATCACAAAGCTCCATGCATTTGTCAGCACAATGATCCATGACCCTTGTCATCACAATGCTCGATGCGTGTGTCAGCACAATGCTCCATAACCCATGTCATCACAATGCACCATGCACTTGTCATCACAATGCTCCACATCCTTGTCATCAAAATGCTCCATAAACCTTGTCATCACAATGCTCCATGTACTTCTCCTCCAAATGCTTTCTCACCCCTGATATCACAATGTTCCATCACTAGTCATCAGAATACTCCCTCACCCCTGTCACCACAATATTCCATGACCCCTGTAATCACAATTCCCCATGCCCTTGTCATCACAAAGCTCCATGACGCATGTCATCAGAATGCTCCATGGCCTTCTCATCACAATGCTCCATGCCCTTGTCATCACAATTCTCCAACACCCCTGTAATCACAATGCTCCATGCCCTTTTTCATCTCAATGCTCCATGAACCCTGTCATCACAATGCACCGTGCCCATCACCATAATATTTCATGCTATTGTCAACACAATGAAATCAAAATGCTCAATGACCTCTGTCATCACAATGCACCAAACGCTTCTGATCACAATGTTCCATAACACTTATCACAATGCCCCATGACGCTGGTCATCACAATTATCCATGGTCTTCTCATCACAATGCTCCATGATCTTTGTCATCACAATGCTCAATACACTTATCATCACAATGCTCCCTGACAGTTGTCATCAGTATGCTCCTTGAACCCTGTCATGAAAAGGCTCCATGCATTTTTCATCACAATGATCCATTCCCTTTTCATCACAATGCTCCAAGACCCCTGTAATCACAATGCTCCATGTCCTTGTCATCACAAAGCTCCATGACAAATGTCATCAGAATGCTCTATTGCCTTCTCATCACAATGCTCCATGCCCTTGTAATCACATTGCTCCAAAACCCCTGTAATCACAATGCTCCATGTCCTTGTCATCACAAAGCTCCATGACAAATGTCATCAGAATGCTCCATTGCCTTCTCATCACAATGCTCCATGCCCTTGTAATCACATTGCTTCAAAACCCCTGTAATCTCAATGCTCCATGCACCTTTTCATCACAATGCTCCATGACCTTGTCATCACAATGCTCCATGACCCTTGTCATCGCAATGTTCCAAGCCCTTGTCATCAAAATGCTCCATTACCTGTGTCATCACAATGCTCCATGACACTTGGTATCACAATGCTCCATGCCATTGTCATCACAATGGACAATGACATATGTCATCCCAATGCTCCCTGACACCTGTCTTCACAATACTCCATTACCTTGTCATCACAATGTTCCATGCCCTTGTCATCACAATGTGCCATGCCCACTGTCATCACAATAATCCCTGAAACATGTCAGACCAATGTTCCATTCCCCTGTCATCACAATGCTCCATGCCCTTGTCATCACAATGCTCCATGACCCCTGTCATCACAATGCTCCGTGACTCCAGTCATCCCAATGCTTCATGAACTGTGTCCTCACAATGGTCCATGCCCTCGTCACACAAGGCTCTGTGACCTTTGTCACCACAGTGCAAAATGCCCTTGTCATCTTAATGCTCCATGCCCAATGTCATCACAATAATCCATGAATCTTGTCAGACCAATGTTCCATGCCCCTGTCATCACATTGCTCCATGCCCTTGTCATCACAATGCTCCATGACGCCTGTCATAACAATACTCCGTGACTCCAGACATCACAAAAATTCATGACCTTTGTCCTCACAATGGTCCATGCCCTCGTCACACAAGGCTCTGTGATCTTTGTCACCACAATGCTCCATGAAATTTTCATCACAATGCTCTGTGTCATATGTCATCACAATGCTCCATGCCTTTGTCAGCACAATGCTCCATGACACTTGTCATCAAAATACTCCATGCGCTTGTCAGCACAATGCTCCATGAAACATGTCATCACAATGTGCCATGCTCTTTTCATCACAATGCTCCACATCCTTTTCATCGCTATGCTCCATAAAACTTTTCATCACAATGCTCCATGCACTTCTCATCAAAATGTTTTCTCACCACATATATCACAATGTTAGATCACTAGTCATCAAAATACTCGCTCACCCCTGTCATCACAATGTTCCATGACCCCTGTCATCACAGTGCTACATGCCCTTGTCATCACAATGCTCCATGACCCCTGTCTTCACAATGCTCCGTGACTCCAGTCATCACAATGCTTCATGAACTTTGTCCTCACAATGGTCCATGCACTTGTCACACAAGGCTCTGTGACCTTTGTCACCACAATGCAAAATGCCCTTGTCATCTTAATGCTCCATGCCCATTGTCATCACAATAATCCATGAATCTTGTCAGACCAATGTTCCATGCCCCTGTCATCACATTGCTCCATGCCCTTGTCATCACAATCCTCCATGACCCCTGTCATCACAATGCACTGTGACTCCAGTCATCACAAAGATTCATGACTTTTGTCCTCAAAATGGTCCATGCCATCGTCACACAAGGCTCTGTGATCTTTGTCACCACCAAGCTCCATGATATTTTCATCACAATGCTGTGTCCCTTGTCATCACAATCCTCCATGACTTTGTCAGCAAAATGCTCCATGACACTTGTCATCAAAATGCTCCATGCCCTTATCATCAAAATGCTCCATGACCTCTGACATCACAATGTTCCATAGCCCCTCTCACAAAATGCTCCATGACGCATTTCATCACAATGCTTCATGACACCTGACATCACAATGTTCCATAACCCCTGTCATCAAAATATTCCATAACCCTTTTATTCAAATTGCTCCTTGACCCTGTCATCACAATGCTCCCTGCCCTTCTCATCACAATGGACAACGCCCTTGTCATCAAAATGCCCCATGACATTTGTCATCACAAAGCTCCATGACCCTTGGCATCACAATGCTCCATGCCATTGTCATCACAATGCTCAATGAAATCTCTCATCACATTGCTCCATGCCCTTGTCATCACAATGCTCCATTACACCTGTCATAACAATGCTCCATGACCCCTGCCATCATAATGTTCAACTGCCTTGTCATCACAAGGCTCCATTACCCTTGTCCTCACAATGCTCCAAGACCTCTGTAATCACAATTCTCCATGCCGCTTTTCATCTCAATGCTCCATGAACACTGTCATCACAATGCACCACGCCCATCATCATAATGATTCATGCTATTGTCATCACAATGAAATCAAAATGCTCCATGTCCTCTGTCATCACAATGTTCCAATCCCTTCTGATCACAATCCTCTATAACACTTGTCATCACATGCCCCATGACGCTCGTCATCACAATTATGCAAGGTCTTCTCATCACAATGCTCCATGACTTTGTCACCGCAATGCTCAATACACTTGGCATCACAATGCTCGCTGACACTTGTCATCAGTATGCTCCTTGAACACTGTCATGACAAGGCTCCATGCCTTTTTCATCATAGTGATCCATTCCCTTTTCATCACAATGCTCAAAGACCCATGTTATCACAATGCTCAAAGACCCATGTTATCACAATGCTCCGTGACTCCAGTCATCACAATGCTTCGTAACATTTGTCATCACAATGGTCCATGACCTCATCACACAAACTTTGTGACCTTTGTCACCACAATGCTCCATGAAATTTTTATCGCAATGCTCTGTGAACCTTGTCATCACAAAGCTCCATGCCTTTGTCAGCACAATGCTCCATGACCCTTGTCATCACAGTGCTCGTTGCGCGTGTCAGCACAATGCTCCATAACCCATGTCATCACAATGCACCATGTACTTGTCATCACAATGCTCCACATCCTTGTCATCAAAATTCTCCATAAACCTTGTCATCACAATGCTCCATGCACTTCTCCTCAAAATGCCTTCTCACCACTGATATCACAATGTTCCATCACTAGTCATCACAATACTCCCTCACCCCTGTCATCACAATATTCCATGACCCCTGTAATCACAATTCTCCATGACCTTGTCATCACAAAGCTCCATGACGCATGTCATCAGAATGTTCCATGGACTTCTAATCACAATGCTCCATGCCCTTGTCATCACAATGCTCCAACACCCCTGTAATCACAGTGCTCCATGCCCCTTTTCATCTCAATGCTCCATGATCTTTGTCATCACAATGCTCAATACACTTATCATCACAATGCTCCCTGACAGTTCTCATCAGTATGCTCCTTGAACGCTGTCATGACAATGATCCAGGCATTTTTCATCACAATGATCCATTCCCTTTTCATCACAATGCTCCAAGACCCCTGTAATCACAATGCTCCATGTCCTTGTCATCACAAAGCTCCATGACGCATGTCATCAGAATGCTCTATTGCCTTCTCATCACAATGCTCCATGCCCTTGTAATCACATTGCTTCAGAATCCCTGTAATCTCAATGCTCCATGCACATTTTCATCAAAATTATCCATGACCCCTGACATCACAATGTTCCATAACCCCTGTCATCATAATGTTCCATGACAATTTTCATCAATTTGCTCCATGACCCTGTCATCACAATGCTCCCTGCCCTTCTCATCACAATGCACCACGACCTTGTCATCAAAATGCTCCATGACCTTTGTCATCACAAATCTCCATGACCCTTTGCATCACAATGCTCCATAACATTGTCATCACAATGCTCAATGAAATCTCTCATCACATTGCTCCATGCCCTTGTCATCACAATGCTCCATTACACCTGTCATAACAATTCTCCATGACCCCTGCCATCACAATGTTCCACGGCCATGTCAACACAAGGCTGCATGACCCTTGTCATCACAATGCTCCAATACCTCTGTAATCACAATTCTCCATGCCACTTTTCATCTCAATGCTCCATGAAAACTGTCATCACAATGCACCATGACCATCATCATAATGATTCATGCTATTGTCATCACAATGAAATCAAAATGCTCCATGTCCTCTGTCATCACAATGCTCCAAACCCTTCTGATCACAATGTTCCATAACACTTGTCATCACATGCCCCATGACGCTCGTCATCACAATGATGCTAGGTCTTCTCATCACAATGCTCCATGACCTTTGTCACCACAAAGCTCAATACACTTGGCATCACAATGCTTGCTGACACTTGTCATCAGTATGCTCCTTGAACACTGTCAGGACAAGGCCACATGCGTTTTTCATCACAATGATCCGTTCCCTTTTCATCACAATGCTCCAATACCCCTGTTATTCACAATGCTCCGTGACTCCAGTCATCACAATGCTTCATGACATTTGTCATCACAATGGTCCATGACCTGGTCACACAAACCTCTGTGACCTTTGTCACCACAATGCTCCATGAAATTTTTATCACAATGTTCTGTGACCCTTGTCATCACAAAGCTCCATGCCTTTGTCAGCTCAATGCTCCATGACCATTGTCATCACAATGCTCGATGCGCGTGTCAGCACAATGCTCCATAACACATGTCATCACAATGCACCATGCACTTGTCATCACAATGCTCCACATCCTTGTCATCAAAATGCTCCATAAACCTTGTCATCACAATGCTCCATGCACTTCTCCTCAAAATGCTTTCTCACCGCTGATATCACAATGTTCCATCACTAGTCATCACAATACTCCCTCACCCCTGTCATCACAATATTCCATGACCCCTGTAATCACAATTCACCATACCCTTGTCATCACAAATTTCCATGTCGCATGTCATCAGAATGCTCCAATGCCTTCTCACCACAATGCTCAATACCCTTGTCATCACAATGCTCCAACACCCCTGTAATCACAATGCTCCATGCCCGTTTTCATCTCAATGCTCCATGAACCCTGTCATCACAATGCACCGTGCCCATCACCATAATATTTCATGCTATTGTCATCACAATGAAATCAAAATGCTCAATGACCTCTGTCATCACAATGCACCAAACCCTTCTGATCACAATGTTCCATAACACTTGTCATCACAATGTCCCATGAGGCTGATCATCACAATTATCCATGGTCTTCTCATCACAATGCTCCATGACCTTTGTCATCACAATGCTCAATACACTTTTCATCACAATGCTCCCTGACAGTTGTCATCAGTATGCTCCTTGAACCCTGTCATGACAAGGCTCCATGCATTTTTCATCACAATGATCCATTCCCTTTTCATCAAAATGCTCCAAGACCCCTGTTATCACAATGCTTCATGTCCTTGTCATCACAAAGCTCCATGACACATGTCATCAGAATGCTCCATTGCCTTCTCATCACAATGCTCCATGCCCTTGTCATCACATTGCTCCAAAACCCCTGTAATCTCAATGCTCCATGCACCTTTTCATCAGAATGCTCCACGTCCTTGTCATCACAATGCTCCATGACCCTTGTCATCGCAATGTGCCAAGCCCTTGTCATCAAAATGCTCCATTACCTTTGTCATCACAATCCTCCATGACACTTGGTATCACAATGCTCCATGCCATTGTCATCACAATGGACAATGAAATATGTCATCACAATGCTCCCTGACACCTGTCTTCACAATACTCCATGACCTTGTCATCACAATGTTCCATGCCCTTGTCCTCACAATTCGCAATGCCCACTGTCATCACAATAATCCATCAAACATGTCAGACCACTGTTCCATGCCCCTGTCATCACAATGCTCCATGACCCCTGTCATCACAATGTTCCGTGACTCCAGTCATCACAATGCTTCATGACCTTTGTCCTCACAATGGTCCAGGCCCTCGTCACACAAGGCTCTGTGAACTTTGTCACCACAATGCTCCATGCCCTTGTCATCACAATGCTCCCTGACCCCTGTTATCACAATGCTCTGTGACTCCAGTCATCACATGCTTCATGACCTTTGTCCTCACAATAGTCCATGCACTCATCATACAAGGCTCTGTGACCTTTGTCACGACAATGCACCATTCCCTTGTCATATCAATGCTCCATGCCCCTGTCATCACAATAATCCATGAAACTTGTCAGACCAATGTTCCATGCCCCTGTCATCACATTGCTCCATGCCCTTGTCACCACAATGCTCCATGACACTTGTCACCACTATGCTCGATATTCTTCTCATCACAATGCTCCATGTCCTTGTCATTACAATCCTCCATGACACATGTATCACAGTGTTCCGTGCCCTAGTCATCACAATGTTCCATTCCAAATCTCATCACAATTATCCATGAAATTTTCAGACCAATGTTCCATGCCCTTGTCATCAAAATGATCCATTACCCCTGTCATAACAATGCTCCATGACCCCTGCCATCACAATGTTCCACCGCCTTGGCATCCAAGGCTCCATGACCCTTGTCATCACAATGCTCCAAGACCCCTGTAATCACAATGCTCCATGCCCCTGTCATCACAAAGATCCATGACACATGTCATCAGAATGCTCCAGGGCCTTCTCATCACTATGCTCCATGACCTTGTCATCACAATGCTACAAGACCCCTGTAATCACAATGCTCCATGCCCCTATTCATCAGAATGCTCCATTAGACTTGTCATCACAAGGCTCCATGGTCTTCTCATCACACTGCTCCAGGACCTTGTCATCAAAATGCTCCATTCCCTTGTCATCACAATGCTCCTTGTCCACTGTCATCACAATACTCCATGAACATTTTCAGGCCAATGCTCCATGACCTTCTCATCACAATGCTGCATTACCTTGTCATCACAATGCTCCATGACCCCTCTCATCACAATGCTCCATGACACCTGTCATCACAATGCTCCATGCCCCTTGTCATTACAGTGATCCATGACGCTCTTCATCATAATTATCCATGGTCTTTTCATCACAATGCTCCACGGTATGCTATCACAATTCTCCATGCCCTGTTCATCACAATGCTCCATGTCCCAAGTCATTACAATTCTCCACGTCCTTGTCATCACAATGCTTCGTGACACTTCTCATCACAATGTTACATGATATTTTCATCACAATTCTCCATGCACTTGACATCACAATGCTGTATGACTACTGTCCTAGCAAGCTCCATGCGCTTGTCATCACAATGCTTCACTACGTTGTCATCACAAATCTCAATGGCCCTTGTCATCACAAAGCTCCATGAACCTAGTCATCACAATGCTCCATGAACCTAGTCATCACAATGTTCCAAGCCCTTGTCATCAAAATGCTCCATTACCTTTGTCATCACAATCCTCCATGACACTTGGTATCACAATGATCCATAATATTGTCATCACGATGGACAATGACATATGTCATCACAATGCTCCCTGACACCTGTCTCCACAATAATCCATGACCTTGTCATCACAATGTTCCATGCCCTTGTCATCACAATGCGCCATGCCCACTCTCATCACAATAATCCATAAACTTCTGAGAGCAATGCTCCATGACCCCTGTCATCACAATGGTCCGTGACTCCAGTCATCACAATGCTTCATGACTTTGTCATCACAGTGGTCCATGTCCTCTTCAAACAAGGATCTGTGATCTTTTACACCTCAATGCTCCATGAATATTTCATCACAATGCTCTGTGTCCCTTGTCATGAAAATGCTCCATGCCTTTGTCACCACAATGCTCCATGCCCTTGTCATCACAATGCTCCATGCCCACTGTCATCACAATAATCCATGAAACTTGTCAGACCAATGTTCCATGCCCCTGTCTTCACATTGCTCCATGCCCTTGTCATCACAATGCTCCATGACCCCTCTCATCACAATGCTCCTTGACTATAGTCATCACAATGCTTCATGACCTATCTCATCACTATGGTCCATGCCCTCGTCACACAAGGCTCTGTGATCTATTTAACCACAATGATCCATGAATATTTCATCACAATGCTCTGTGTCCTTTGTCTTCAAAATGCTCCATGCCTTTGTCAGCACAATGCTCCATGACACTTGTCATCAAAATGCTCCATGTGCTTGTCAGCACAATGCTCCATGAACACTGTCATCACAATGCTCCGTGACTCCAGTCATCACAATGCTTCATGACCTTTGTCATCACAATGGTCCATGCCCTCGTCACACAAGGCTCTGTGACCTTTGTCACCACAATGCTCCATGCCCTTGTCATCACAATGCTCCATGCCCACTGTCATCACAATAATCCATGAAACATGTCAGACCAATGGTCCATGCCCCTGTCACCACATTGCTCCATGCCCTTGTCATCACAATGCTCCAAGACCCCTGTCATCACAGTGCCCCGTGACTCCAGTCATCACAATGATTCATGAACTTTCTCATCACAATGGTCCATGCACTGGTCACACAAGGCTGTGTGATCTTTGTCACCACAATGCTCCATGAAATTTTCATCACAATGCTCTGTGTCCCATGTCATCACAATGCTCCATGCCTTTGTCAGCACAATGCTCCATGACATTTGTCATCAAAATGCTCCATGCGCTTGTCAGCACAATGCTCCATGACACATGTCATCACAAAGTGCCATGCTCTTTTCATCACAATGCTCCACATCCTTTTCATCGCTATGCTCCATAAATCTTGTCATCACAGTGCTCCATGCACTTCTCATCAAAATGCTCTCTCACCACATATATCACAATGTTCCATCACGAGTCATCACAATACTCGCTCACCCCTGTCATCAAAATGTTCCATGACCACTGTCATCACAGTGCTACATGCCCTTATCATCACAATGCTCCATGACCCCTGACATCACCATGTTCCATAACCCCTGTCACAAATTGCTCCATGACACATTTCATCACAGTGCTTCATGACCCCTGACATCACAGTGTTCCATAACCCGTGTAATCAAAATATTCCATGACACTTTTATTCAAATTGCTCCATGACCCTGTCATCACAATGCTCCCTCACTTCTCATCACAATGCACCACGCCCTTGTCATCAAAATGCCCCATGACATTTGTCATCACAATGCTCCATGACACTTGGCATCACAATGCTCCATGCCATTGTCATCACAATGCTCAATGAAATCTCTCATCACATTGCTCCATGCCATTGTCATCACAATGCTTCATTACACCTGTCATAACAATGCTCCATGACATCTGCCATCACAGTGTTCCACGGCCTTGTCATCACAAGGCTCCATGACCCTTGTCATCACAATGCTCCAAGACCTCTGTAATCACAATTTTCCATGGCACTTTTCATCTCAATGCTCCATGAACACTGTCATCACAATGAACCATGCCCATCATCATAATTATTCATGCTATTGTCATCACAATGAAATCAAAATGCTCCATGTCCTCTGTCATCACAATGCTCCAAAACTTTCTGATCACAATGTTCCATAACACTTGTCATCACATGCCCGATAATGCTCGTCATCACAATTATGCAAGGTCTTCTCATCACAATGCTCCATGACCTTTGTCACCACAATGCTCAATACACTTGGCATCACAATGCTCGCTGACACTTGTCATTAGTATGCTCCTTGAACATTGTCATGACAAGGCTCCATGCCTTTTTCATCACAATGATCCTTTCCCTTTTCATCACAATGCTCCAAGACCCCTTTTATCACAATGCTCCGTGATTCCAGGCATTAAAATGCTTCATGACATTTGTCATCACAATGGTCCATGACATCGTCACACAAAGCTCTGTGACCTTTGTCACCACAATGCTCCATGAAATTTTTATCACAATGCTCTGTGACCCTTGTCATCAAAAAGCTCCATGCCTTTGTCAGCACAATGCTCCATGACCATTGTCATCACAATGCTCGATGCGCGTGTCAACACAATGCTCCATAACCCATGTCATCACAATGCACCATGCACTTGTCATCACAGTTCTCCACATCCTTGTCATCAAAATGCTCCATAAACCTTGTGATCACAATGCTCCATGCACTTCTCCTCAAAATGCCTTCTCACCAATGATATCACAATGTTCCATCAGTAGTCATCACAATACTCCCTCACCCCTGTCATCACAATATTCCATGACCCCTGTAATCACAATTCTCCATGCCCTTGTCATCACATAGCTCCATGACACATGTCATCAGAATGCTCCATGGCCTTCTCATCACAATGCTCCATGCCCTTGTCATCACAATGCTCCAACACCCCTGTAATCACAATGCTCCATGCCCATTTTCATCTCAATGTTCCATGAACCCTGTCATCAAAATGCACCGTGCCCATCACCATAATATTTCATGCTATTGTCATCACAGTGAAATCAAAATGCTCAATGACCTCTGTCATCACAATGCACCAAACCCTTCTGATCACAATGTTCCATAACACTTGTCATTACAATGCCGCATGACGCTGGTCATCACAATTATCCATGGTCTCCTCATCACAATGCTCCATGATCTTTGTCATCACAATGCTCAATACACTGATCATCACAATGCTCCCTGACAGTTATCATCAATATGCTCCTTGAACCCTCTCATGACAAGGCTCCATGCATTTTTCATCAAAATGATCCATTCCCTTTTCATCACAATGCTCCAAGACCCCTGTAATCACAATGCTCCCTGTCCTTGTCATCACAAAACTCCATGACGCATGTCATCAGAATGCTTCATTGCCTTCTCATCACAATGCTCCATGCCCTTGTCATCACATTGCTTCAAAACCCCTGTAATCTCAATGCTCCATGCACCTTTTCATCAGAATGCTCCATGCCCTTGTCATCACAATGCTCCATGACACTTGTCACCACAATGTTCCAAGACTTGTCATCAAAATGCTCCATTACCTTTGTCATCACAATCCTCCTGGACACTTGGTATCACAATTCTCCATGCCTTTGTCATCACAATGGACAATGACATATGTCATCGCAATGCTCACTGACACCTGTCTTCACAATACTCCATGACCTTGACATCACAATGTTCCATGCCCTTGTCATCACAATGCGCCATGCCCACTGTCATCACAATAATCCATGAAACATGTCAGACCAATGTTCCATGCCCCTGTCATCACAATGCTCCATTCCCTTGTCATCACAATGCTCCATGACCCCTGTCATCACAATGCTCCGTGACTCCAGTCATCACAATGCTTCATGACGTTTGTCCTCACAATGGTCCATGCCCTCGTCACACAAGGCTCTGTGACCTTTGTCACCACAATGCTCCATGCCCTTGTCATCTCAATGCTCCATGACCACTGTCATCACAATAATCCATGAAACTTGTCAGACCAATGTTCCATGCCACTGTCATCACCTTGCTCCATTCCCTTGTCATCACAATGCTCCATGACCCCTGTCATCACAATGCTCCTTGACTCCAGTCATCACAATGATTCATGACCTTTCTCATCACAATGGTCCATGCCCTCGTCACACAAGGCTCTGTGATCTTTGTCACCACAATGCTCCATGAAATTTTCATCACAATTCTCTGTGTCCCTTGTCATCACAATGCTCCATGCCTTTGTCAGCACAATGCTCCATGACACTTGTCATCAAAATGCTCCATGCGCTTGTCAGCACAATGCTCCATGACACATGTCCTCACAATGTGCCATGCTCTTTTCATCACAATGCTCCACATCCTTTTCATCGCTATGCTCCATAAAACTTGTCATCAAAATGCTCCATGTACTTCTCATCAAAATGCTCTCTCACCACATATATCACAATGTTCCATCACTAGTCATCACAATACGCGCTCACCCCTGTCATCACAATGATCCATGACCACTGTCATCACAGTTCTACATGCCCTTATCATCGCAATGCTCCATGAAACCTGATATCACAATGTTCCATAACCCCTGTCATCAAAATATTCCATGACACTTTTATTCAAATTGCTCCATGACCCTGTCATCACAATGCTCCCTGCCCTTCTCATAACAATGCACCACGCCCTTGTCATCAAAATGCCCCATGACATTTGTCATCACAAAGCTCCATGACCCTTAGCATCACAATGCTCCATGCCATTGTCATCACAATGCTCAATGAAATCTCTCGTCACATTGTTCCATGCCCTTGTCATCACAATGCTCCATTACACCTGTCATAACTATGCTCCATGACCCCTGCCATCACAATGTTCCAAGGCCTTGTCAGCACAAGGCTCCACGACCCTTGTCATCACAATGCTCCAACCTCCGTAATCACAATTCTCCATGACACTTTTCATCTCAATGCTCCATGAACACTGTCATCACAATGCACCATGCCCATCATCATAATGATTCATGCTATTGCCATAACAATGAAATCAAAATGCTCCATGTCCTCTGTCATCACAATGCTCCAAACCCTTCTGATCACAATGTTCCATAACACTTGTCATCACATGCCCCATGACGCTCGTCATCACAATTATGCAAGGTCTTCTCATCACAATGCTCCATGACCTTTGTCACCACAATGCTCAATACACTTGGCATCACAGTGCTCGCTGACACTTGTCATCAGTAAGCTCCTTGAACACTGTCATGAAAAGGCTCCATGCCTTTTTCATCACAATGATCCATTCCCTTTTCATCACAATGCTCCTAGACCCTCGTTATCACAATGCTCCGTGACTCGAGTCATCACAATGCTCCATGAAATTTTTATCACAATGCTCTGTGACCCTTGTCATCACAAAGCTCCATGCCTTTGTCAGCACCTTGCTCCATGACCATTGTCATCACAATGCTCGATGCGCGTGTCAGCACAATGCTCCATAACCCATGTCATCACATTGCACCATGCACTTGTCATCACAATGCTCCACATCCTTGTCTTCAAAATGCTCCATAAACCTTGTCATCACAATGCTCCATGCACTTCTCCTCAAATTCCTTCTCACCACTGATATCACAATGTTCCATCACTAGTCATCACAATACTCCCTCACCCCTGTCATCACAATATTCCATGACCCCTGTAATTCACAATTCTCCATGCCCTTGTCATCACAAAGCTCCATGACACATGTCATCAGAATGCTCCATGGCCTTCTCATCACAATGCTCCATGCCCTTTTCATCTCAATGCTCCAACACCCCTGTAATCACAATGCTCCATGCCCCTTTTCATCTCAATGCTCCATGAAACCTGTCATCACAATGCAACGTGTCCATCACCATAATATTTCATGCTATTATCATCACAATGAAATCAAAATGCTCAATGACCTCTGTCATCACAACGCACCAAACCCTTCTGATCACAATGTTCCATAACACTTGTCATCACAATGCCCCATGACGCTGGTCATCACAATATCCATGGTCTTCTCATCACAATGCTCCATGATCTTTGTCATCACAATGCTCAATACACTTATCATCACAATGCTCCCTGACAGTTGTCATCAGTATGCTCCTTGAAGCCTGTCATGACAAGGCTCCATGCATTTTTCATCACAATGATCCATTCCCTTTTCATCACAATGCTCCAAGACCCCTGAAATCACAATGCTCCATGCCCTTGTCATCCCAATGCGCCATGCCCAATGTCATCACAGTAATCCGTGAAACATGTCAGACCAATGCTCCATGCCCCTGTTATAACAATGCTCCATGCCCTTGTCATCACAATGCTCCATGACTCCTGTCATCACAATGCTCCGTGACTCCATTCGTCACAATGCTTCATGACCTTTGTCCTCACAATGGTCCATGCCCTCGTCACACAAGGCTCTCTGACCTTTTTCACTACAATGCTCCATGCCCTTGTCATCTCAATGCTAAATGCCCATTGTCATCACAGTAATCCATGAAACTTGTCAGACCAATGTTCCTTGCCCCTGTCATCACATTGCTCCATGCCATTGCCATCACAATGCTCCATGACCCCTGTAATCACAGTGCTCCGTTACTCCAGTCATCACAATGATTCATGACCTTTCTCATCTCAATGGTCCATGCTCTCGTCACACAAGGCTCTGTGATCTTTGTCACCACAATGCCCCATGAAATTTTCATCACAATGCTCTGTGTCCCGTGTCATCACAATGCTCCATGCCTTTGTCAGCACAAAGCTCCATGACACTTGTCATCAAAATGCTCCATGCGCTTGTCAGCACAATGCTCCATGACACATGTCATCAGAATGCTCCATTGCCTTCTCATCACAATGCTCCATGCCCTTGTCATCACAATGCTTCAAAACCCTTTTAACCACAATGCTCCATGCACCATTTAATCAGAATGCTCCATGACCCTTTTCATCAAAATGCTCCATTACCCCTCACATCACAATGTTCCATAACCCCTGTTATCAAAAATTTCCATGACACATTTCATCAATTTGCTCCATGACCCTGTCATCACAATGCTCCCTGCCCTTCTCATCACAATGCACCACGACCTTGTCATCAAAATGGTCCATGACCTTTGTCATCACAAAGCTCCATGACCCTTGTCATCACAATGCTCCATGCCATTTCATCACAATGCTACATGAAACCCTTCATCACATTGCTCCATGACATTGTCAGCACAATGCTCCATGATGCTTGTCATCACAATGCTCGATACACTTCTCATCACAATGCTCCATGTCCTTGTCATTACAATCCTCCATGACACATGTATCACAGTGTTCCGTGCCTTAGTCATCACAATGCTCCATGCCAAATCTCATCACAATAATCCATGAAATTTTCAGACCAATGTTCCATGCCCTTGTCATCACAAACCTCCATGACCCTTGGCATCACAATGCTCCATGCCATTTCATCACAATGCTACATGAAACCCTTCATCACATTGCTCCATGACATTGTCAGCACAATGCTCCATGATGGTTGTCATCACAATGCTCGATACACTTCTCATCACAATGCTCCATGTCTTTGTCATTACAATCCTCCATGGCACATGAATCACAGTATTTTGTGCCTTAGTCATCACAGTTCTCCATGCCGAATCTCATCACAATAATCCATGAAATTTTCAGACCAATTTTCCATGCCCTTGTCATCACAATGCTACATTACCCCTGTCATAACAATGCTCCATGACTCCTGCCATCACAATGATCCACGGCCTTGTCATTCAAGGTTATATGATCCTTGTCATCACATTGCTCCAAGACCCCTGTAATCACAATGCTCTATGCCCTTGTCGTCACAAAGATCCTTGACGCATGTCATCAAAATGCTCCATGGCCTTCTCATCACAATGCTCCATGCACTTGTCATCACATGCTCCAAGACCCCTGTAATCACAATGCTCTCTGCCCTTCTCATCACAATGCACCACGCCCTTGTCATCAAAATGCTCTATGACCTTTATCATCACAAAAGTCCATGACCATAGCATCACAATGCTCCATTCCATTGTCATCACAATGCTCCATGAACCCTCTCATCACATCGCTCCATGCACTTTTCATCCCAAATCTCCATGACGCTTGTCATCACAATGCTCGATGCCCTTCTCATCACAATGCTCCATGCCATTGACATTACAATCCTGCATGATCTATGTATCACAGTGTTCTGTGCCCTTGTCATCAGAATGCTCCATGCCCACTCTCATCACAATAATCCATGAAAATTTTCAGACCAATGTTCCATGCACTTGTCATCAAAATGCTCCATAACCCCTGTCATAACAATGCTCCATGACCAATGCCATCACAAGGATCAACGGCCTTGTCATCAGAAGACTCCATGACACTTGTCATCACAATGCTCCAAGACCCCTGTAATCACAATGCTCCATTCACTTGTCATCACAAAGCTCCATGACGCATGTCATCAGAATGCTCCATGGCCTTCACATCACAATGCTCCATGCCCTTGTCGTCACAATGCCCCAACACCCATGTAATCACAATGCTCCATGCCCCTTTTCATCTCAATGCTCCATGAAACCTGTCATCACAATGCACCGTGCCCATCACCATAATATTTCATGCTATTGTCATCACAATGAAATCAAAATGCTCAAAGACCTCTGCAATCGAAATGCACCAAACCCTTCTGATCACAATGTTCCATAACACTTGTCATCACAATGCCCCATGAGCCTGGTCCTCACAATTATCCATGGTCTTCTCATCACAATGCTCCATGACCTTTGTCATCACAATGCTCAATATACGTATCATCACAATGCTCCCGGAAACTTATCATCAGTATGCTCCTTGAACAGTGTCATGAGAAGTCTCCATGCAGTTTTCATCGCAATGCTCCATGCCCCTTTTAATTTCAATGCTCTATGAACCCAGTCATCACAATGCACCGTGTCCATCACCATAATATTTCATGCTATTGTCATCAAAATTAAATCAAACTGCTCAATGACCTCTGTCATCACAATGCACCAAACCATTCTGATCACAATGTTCCATAACACTTGTTATCACAATGCCCAATGAGGCTGGTCATCACAATTATCCATGGATTTCTCATCACAATGCTCCATGATCTTTGTCATCACAATGCTCAATACACTTATCATCACAATGCTCCCTGAGTGTTGTCATAAGTATGCTCCTTGAAACCTGTCATGACAAGGCTCCATGCGTTTTTCATCACAATGATCCATTCCCTTTTCATTCCAATGCTCCAAGACTTCTGCAATCACAATGCTCCTTGTACTTTTCATCACAAAGCTCCATGACACATGTCATCACAATGTTACATTGCCTTCTCATCACAATACTCCATGCCCTTGTCATCACAATGCTCCAAAACCCCTGTAATCACAATGCTCTATGAACCTTTCCATCAGAATGCTCCATGACACTTTTCATCAAAATGCTCCATGACCCCTGACATCGCAATGTTCCATAACCCCTGTCATCAAAATGTTCCATGACACTTTTCATCAATTTGCTCCATGACCCTGACATCACAATGCTCCCTGCCCTTCTCATCACAATGCAACACGACCTTGTCATCAAAATGCTCCATGATCTTTGTCATCACAAAGCTCCATGACCCTTGGCTTCACAATGCTCCATGACATTTCATCACAATGCTACATGAAACCTCTCATCATATTGCTCCTTGCCCTTGTCACCACAATGCTCCATGACACTTGTCATCACAATGCTCGATACTCTTCTCATCACAATGTTCCATGCCCTTGTCATTACAATCCCCCATGACACATGTATCACAGTATTCCATGCCCTAGTCATCACAATGCTCCATGCCGAATCTCATCACAATAATCCATGAAATTTTCAGACCAATGTCCCATGCCCTTGTCATCACAATGCTCCTTTACCCCTGTCATAGAAATGCTCCCTGACCCCTGCCATCACAATGTTCCATGGCCTTGTCATCCAAGGCTCCATGACCCTTGTCATCACAGTGCTCCAATACCCATGTAATCACAATTCTCCATGCCCTTTTCATCACACAGCTCCATGACGCATGTCATCTGAATGCTCCAAGGCCTTCTCATCACAATGTTCCATGCCCTTGTCATCAGAATGCTCCAACACCAGTGTAATCACAATGCTCCATGCCCCTTTTCATCTCAATGCTCCATGAACCCTGTCATCACAATGCACCGTGCCCATCACCATGATATTTCATGCTATTGTCATCACAATGAAATCAAAATGCTCAATGACCTCTGTCATCACAATGCACCAAACCCTTCTGATCATAATGTTCCATAACACTTGTCATCACAATGCCCCATGACGCTGGTCATCACAATTATCCATGGATTTCTCATCACAATGCTCCATGATCTTTGTCATCACAATGCTCAATATACTTATCATCACAATGCTCCCTGACTGTTGTCATCAGTATGCTCCTTGAAACCTGTCATGACAAGGCTCCATGCATTTTTCATCACAATGATCCATTCCCTTTTCATCACAATGCTCCAAGACCCCTGCAATCACAATGCTCCATGTACTTGTCATCACAAAGCTCCATGATGCATGTCATCAGAATGCTCCATTGCCTTCTCATCACAATACTCCATGCCCTTGTCATCACAATGCTTCAAAACCCCTGTAATCACAATGCTCCATGAACCTTTTCATCAGAATGCTCCATGACCCTTTTCATCAAAATGCTCCATTACCCCTGACATCACAATGTTCTATAACCCCTGTCATCAAAATGTTTCATGACACTTTTCATCAATTTGCTCCATGACCCTGTCATTACAATGCTCCCTGCCCTTCTCATCACAATGCACCACGACCTTGTCATCAAAATGCTCCATGACGTTTGTCATCACAAAGCTCCATGACCCTTGGCATCACAAGGCTCCATGCCATTTCATCACAATGCTACATGAAACCTATCATCACATTGCTCCATGCCCTTGTCAGCACAATGCTCCATGATGCTTGTTATAACAATGCTCGATACTCTTCTCATCACAATGTTCCTTTCCCTTGTCATTACAATCCCCCATGACACATGTATCACACTGTTCCGTGCCCTAGTCATCACAATGCTCCATGCCGAATATCATCACAATAATCCATGAAATTTTCAGAGCAATGTTCCATGCCCTTGTCATCACAATGCTCCTTTACCCCTGTCATATAAATGCTCCATGACCCCTGCCATCACAATGTTCCACAACCTTGTCATCCATGGCTCCATGACACTTGTCATCACAGTGCTCCAATACCCATGTAATCACAATGCTCCATGCTCTTGTTGTCACAAAGATTCATGACGCATGTCATCAGAATGCTCCGTGGCATTCTCGTCACAATGATCCATGCCCTTGTCATCACAATGCTCCAAGACCCCTGTAGTCACAACACTCCATATCCCTTGTCATTACAGTGCTCCATGACGCTCGTCATCACAATTATCCGTGATCTTCTCATCACAATGCTCCACGGTCTTGCCATTACAATGCTCCATGACCCGGTCATCACAATGCTCCATGTCCCATGTCATCACAATTCTCCACGTCCTTGTCATCACAATGCTCCATGACACTTCTTATCACAATGTTACATGATATTTTCATCACAATTCTCCATGCACTTGTCATCGCAATGTCCTATGACCCCTGTCATAGCAAGCTCCATGCGCTTGTCATCACAATGCTCCACGACGTTGTCATCAAAATGCTCCATTACCTTTGTCATCACAATCCTCCATGACATTTGGTATCACAATGCTCCATGCCATTGTCATCACAATGCTCCGTGACTCCAGTCATCACAATGCTTCATGACCTTTGTCACCACAATGCTCCATGCCCTTGTCATCACAATGCTCCATGCCCACTGTCATCACAATATTCCATGAAACTTGTCAGACCAATGATCCAAGCCCTCTTCACACAAGGCTCTGTAATCTTTGTCACCACAATGCTCCATGAACTTTTTATCACAGTGCTCTTTGTCCCTAGTCATCACAATGCTCCATGCCTTTGTCAGCACAATGCTCCATGACACTTGTCATCAAAATGCTCCATGCACTTGTCAGCACAATGCTCCTTGACCTATGTCATCACAATGTGCCATGCGCTTGTCATCACAATGCTCCACATTCTTTTAATCGCTATGCTCCATAAAACTTGTCATCACAATGCTCCAGGCCCTTGTCATCACAATGCTCCATGACGCTTGTCATCACAATGTCCCAAGCCCTTGTCATCAAAATACTCCATTACCTTTGTCATCACAATCCTCCATGACACTTGGTATCACAATGCTCCATGCCAATTTCATCACAGTGGACAATGGCATATGTCATCACAATGATCCCTGACACCTCTCTTCACAATACTCCATGACCTTGTCATCACAATGTTCCATGCCCTTGTCGTCACAATGTGCCATGCCTAATGTCATCACAAGAATCCATGAAACTTGTCAGACCAATGTTCCATGCCCCTGTCATCGCAATGCTCCATGCCCTTGTCATCACAATGCTCCATGTCCCCTGTCATCACAATGCTCCGTGACACCAGTCATCACAATGCTTCATGACCTTTGTCATCACAATGGTCCATGCCCTCGTCACCCAAGGCTCTGTGACCTTTTTCACCACAATGCTCAATGTCCTTGTCATCACAAAGCTCCATGACGCATGTCATCAGAATGCTCCTTTGCCTTCTCATCAAAATGCTCCTTGCCCTTGTCATCACAATTTTTCAAAACCACTTTAATCACAATGCTCCATGCACCTTTTCATCAGAATGCTCCATGACCTTTTTCCTCAAAATGCTCCATTTCCCATGACATCACAATGTTCCATATCCCCTGTCATCAAAATGTTCCATGACACTTTTCATCAATTTGTTCCATGACCCTGTCATCACAATGCTCCCTGACCTTCTCATCACAATGCACCACGACCTTGTCATCAAAATGCTCCATGACCTTTGTCATCACAAAGCTCCTTGACCCTTGGCATCACAATGCTCCATGCCATTTCATCAAAAAGCTACATGAAACCTCTCATCACATTGCTCCATGCCCTTGTCAGCAGAATGCTCCATGACGCTTGTCATCACAATGCTCGATACTCTTCTCATCACAATGCTCCATGCCCTTGTCATTACAATCCCACTGACACATGTATCACAGTGTTCCGTGCCCTAGTCATCACAATGCTCCATGCCGAATCTCATCACAATAATCCGTGAAATTTTCAGACTAATGTTCCATGCCCTTGTCATCAAAATGCTCCATTACCCCTGTCATGACAATGCTCCATGACCCCTGCCATCACAATGTTCCACGGTCTTGCCATCACAATGCTCCATGCCATGGTCAAAACAATTCTCCATGTCCCATGTCATCACAATTCTCCACGTCCTTGTCATCACAATGCTCCTTGACACTTCTTATCACAATGTTACATGATCTTTTCATTACAATTCTCCAGGCACTTGTCATCGCAATGCTCTATGACCCCTGTCATAGCAGGCTCCATGCGCTTGTTATGACAATGCTTCACGACGTTGTCATCAAAATTCTCAATGGCCCTTGTCATCACAATGTTCCATGACCCTTGTCATCAAAATGTTCCAAGCCCTTGTCATCAAAATGCTCCATTACCTTTGTCATCACAATCCTCCATGACACTTGGTATCACAATGCTCCATGCCATTGTCATCACAATGGACAATGACTTATGTCATCACAATGCTCCCTGACACCTGTCTTCACAGTACTCCATGACCTTGTCATCACAATGTTCCATGCCCTTGTCATCAAAATGTGCCATGCCCACTGTCTTCACAATAATCAATGTAACTAGTCAGACCAGTGTTCCATGCCCCTGTCATCAAAATGCTCCAAGCCCCTGTCATCACAATGCTCCATGCCCCTGTGATCACAATGATCCATGACACATGTCATCAGAATGCTCCATGGCCTTCTCATCACTATGCTCCATGACCTTGTCATCACAATGCTCCAAGACCCCTGTAATCACAATGCTCCATGCCCCTATTCATCAGAATGCTCCATTAGACTTGTCATCACAAGGATCCATGGTCTTCTCATCACACTGCTCCAGGACCTTGTCATCAAAATGCTCCATTCCCTTGTCATCACAATGCTCCTTGACCACTGTAATCACAGTATTCCATGAACATTTTCAGGCCAATGATCCATGACCGTCTCATCACAATGCTCCATTACCCTTGTCATCATAATGCTCCATGACGCTTGTCATCACAATGTCCCAAGACCTTGTCATCAAAATGCTCCGTTACCTTTGTCATCACAATCCTCCATGACACTTGGTATCACAATGCTCCATTCCATTGTCATCACAATGAGCAATGACATATGTCATCACAATGATCCCTGACACCTGTCTTCACAGTACTCCATGACCTTGTCATCACAATGTTCCATGCCCTTGTCATCACAATGTGCCATGCCCACTGTCATCACAATAATCCATGTAACTTCTCAAACCAATGTTCCATGCCCCTGTCATCAAAATGCTCCATGCCCCTGTCATCACAATGCTCAATGCCCCTGTCATCACAAAGATCCATGACACATGTCATCAGAATGCCCCATGGCCTTCTCATCACAGTGCTCCGTGACACCTGTCATCACAATGCTACATTCCCCTTGTCATTACAGTGATCCATGACGCTCTTCATCATAATTATCCATTGTCTTTTCATCACAATGCTCCACGGTCTTGCCATCACAATTCTCCATGCCCTGTTCATCACAGTGCTCCATGTCACAAGTCATTACAATTCTCCCCGTCCTTGTCATCACAATTCTTCATGACACTTCTCATCACAATGTTATATGATCTTGTCATCACAATTCTCCATGCACTTGTCATCTCAATGCTCTATGACCACTGTCATAGCAAGCTCCATGCGCTTGTCATCACTATGCTTCACGACGTTGTCATCAAAATTCTCAATGGCCCTTGTCATCACAATTCTCCATGCCCTTGTCATCACAATGCTCCATGACCCTTGTCATCACAATGTTCCAAGCCCTTGTCATCACAATGCTCCATGATGCTTCTCATCACAATGTCCCAAGCCCTTGTCATTAAAATGCTCCATTACCTTTGTCATCACAATCCTCCATGACACTTGGTATCACAATGCTCCATACCATTGTCATCACAATGGACAATGACATGTCATCACAGTGCTCCCTGACACCTGTCTTCACAATACTCCATGACCTTGTCATCACAATGCTCCATGCCCTTGTCATCACAATGGTCCAAGACACCTGTAATCACAATGCTCCATGCCCCTTTTCATCTCAATGCTCCATGAACCCTGTCATCACAATGCATCATGCCCATCATCATAATGCTTCATGCTATTGACATCAAAATGAAATCAATATGCTCCATGACCTCTGTCATCACAATGCTCCAAACACTTGTGATCACAATGTTCCATAACACTTGTCATCACAACGCCCAATGATGCTCATCATCACAGTTATCCTTGGGCTTCTATTCACAGTACTCCATTACCTTTGTCATCACAGTGCTCAATACACTTGTCATCACAATGCTCCCTGACACTTGTTATCAGTATGCTCCTTGAACACTGTCATGACAAGGCTCCATGCATTTTTCAAAACAAGGATCCATGCCCTTTTCCTCACAATGCTCCAAGACCCCTGGAATAACAATGCTCCATGCCATTGTCATCACAAAGCTTCATGACACATGTCTTCAGAATGCTCCATGGCCTTCTGATCACCATGCTCCATGCCCTTTTCATCACAATGCTCCATTCCCATGTCATCAAAATACCCCATGACCCCTGTCATCACAATACTCCATGAACATTTTCAGCCCAATGCTCCATGACTTTCTCATCACAATGCCCCATGAAACTGTCATCACAAAGCTCCATGACCCCTCTCAGCACAATGCTCCGTGACTCCAGTCATCACAATGCTTCATGACTTTTGTCATCTCAATGGTCCATGCCATTGTCACACAAGGCTCTGTGACCTTTGTCACCTCAATGCTCCATGCCCTTGTCATCACAATGCGCCAAGACCCTTGTCATCACGATGCTCTAAACCCTTGTCATCAAAATGCTCCATTATGTTTGTCATCACAATCCTCCATGACACTTGGCATCACAATGCTCCATGCAATTGTCATCGCAATGGACCATGACATATTTCATCACAATGCTCCCTGACACCTGTCTTCACAATACTCCCTGACCTTTCATCACAATGCTCCATGCCTTTGTCATCACAATGCTCCATAACCCCTGTCATAACAATTCTCCATGATCCCTGCCATCACAATGTTCCACGGCATTGTCATCCAAGGCTCCATGACCTTTGTCATAACAATGCTCTAAGACCCCTGTAATCACAATTCTCCATGCCCGTGTCATCACAAAGATCTATGACGCATGTCATCAGAATGCTCCATGGCCTTCTCATCACAATGCTCCATGCCCTTGTCATCACAATGCTCCAAGACCCCTGTAATCACAGTGCTCCATGCCCATTTTTATCTCAATGCTCCATGAACCCTGTCATCACAATGCACCATGCACATCATCATAATGTTTCATGCTATTGCCATCACAATGAAATCAAAATGCTCCATGACATCTGTCATCACAATGCTAAAAACCCTTGTGATCACAATGTTCCATAATACTTGTCATCACAATGCCCCATGACGCTCGTCATCACAATTATGAATGGTTTAATCATCACAATGCTCCATGACCTTTGTCACCACAATCCTGAATACACTTATCACCACAATGCTCCCTGACACTTGTCATCAGTATGCTCCATGAACCCTGTCATGAAAAGGCTCCATGCCTTTTTCATCCTAATGATCCTTTCCCTTTTCATCACAATGCTGTAAGACCCCTGTAGTCACAATTCTCCCTGCCCTTGTCATCACAAAGCTCCATGAAACATGTCATCTGAATGCTCCATGGCCTTCTCATCACAATGCTCCATGCCCTTGGCATCACAGTGCTCCAAGTACACTGTCATCACAATGCTCCGTGACTACAGTCATCACAGTGCTTCATGACATTTGTCATCACAATGTTCCATGACCTCGTCACACAAGGCATTGTGACCTTTGTCACCACAATGCTCCATGAACTATTCATCACAGTGCTCTGTGAACCTTGTCATCACAAAGTTCCATGCCATTGTCAACACAATGTTCCATGACCGTTGTCAGCACAATGCTCGATGCGCGTGTAAGCACAATGCTCCATAACCCATGTCATCACAATGCTCCCTGCATTTCTCATCACAATGCACCAGGCACTTGTTATCAAAATGCTCCATGACCTTTGTCATAACAAAGTTCCATGACACTTGGCATCACAATGCTCCATTCCATTGTCATCACAATGCTCCATGAACACTCTCATCACATTGCACCATGCACTTGTCATCACAAATCTCCATGAGGCTTGTCATCACAACGCTCGATGCCCTTCTCATCTCAATGCTACATGTCCTTGTCATTACAATGCTGCATGATCTATGTATCACCGTGTTCCGTGCCCTTGTCATAACAATGCTCCATGACCACTGCCATCACAAAGTTCCACGGCCTTGTCATCACAAGCCTCAATGAACCTTGTCATCACAAGGCTCCAAGACGCCTCTAATCAAATGCTCCGTGCCCTTGTCATCACAAAGCTCCATGACGCAAGTCATCAGAATGCTCCATGGTCTTCTCATCACAATGCTCCATGCCCTTGTCATCACAATGATCCAAGACCACGCTAATCACAGTGCTCCATGCCCCTTTTCATCTCAATGCTCCATGAACCCTGCCATCACTATGCACCATGCCCATGACCATAATATTTCATGCTATTGTCATCACAATGAAATCAAAATGCTCAATGACCTCTGTCATCACAATGGTCCAAACCCTTCTGATCACAATGTTCCATAACTCTTGTCATCACAATGCCCCAGGAGGCTGGTCATCACAATTATCCATGGTCTTCTCATCACAATGCTCCTTGATCTTTGTCATCACAATGCTCAATACACTTATCATCACAATGCTCCCTGACACTTCTCATCAGTATGCTCCTTGAACCCTGTCATGACAAGGCTCCATGCAATTTTCATTACAGTGATCCATGCCCTTTTCATCACAATGCTCCAAGACTCCTGTAATCACAATGCTCCATGTGCTTTTCATCATAGAGCTCCATGACGCATGTCATCAGAATGCTCCATGGCCTTCGCATCACAATGCTCCATGCCCTTGTCATCACAATGCTACAAAACCCCTGTAATCACTGTGCTCCATTCACCTTTTCATCAGAATGCTCCATGACACTTGTCATCACAAGGCTCCATGGTCCTCTCATCACAATGCTCCAGGACCTTGTCATCACAGTGCTCCATTCCCTTGTCATCACAATCCTCCATGACACTTGGAATCACAATGCTCCATGCCATTGCCATCACAATTGGCCATGACTTAGTTCTTCACAATGCTCCCTGACACCTGTCTTCATAATACTACATAACATTGTCATCAGAATGCTCCGTGCCATTGTCATCACAATGCGCCATTCCCACTGTCATCACAATAATCCATGAAACTTCTCAGACCAAAGCTCCATGCCACTGTCATCACAATGCTCCATGCCATTGTCATTACAATGATCCATGACTCCAGTCATCAAAATGCTTCATGACCTTGGTCATCACAATGGTCCATGCCATCGTCATCACAAGGCTCTATGACATTTGTCACCACAATGCTCCATGAACTTTTCATCAAAATGCTTTGTGACACTTTTCATCACAATGCTCCATGCCTTTCTCAGCACAATGCTCCATGAACACTCTCATCACATTGATCCTTGCCCTTGTCATCACAATGCTCAATGGCCTTTTCATCACAATGCTCCATGCAATTGTCATCATAATACTCCACAAGCTTGTCGTCCGAATGCTCCATGAACCTTGTCATCACAATGCTCCATGATCCCTGTCATCACAATGATCCATGACACCAGTTATCACAATGCTCCATGCCCCTTGTCACTACAGTGCTCCATGACGCCCGTCATCACAATTATCCATGGTCTACACATCACAATGCTCCCCAGTCTTGCCATCACAATGCTCCATGCCCTGGTCATCAGTATTCTCCACGTCCTTGTCATCACAATGCTCTTTGACACATCTCATCACAATTTTACATGTTCTTTTCATCAAAATTCTAAATGCCCTTGTCATTGCAATGCTCCATGTCCCCTGTCATAGCAAGCTTCATGCGCTTGTCATCACAATGCTTCACGAATTTGTCATCAAAATTCTCAATGGCCCTTGTCATCACAAAGCTCCAAGACCTTGTCATCACAATGCTCCATAACCTTTGTCATCACAATCCTCCATGACACTTGTCATTAGAAAGCTCCATGCCATTGTCATCACAATTGTCCATGACATAGGTCATCACAATGCTCCCTGACACCTGTCTTCACAATTCTGCATGACGTTGTCATCACCATGCTCCATGCCCTTGTCATCACAATGCTCCATGCCATTGTCATCACAATGATCCATGACTTCAGTCATCAAAATGCTTCATGACCTTGGTCATCACAATTGTCCATGCCATCGTCATCACAAGGCTCTATGACATTTGTCACCACAATGCTCCATGAACTTTTCATCAAAATGCTTTGTGACACTTGTCATCACAATGCTCCATGCCTTTCTCAGCACAATGCTCCATGAAATTTGTCATCACAATGCTCCATGCCCTTGTCAGCACAGTGCTCCATGACCTTTGTCATCACAATGCTCCAAGCCCTTGTCATCACAATGCTCCATTACCTTTGTCATCACAATCCTCCATGACACTTGGAATCACAATGCTCCATGCCATTGTCATCACAATTGACCATGACTTAGTTCTTCACAATGCTCCCTGACACCTGTCTTCATAATACTGCATAACATTGTCATCAGAATGCTCCGTGCCATTGTCATCACAATGCGCCATTCCCACTGTCATCACAATAATCCATGAAACTTGTAAGACCAATGTTCCATGCCTCTGTCATCACAATGCTCCATGCCCTTGTCATCACAATGCTCCATGACCCCTGTCATCACAATGCTCTGTGACTCCAGTCATCACAATGCTTCATGACCTTTCTCATCAAAATGGTCCATGCCCTCGTCATCACAATTCTCTGTGACCTTTGTCACCACAATGCTCCATGAACTTTTCATCACAATGCTCTGTGACCCTTGTCATCACAATTCTCTATGCCTTTCTCAGCACAATGCTCCATGACCCTTGTCATCACAATGCTCCATGCGCTTCTCAGCACAATACTCCATGACCCACGTCATCACAACGCGCCATGTGCCTGTCATCACAATGCTCCACATCCTTTTCATCACAATGCTGCTTAAACCTTGTCATTACAGCGCTCCATGCACTTCTCATCAAAATGATTTCTCACCACTGATATCACAATGTTCCATCACTATTCATTCCAATACTCCATCACCCCTGTCATCACAATGTTCCATGACCCCTGTCATTAAAATGCTACATGCACTTATCATCACAATGTTCGATGACCCCTGACATCACAATATTCCATAACCCCTGTCATCAAAATGCTCCATGACACTTTTCATCACAAAGCTCCATGACCCCTGAAATCACAATATTCCATAACCACTGTAATCAAAATGTTCCATGACCCTTTTCAGCAAATTACTCAATAACCCTGTCATCACAATGCTCCCTGCCCTTCTCATCACAATGCACGTCACCCTTGCCATCAGAATGCTCCATGACATTGTCATCACAATGCTCCATGAAACCTCTCATCACATTGCTCCATGCGGTTGTCATCACAAAGCTCCATGACGCTTGTCATCACAATGCTCCATGCCCACTCTCATCACAATAATCCATGAAAGATTTCACACCAATGCTCCATGCCCTTGTCATCACAATGCTCCATTCCCCCTGTCATAACAATGCTCCAAGACACCTGCCATCACAAGGATCCACAGCCTTGTCATCACAAGACTCCATGACCCTTTTCTTCACAATGCTCCAAGACCCTGTAATGACAATGATCCATGCAATTGTCATCAGAAAGCTCCATGACGCATGTCATCAGAATGCTCCGTGGACTTCTCATTCACTATGCTCCATGCCCTTGTCATCACAATGATCCAAGACCAATGTAATCACAATGCTCCATGCCCCTTTTAATCTCAATGCTCCAAGAACCCTGTCATCCCATGAACCATGCCCATCATCATAATGATTCATGCTATTGTCATCACAAAGAAATCAATATGCTCCATGACTTCTCTCATCACAATGCTCCAAACACTTGTGATCACAATGTTCCATAACACTTGTCATCACAATGCCCCATGGCGCTCCTCATTACAGTTAACCATGGTCTTCTCATCACAATGCTCCATGAAATTTGTCATCACAACGCTCAATACAATTGTCATCACAATGCTCCCTGACATTTGTCGAGAGTATGCTCCTTGAACCGTGCCCTGACAAGGCTCCATGCCTTTTTCATCACAATGATCCCTGCCCTTTTCATCACAATGCTCAAAGACCCCTGTAATCACAATGCTCCATTCCCCTTTTCATCACAAACATCCATGGCACATGTCATCAGAATGCTCCATGGCCTTCTCATCACAATGCTCAATGCCCTTGTTATCACAGTGCTCCCAGACCCCTGTCATCACAATACTCCATGAATATTTACAGCCCAATGCTCCATGATCTTCTCATCACAATTCTCCATGACCCCTGTCATCACAATGCTCCAGTCTCCTTGAAATCAAAATGATCCATGACCTCTGTCACCACAATGCTCCAAAACTTTGTGATCACATTGTTCCACAACACTTGTCATCACAACGCTCCATGATGCCTGTCATCACAATACTCCATGCCCGTGTCATCACAATGCTCCATGACCTTTGTCATCACAATGCTCAATACACTTGTCATCACAATGCTCCCTGACACTTGTCATCAGAATGCTCCTTGAACGCTGTCATGAAAAGCCTCCATGCCTTTTACATCACAATGCTCCATGCCCTTTTCATCACAATGCTACATGCCATTGTCATCACATTACTCCACAAGCTTGTCATCAGAATGCTCCCCGACCCTTGTCATCACAATGCTCCATGCCCCTCGTCATTGCAGTGCTGCATGACGCTCGACATCACAATTATCCATGGTCTTTTCATCACAGTGCTCCACGGTCTTGCCATCACAATGCTCCATGACACTTCTCATCACAATGTTACATGATCTTGTCATCACAATTCTCCATGCACTTGTCATCGCAATGCTCCATGAACCCTGTCATAGCAAGCTCCAAGTGCTTTTCATCACAGTGCTTCACGACATTGTCATCAAAATTCTCAATGTCCGTTGTCATCACAGTGCTCCATGCCCTTGTCATCACAGTGCTCCATGACCATTGTCATCAAAAAGCTCCAAGCCCTTGTCATCACAATGCTCCATTACCTTTGTCATCACAATCCTCCATGACACTTGGCTTCACAATGCTCCATGCCATTGTCATCACAATGCACCAAGACATATGTCATCACAATGCTCCCTGACACCTGTCTGCACAGTACTCCATGACCTTCTCATAACAATGCTGCATGCCCTTGTCATCACAATGCGCCATGCCCACTGTTATCTCAATAATCCATGAAACTTGTCAGACAAATGCTCCATGCCCCTGTCATCACAATGCTCCATGCCCTTGTCATCACAATGCTCTGTGATTCCAGTCATCACAATGCTTCATGACCTTTGGCATCAAAATGTTCCACGCCCTCGTCATCACAGGTCTCTGTGAAACTTGTCACCATAATGCTCCATGAAATTTTCATTCACAATGCTCTGTGACCCTTGCCATCACAATGTTCCATGCCTTTGTCAGCAGAGAGCTCCATGGCCCTTGTTATCACAATGCTCCATGCGCTTGTTCTCAAAATTTTCACAAACTTTTCATCAGAATGCTCCATAAAACTTGTCATCACAATGCTCCATGTACTTCTCATCAAAATGCTCTCTCACCACTGATATCAAAATGTTCCATCACTAGTCATCAGAATACTCCCTCACCCCTGTCATGACAATGTTCCACGGCCTTGTAATCACAAGGCTCCATGACCCTTGTCATCACAATGCTCCAAGAACCCTGTAATCACAATGCTCTGTGCTATTGTCATCACAAAGCTGCATGACGCATGTCATCAATCTGCTCCATGGACTTCTCATCACAATGCTCCATGCCCTTGTCATCACATTGCTCCAAGACAACTGTAATCAAAATGCTCCATGCCACTTTTCATCTCAATGCTCCATGAACTCTGTAATCACAATGAACCATGCCCATCATCATAGAGACTTATCAATACATAGGTTTTAAGATTCTTATTAGTCAGATATATTCCTCTGCGAGAAATATGGGGTTTTGAGTCCATTTCACTGAGGAAAGTGTAGGTCCTGTCTATTCAGTATTTGGTTTTTGGAACGGTAACTGTACTAATATCAAACTCTGGTTTTATGCACCACCCCACCTC
The DNA here is from genome assembly GCF_949752795.1 of Hyperoodon ampullatus. Lineage (NCBI taxonomy): Eukaryota > Metazoa > Chordata > Mammalia > Artiodactyla > Ziphiidae > Hyperoodon > Hyperoodon ampullatus. The sequence goes on along the minus strand of NW_027640459.1, from coordinate 303,927 downwards.
TCCTTCCCCGTTAAGCAGGCATAAGAGTGTTTTCTAAATGTGAGACTCTGTTCTCTTTCCTAACTCAGTTCATGTGTAGCCATGTTTACAGGACCTTCATAAGTGATATCTTATGATAAGTTTCTTTTTCTGTGTGACTTATTTCACTTAGAATCATCGTACCTTAATCGACTCATTTTGCTGCTACTGGCCTTATAACATTGATTTCATGGCTGAGGGATATTCCATCGTACGTAAGTAACACAATTTCTTGAACCATTTTTGTCTTTCCTAGGATATTTAAGGTGTACCAAATTTGAGGTTCTTGTAAGCAGTGCAGCACTAAATTTTGCGGTGGCTCTGTCTTATTGATTTTCAGTATTGCCAAGGTATATTCCCTAGACTGGAAGTGCCCTTGGCTCTGTTGCTCTGTTGTTTCCTTGTTTTAGGGAACACAATGCACTCCTCCAGAGAGGCAGTTGGCAATTTACATCCTGCCCATCAGCATAACTAGTCTCCCTGTTCTCCAGGGCCTGTCTTGCTTTTTGGTTTTTACACATTTTGCGGATGTCCCTTTTGACCGGTGGGAAGTGATACTTCATTGTAGTTCAGATTTGCGTTGCCCGCTTGCTTGCTTGGCCAAAAAGGACGTATGCGTTTTCTCCTTAATATATTCAGGAGAAAACACATACGCCCTTTCTGGCCAAGTGCATCATTGTCGAAGTTTTGCCCCTCTTCCTGTGCTTTAAAGGTGATTGCAATGTACCTATTGAAATATGTTTCCTGCTATTCTGGCTCGCTTTCAAGTCCGCCTCGTTGCATTCCCTCCACAGATTTTTGGACGATTGTTGTCCTTTACTTCTCTGACACTTTGTGCATTGCTGTGCCCCTAAGCTCCATTTTTCAACTCGTTTTTTGTGAGTTGACCGCAAGTCCAAATTTTGGTTCAAGACCTATACTGGTTCCCGTCGGGTGGCTGAGACTTTGGTTAATTCTTCTTCCTTCCAGGAAATTAGAGTGACATGTGCCCGTCCAAATGCCTAACAGCTACTCTCTGATTGGTTCTCCCTCTTCCCTTTCATCCTCTGCCAAATTGGCAACGTGTGCGAACAAGGAGGTTAAAGGGGCTGTCTTTCCATGTTGGGAGATTGATAGTAAAGGAGTTGGAAAGTCAAACCGGAGCACCGGGAGAGAGACTATTAGTTGAGTTTTAGAAACCTTTCATATTCACAGTGTGTCCATTCTCTAGGTTTGCCATACTTGTTATAGCTGTAGTAATATACCCTTCAACCTGGAGATTTGGGACCCTTGGAATGTGTGCCACACATTATTGCTTTAAATAATCTGTAATTGCTCACCGAATCTCAACAATCCTCTCAGTCCCAAGTGTCCAGCCTTATGCCTCATCCAGCTGTCATTGTAGATAGGGTCATTCCAGGTTTCATCAGTGCCCCTGAAGGAATTGTAAAGAATTTCTCTGTTTTTTTTTGTTTTGTTTTTGAAATTCCTTTTTATAGTGGGTTTGAGCTGATTCTCACTGCCATGTTTATGGCAGTCAAGACAAACTTGTTTCCCTTATGGAGACATATCAATACATAGGTTTTAAGATTCTTATCAGTCAGATATATTCCTCTGCGGGAAATATGGTGTTTTGAGTTCCTTTCACTGAGGAAAGTGTAGGTCTTGCCTATTCCGTATTTGGTTTTTGGAACGGTACCTGTACTAATATCAAACTCTGGTTTTATGCATCACCCCACCTCTCCTTCCCCCTTAAGCAGGCATAAGACTTTTTTCTAAATGTTAGACTCTGTTCTCTTTCCTAACTCAGTTCATGTGTATCCATGTTTACAGGACCTTCATAAGTGATATCTTATGATAAGTTTCTTTTCTCTGTGACTTATTTCACTTAGAATCATCGTACCTGAATACACTCATTTTGAAGCTACTGGCCTTATGACATTGATTTCATGGCTGACTGATATTCCATCGTACTATAGTAACACAATTTCTTGAACCATTTTTGTCGTTCCTGGGATATTTAAGGTGTATGCAAGTAGTCGTTCTTGTAAGCAGTGCAGCCCTAAATTTTGCGGTGGAACTGTCTTATTGATTTTCACTTTTCCCAAGTTATATTCCCTAGACTGGAAGTGCCCTTGGCTCTGTTGCTCTGTTGTTTCCTTGTTTTAGGGAACACAATGCACTCCTCCAGAGAGGCAGGTGGCAATTTACATGCTGCCCATCATCATAACTAGGCTCCCTGTTCTCCAGGGCCTGTCTTGCCTTTCTGGTTTGTACACATTTTGCGGATGTCCTTTTTGACCGGTGGGAAGTCATACTTCATTGTAGTTCAGATTTTGGTTGTCCGCTTGCTTGCTTGGCCAAAAAGGACGTATGCGTTTTCTCCTTAATATATTCAGGATAAAACACATACACTCTTACTGGCCAAGTGCATCATTGTCGAAGTTGTGCCCCTCTTCCTGTGCTTTAAAGGCGATTCCAATGTTCCTCTTGAAATCTGTTTCCTGCTATTCTGGCTCGCTTTCAAGTACGCCTCGTTGCCTTCCCTCAACAGATTTTCGGACGATTGTTGTCCTTTATTACTCTGCCAGTTTGTGCATTGTTGCATCCCTGAGCTCTATTTTTCAACTCGTTTTTTGTGAGCTGACCGCAAGTACAAAATTTTGGTTCAGGACCTATACTGGTTCCCGGCGGGTGTTTGAAACTTTGGTTAATTCTTCTTCCTGCCGGAAAATTAGAATGACATGTGCCGTCCAAATGCCTAGCAGCTACTCTCTCATTGGTTCTCCCTCTTCCCTTTCATTCTCTACCAAATTGGCCACCTGTGCGAACCAGGAGGTTAAATGGGCGTTCTCTCCTAGTTGGGAGATTGATAGTAAAGCAGTTGGAAAGTCAAAGCGGAGCACCAGGAGAGGGATTATTAGTAGAGTTTTAGAAACCTTTCGTATTCACAGTGTGTCCATTCTCTAGGTTTCCCGTACATGTTAGAGCTGTAGTAATATTCCCTTCATCCTGTAGAGTTGGGACCCTTGGAATGTGTGCCACACATTATTGCTTTAAAGGGTCTGCATTTGCTCACTGAATCCCACCAATCCTCTCAGTCCCAAGTGTCCAGCCTTATGCCACATCCAGCTGTCGTTTTAGATAGGGTCATTCCAGGTTTCATCAGAGCCCCTGAAGGATTGTAAAGAATTTCCCTGTTTGTTGGTTTTCTTTTTGAAATTCGTTTTAATAATGGGTTTTAGCTGATTCTCACTGCCATGTTTATGCCAGTCTAGACACACTTGATTCCCTTACGGAGACATATCAATACATTGATTTTAAGATTCTTACCAGTCAGATATAATCCTCTGCGGGAAAAATGGCGTTTTGAGTCCCTTTCACAGAGGAAAGTGTAGGTATTTTATATTCCGTATTTGGTTTTTGGAACGGTACCTGTACTAATATCAAACTCTGGTTTTATGCATCACCCCACCTCTCCTACCCCCTTAAGCAGGAGCAAGAGTGTTTTCTAAATGTGAGGCTCTGTTCTCTTTCCTAACTCAGTTCATGTGTAGCCATGTTTAGAGGACCTTCATAAGTGATATCTTAGGATAAATTTATTTTTCTCTGTGACTTATTTCACTTAGAATCATCATACCTGAATCCACTCATTTTGCTGCTACTGGCCTTATGACATTGATTTCATGGCTGAGGGATATTACATCGTATGTAAATACCACAATTTTTTGAACCATTTTTGTCTTTCCTGGGATATTTAAGGTGTACCCAAGTTCAAATTCTTGTAAGCAGTGCAGCCCAAAATTTTGGGGTGGCTCTATCTTATTGATTTTCAGTTTTTCCAAGGTATATTCCCTAGACTGGAAGTGCCCTTGGCTCTGTAGCTCTGTTGTTTCCTTGTTTTAGGGAACACAATGCACTCCTCCAGAGAGGCAGTTGGCAGTTTACATCCTGCCCACCAGCATAACTAGGCTCCCAGTTCTCCATTGCATACCTTGCCTTTCTGGCTTTTACACATTTTGCGGATGTCCCTTTTGACCGCTGGGAAATGATACTTCATTGTAGTTGAGATTTGCATTGCCCGCTTGCTTGCTTGGCCAAAAATGGCGTATGCGTTTTCTCCTTATTCAGGAGAAAATGGATACGCCCTTTTTGGCCAAGTGCATCATTGTCAAAGTTGTGCCCCTCTTCCTATGCTTTAAAGGCAATTCCAATGTACCTCTTGAAATCTGTTTCCTGATATTCTGGATCGCTCTGAATTCTGCCTCGTTGCCTTCCCTCAACAGATATTTGGACGATTGTTGTCCTCTACTTCTCTGACAGTTTGTGCTTTGCTGTGCCCCTAAGCTCCATTTTTCAACTCGATTTTTGTGAGCTGACCGCAAGTCCAAAATTTTGGTTCAGGACCTATACTGGTTCCCGGCGGGTGGCTGAGGCTTTGGTTAATTCTTCTTCCTTCCGGGAAATTAGAGTGACATGTGCCCGTCCAAATGCGTAACAGCTACACTCTCATTGGTTCTACCTCTTCCCTTTCAGCCTCTGCCAAATTGGCAACCTGTGCGAACCAGGAGGTTAAAGGGGCTGTCTAAACAAGTTGGGTGATTCATAGTAAATAAGTTGGAAAATCACACTGGACCACCGGGTGAGGGATTATTAGTTGAATTTTAGAAAACTTTCGTATTCACAGTGTGTCCATTCTCTAGGTTTCCCATACATGTTATAGCTGTAGTAATATTCCCTTCAATCTGTAGAGTTGGGACCCTTGGAATATGTGCCACACGTTATTGCTTTAAATGGTAGGCATTTGCTCACCGAATCTCACCAATCCTCTCAGTCCCAAGTGTCCAGCCTTATGCCACATCCAGCTGTCATTGTAGAAAGGGTCATTCCAGGTTTCATCAGAGCCCGTGAAGGAATTGTAAAGAATTTCCCTGTTTTTTGTTTTGTTTTTGAAATTCCTTTATATAGTGGGTTAGAGCTGATTCTCACTGCCATGTTTATGCCAGTCTACACACTCTTGATTCCCTTGTGGAGACATATCAATACATAATTTTTAAGATTATTACTAATCAGATATATTCCTCTGCGGGAAATATGGTGTTTGGAGTCCCTTTCACTGAGGTAGGTGTAGGTCTTTTCTAATCCGTAGTTGGTTTTTGGAACAGTACCTGCACTAATATCAAACTCTGGTTTTATGCATCACTCCACCTCTCCTTCCCCCTTAAGCAGGCATAAGTGTGTTTTCTAAATGTGAGACTGTTCTCTTTCCTAACTCAGTTCATGTGTAGCCATGTTTACAGGACCTTCATAAGTGATATCTTATGGTAAGTTTCTTTTTCTCTGTGACTTATTTAACTTAGATTCATCGTACCTGAATCCATTCATTTTGCTGCTACTGGCCTTATGACATTGATTTCGTGGCTGAGGTATATTCCATCGTACGTAAGTACCAAATTTTCTTGAATCATTTTTGTCTTTCATGGGATATTTAAGTTGTATCCAAGTTGAGGTTCTTGTAAGCTGTGCAGCCATAAATTTTGTGGTGAATCTGTCTTATTGATTTTCCGTTTTCCCAAGGTATGTCCGCTAGACTGAAAGTGCCCCTGGCTCTGTAGCTCTGTTGTTTACTTGTTTTAAGGAACACAATGCACTCCTCCAGAGAGGCAGTTGGCAATTTACATCCTGCCCATCAGCATAACTAGGCTCCCTGTTCTCCAGGGCCAGTCTTGCCTTTCTGGTTTTTACACATTTTGCGGACGTCCCTTTTGACCGGTGGGAAGTGATACTTCATTGTAGTGTAGATTTGCATTGCCTGCTTGCTTGCTTGGAAAAAAGGGCGTATGCGTTTTCTCATGAATATATTCAGCAGAAAACACATACGCCCTTTCTGGCCAAGTACATCATTATCAAAATTGTGCCCCTCTTCCTGTGCTTTAAAGGCGATTCCAATGTGCCTCTTGAAATGTGTTTCCTGCTATTGTGGCTCGCTTTGAAGTCTCCCTCGTTGCCTTCCCTCAACAGATTTTTGGACGATTTTTGTCTTTTATTACTCTGACAGTTTTTGCTTTGCTGTGCCCTTAAGCTCCATTTCTCAACTCGTTTTTTTGTGAGCTGACCGCAAGTCCAAAATTTTGGTTCAGGACCTATACTGGTTCCCGGCGGGTAGCTGAGGCTTTGGATAATTATTCTTCCTGCCTGGAAATTAGAGTGACATGTGCCCGTCCAAATGCCTAACAGCTACTCTCTCATTGGTTCTACCTCTTCCCTTTCAGCCTCTGCCAAATTGGCAACGTGTGCGAACCAGGAGGTTAAAGGGGCTGTCTAAACAAGTTGGGAGATTGATAGTAAAGCAGTTGGAAAGTCACAATGGAGCACCAGGTGAGGGATTATTAGTTGAATTTTAGAAACCTTTCGTATTCACAGTGTGTCCATTCTCTAGGTTCCCCATACATGTTATAGCTGTAGTAATATTCCCTTCAATCTGTAGAGTTGGGACCCTTGGAATGTGTGCCACACGTTATTGCTTTAAATGGTATGCATTTGCTCACCGAATCTCACCAATCCTCTCAGTCCCACGTGTCCAGCCTTATGACACATCCAGCTGTCATTGTAGATAGGGTCATTCCAGGTTTCATCAGAGCCCCTGAAGGAATTGTAGAGAATTTCCCAGTTTTTTTGTATTGAATTTGATATTCCTTTTTATAGTGTGTTTGAGCTGATTCTCACTGCCATGTTTATGGCAGTCAAGACACACTTCATTCCCTTATGGTGACATATCAATACATAGGTTTTAAGTTTCTTACTAATCAGATATATACCTCTGCGGGAAATATGGGGTTTTGAGTCCCTTTCACTGAGGAAAGTGTAGTTCTTTTCTATTCCATAGTTGGTTTTTGGAACGGTACATGTACTAATATCAAACTCTGGTTTTATGCATCACCCCACCTCTCCTTCCCCCTTAAGAAGGCATAAGAGTGTTTTCTAAATGTGAGACTGTTCTCTTTCCTAACTCAGTTCATGTGTAGCCATTTTTACAGGACCTTCATAAGTGATATCTTACTATAAGTTTCTTTTTCTCTGTGACTTATTTCTCTTAGAATCATCGTACCTAAATCCACTCATTTTGCTGCTACTGGCCTTATGACATTGATTTCATGGCTGACTGATATACCATCGTACGTAAGTAACACAATTTCTTGAACCATTTTTGTCTTTCCTGGGATATTTATGGTGTACCCAAGTTGAGGTTCTTGTAAGCAGTGCAGCCCTAAATTTTCGGTGGCTCTGTCTTATTCATTTTCAGTTTCCCCAAATTATATTCCCTAGACTGGAAGTGCCATTGCCTCTGTAGCTCTGTTGTTTCCTTGTTTTAGGGAACACAATGCACTACTCCAGAGAGGCAGTTGGCAGTTTACATCCTGCCCACCAGCATAACTAGGCTCCCTTTTCTCCAGGGCCTGTCTTGCCTTTCTGGTTTTTACAGATTTTGCGGATGTCCCTTTTGACCGGTGGGAAGTGATACTTCATTGTAGTGTAGATATGCATTGCCCGCTTGCATGCTTGGCCAAAAAGGGCATATGCGTTTTCTCCTGAATATATTCAGGAGAAAACACATACGCCCTTTCTGGCCAAGTGCATCATTGTCGAAGTTGTGCCCCTCTTCCTGTGCTTTAAAGTTGATTCCAATGTACCTCGTGAAATCTGTTTCCTTCCATTCTGGCTTGCTTTGGAGTCCGCCTCGTTGCCTTCCCTCAATAGATTTTTGGACGATTTTTGTCCTTTATTACTCTGACAGTTTGTGCTTTGTTGTGCCCCAAAGCTCCATTTTTCAACTCGTTTTTTTTGACCTGACCGCAAGTCCAAAGTTTTGGTTCAGGACCTATACTTGTTCCTTGCGGGTGGCTGAGACTTTGGTTAATTCTTATTCCTGCCGGGAAATTTGAGTAACATATGCCCGTCCAAATGCCTAACAGCTACACTCTCATTGGTTCTCCCTCTTCCCTTTCATCCTCTGCCAAATTGGCAACCTGTGCGAATCAGGAGGTTAAAGGGGCTGTCTTTCCAAGTTGGGAGATTGATAGTAAAGCAGTTGGAAAGTCAAACCGGAGCACCAGGAGAGGGACTATTTGTTGAGTTTTACAAACCTTTCGTATTCACATTGTGCCCATTCTCTAGGTTTCCCGTACATGTTATAGCTGTAGTAATATTCCCTTCAACCTGTGTAGTTGGGAACCTTGGAATGTGTGCCACACGTTATTGCTTTAAAGGGTCTGCATTTGCTCACCGAATCTCACCAATCCTCTCAGTCCCAAGTGTCCAGCCTTATGCCACATCCAGCTGTCGTTGTAGATAGGGTCATTCCAGGTTTCATCAGAGCCCCTGAAGGAATTGTAAAGAATTTCCCTGTTTTTTTTTTTTGTTTTGTTTTTGAAATTCCTTTTTATAGTGGTTTTGAGTTTATTCTCACTGCCATTTTTATGCCAATCTAGACACACTTGATTCCCTTTCAGAGACATATCGATACATAGGTTTTAAGATTCTTACTACTTTGATATATTCCTCTGTAGGGAATATGGGTGTTCAGTCCCGTTCACTGAGGAAGGAGTAGGTCTTGTCTATTCTGTATTTGGATTATGGAACGGTACCTGTGCTAATATCAAACTCTGGTTTTGTACATCTTCCCACCTCTCTTTCCCCTTATGCAGGCATAAGTATGTTTTCTCCGTGTGAGACACTGTTCTCTTTCCTAATTCAGTTCATATGTAGTCATGTTTACATTTCCTTCATAAGTGATATCTTATGTCAGAATGCTCCATGGCTCTTGTCATCATGATGATCTATGATGCTCTTCATCACAATTATCCATGGTCTTCTCATCACAATGATCCACAGTCTTGCCATCACATTGCTCCATGGCCTGATCATCACAATGCTCCTTTACCTTTGTCATCACAATCGTCCATGACACGTGTCATCACAATGCTCCATGTTATTGGCATCACAATGGACCATGACATATGTCATCAAAATGATCCCTGACACCTGTCTTCACTATAGTCCATGACGTTGTCATCACAATGTTCCATGCTCTTTTCATCACAATGCACCATTCCCACTGTCATCACAATAATCCATGAAATTTGTGAGACCAATGCTCCATGCCCCTGTCATCACAATGCTCCGTGACTACATCCATCACAAAGCTTCATGATATTTGTCATCACAATGGTCAATGCCCTCGTCATCACAAGGCTCTGTGACCTGTGTAACCACAATGCACCATGAACTTTTCATCACAATGCTCCATGCCTTTCTCAGAACAAAACTCAATGACACTTGTCATCACAATGCTCCATGCCCTTGTCAGCAAAATGCTCCACCAGATTGTCATCACAATGCTCCATGCACTTTTCATCAAAATGCTCTGTCACCACTGATATCACAATGTTCCATCACTAGTCATCACAATACGCCCTCATCCTTGTCATCACAATGTTCCATGACCGCTGTCATCACAATACAACATGCCCTTATCATCACAGTGCTCCATGACCCCTGACATCAGAATTCTCCATAACCCATGTCATCAAAATGCTCCATGACCTTTTTCGTCACAATGCTCCATGACCCCTTACCTCACCATGCTCCATAACCCATGTCATCAAAATGCTCCATGACCTTTGTCATCACAAATCTCCATGACGCTTGTCATCACAATGCTCGATGCCCTTCTCACATCAATGCTCCATGCCCTTGTCATTACAGTCCTCCATGAACCCTGTACCACAGTGTTCTGGGCCCTTGTCATCACAGTGCTCCAGGCCCACTATCATCACAATAATCCATGAAACATTTCAGACCAATGCCCCATGGCCTTGCCATCAAAATTCTCCATTACCCCTGTCATAACAATGCTCCATGACCCCTGTCAACACAATGCACCGTGCCCATCACCATAATATTTCATGCTATTGTCATCACAATGAAATCAAAATGCTCAATGACCTCTGTCATCAAAATGCTCCAAACCCTTCTGATCACAGTGTTCCATAACACTTGTCATCACAATGCCCCATGAGGCTGGTCATCACAATTATCCATGGTCTTCTCATCACAATGCTCTATGATCTTCGTCATCACAATGCTCAATACACTTATCATCTCAATGCTCCCTGACAGTTGTCATCAGTATGCTGCTTGAACCCTGTCATGACAAGGCTCCATGCATTTTTCATCACAATGATCCATTCCTTTTTCATTACAATGATCCAAGACCCCTGTAATCAAAATGCACCATGTCCTTGTCATCACAAAGCTCCATGACGCATGTCATCAAAATGCTCCATTGCTTCTCATCACAATGCTCCATGCCCTTGTCATCACAATTCTTCCAAACCCCTGTAATCACAATGCTCCATGCACCTTTTCATCAGAATGCTCCATGACCCTTTTCATCAAAATGCTCCATTAACCCTGATATCACAATGTTCCATAACCCCTGTCATCAAAATGTTCCATGACACTTTTCATCAATTTGCTCCATGACCCTGTCATCACAATGCTCCCTTCCCTTCTCATCACAATGCACCACGACCTTGTCATCAAAATGCTCCATGACTTTTGTCATCACAAAGCTCCATGACCCTTGGCATCACAATGCTCCATGCCATTTCATCACAATGCTCCATAAAACCTCCCATCTCATTGCTCCATGCCCTTGTCTCCACAATGCTCCATGACGCTTGTCATCGCAATGCTCGATACTCTTCTCATCACAATGCTCCATGACCTTGTCATTATAATCCTCTATGACACATGTATCACAGTGTTACGTGCCCTAGTCATCACAATGCTCCATTACCCCTGTCATAATAATGCTCCATGACCCCTGCCATCACAATGTTCCACGGCCTTGTCATCCAAGTCTCCATGACCCCTGTCATCAAAATACTCCATGAATATTTTCAGCCCAATGCTCCATGACCTTCTCATCACAATGCTCATTGACCCTTGTCATCACAATGCTCCATGACCCCTCTCATCACAATGATCCATGACACCTGTCATCACAATGCTCCATGCCCTTTGTCATTACAGTGATCCATGACGCTCTTCATCATAATTATCCATGGTCTTTTCATCACAATGCTCCACGGTCTTGCCATCACAATTCTCCATGCCCTGTTCATCACAATGCTCCATGTCCCATGTCATTACAATTCTCCAAATCCTTGTCATCACAATGCAACAGGACATTTCTCATCACAATGTTATATGATCTTTTCATCACAATTCTCCATGCATTTGTCATTGCAATGCTCTATGACCCCTGTCATAGCAAGCTCCATGCGTTTGTCATCACAATGCTTCATTACATTGTCATCAAAATTCTCAATGGCCCTTGTCATCACAATGCTCCATGCCCTGTCATCACAATGCCCCTTGACCCTTGACATCACAATGTTCCAAGCCCTTGTCATCAAAATGCTCCATTACCTTTGTCATCACAATCCTCCATGACACTTGGTATCACAATGCTCGATGCCATTGTCATCACAATGGACAATGACATGTCATCACAATGTTCCCTGACACCTGTCTTCACAATACTCCATGAGCTTGTTATCACAATGTTCCATGCCCTTGTCATCACAATGCTCTATGACCCCTGTCATCACAATGCTCCATGCCCACTGTCATCACAATAATACATGAAACTTGTCAGCCCAATGTTCCATGACCCTGTCATCACAATGTTCCATGCCCTTGTCATCACAATGCTCTATGACCCCTGTCATCACAATGCTCCATGACTCCAGTCATCACAATGCTTCATGACCCTTTTCATCACAGTGGCCCATGCCCTCCTCACACAAGGCTCTGTGACCTTTGTCACCACAATGCTCCATGCCCTTGTAATCACAATGCTCCATGCCCACTGTCATCTCAATAATCCATGAAACTTTTCAGCCCAATGTTCCATGCCCCTGTCATCACATTGCTCCATGCCCCTGTCATCGCAATGCTCCCCAACCTTGTCATCACAGTGCTCCGTGACTCCAGTCATCACAATGCTTCATGACCTTTGTCATCACAATGGTCCATGCCCACATCATCACAAGGCTCTGTGAAATTTTTCACCACTATGGTCCATGAACATTTGATCCCAATGCTCTGTGAGCCATGTCATCACAATTCTCCATGCCTTTGTCAGCACAGTGCTCCATGAAAATTGTCATCACAATGCTACATGCCCTTCTCAGCACAATGCTCCATGACACATGTCATCACAGTGTGCCATGCGCTTGTCATCACAGTGCTCCCCAACCTTGTCATCACAATGCTCCGTAAAACTTGTCATCACAAAGCTCCATGCACTTCACATCAAAATGCTGTCTCACCACTAATATCATAATTTTCCAACACTAGTCATCACAATATTCCCTATCTCCTGTCATCACAATGTTTCACGGCATTGTCATCACAAGGCTCCATGACCCAAGTAATCAGAATGCTCCATGCCAATTTTCATCTCAATGCTCCATGAACCTTGTCATCACAACGAACCATGCCCATCAGCATAATGCTTCACGCTATTGTCATCACAATGAAATCAAAATGCTACATGACCTCTGTCATCACAATGCTCCAAACCCTTTTGATCAGGATGCTCCATAACACTTGTCATCACAACGCCCCATGACGCTCGTTATCACAATTATCCATGCACTTCTCATCACAATGTTCCATGACCTTTTTCATCACAATGTTCAATACACTGTTCATCACAATGCTCCCTGACACTTGTCGTCAGTATGCTATTTGAACCCTGTCATGACAAGGCTCCATGCCTTTTTCATCACAATGATCCATGTCCTTTTCTTCACAATGCTCTAAGACCCCTGTGATCACAATGCTGCATGCACCTTTTCATCAGAATGCTCCATGAGACTTCTCATCACAAGGCTCAGTGGGTTTCTCATCACAATGCTCCAGGACCTTCTCATCACAATGCTCCAGGACCTTGTCATCACAATGTTCCATTCCCTTGTCAACACAATGCTCCATGACCCCTGCCATCACAAAACTCCATGAACATTTTCAGCCCAATGATCTATGACCTTCTCATCACAATATTCCATGACCACTGTCATCACAACGCTCCATGGCCACTGACAACACAATGATCCTGGACTCTTTTCATCAAACTGCTCCATGACCCTTGTCATCACAATGATCCATTTCCTTGCCATCCCAATGCTCCATGACACCTGTAACCACAATGCTCCATGACGCTTTTCATCACAGTGCTCAATTACCCTTGTCATCAAAATGCTCCATGCATTTGTTAGCAAAATGCTACATGACCTTTTCATCACAATGCTCCATGCACTTGTCATCAAAATACTCTATTCCCATTGTCATCAAAATCCTCCATGAACCTTGGGTTTACATTGCTTCATGCCATGTCATGACAATGCTCCATGCTACTTGAAATGAAAATGATCCATGACCTCTGTCATCACAATGCTCCAAACCCTTGTGATCACAATGTTCCATAACACTTGTCATCACAACGCTCCATGATGCCTGTCATCACAATGCTCCATGATCATTGTCATCACAATGCTCAATAAACTTGTCATGACAATGCTCCCTGACACTTGACGTCAGAATGCTCCTTGAAACCTGTCATGAAAAGGTTCCATGACTTTTTCATCACAATGCACCATGCCTTTTTCATCACAATGCTCCATGCTATTGTCATCACAATACTCCAGAAACTTGTCATCAGAATGCTCCATGACCCTTGTTATCACAATGATCCATGACACTTGTCATCACTATTCTCCATGCCCCGTGTCATTACAGTGTTCGATGGCACTCGTCATCAAAATGCTCCATGGTCTTGCCATCACAATGCTCCACGGACATGCCATCACAATGTTCCATGCCCTGGACATCACAATGCTCCATGTCCCTTGTCATCACAATGTTCCATGACACTTCTGATCACCATGATACATGCTCTTGTCATCACAATCCTCCATGACACTTGGCATCACAATGCTCCATGCCATTGTCATCACAATGGACAATGACATATGCCATCACAATGCTCCCTGACACCTGTCTTCACAATAAGCAATGAATATGTCATAACAATGCTCCATGCCCTTGTCATCACAATGCTCCATGCCGTTGTCGTCACAGTGCACCATGAACTGTGTCATCACGATGCTCCGTGACTCCAGTCATCACAATGCTTCATGACCTTTGTCATCACAATGGTCCATGCCCTCGTCATCACAAGTCTCTGTGACCTTTGTCACCACAATGCTCCATGAACTTTTCATCACAATGCTCCGTGACCCTTGTCATCGCAATGCTCCATGCCTTTGTCAGAACAGTGCTCCATGACCCTTGTCATCACAATGCTCCATGCGCTTCTCAGCACAATGCTCCATGACCCATGTCATCATAATGGGCCATGCGCTTGTCATCACAATGCTCCACAACTTTGTCATCACAATGCTCCATAAACCTTGTCATCACAATGCTCCATGCACTTCTCATCAAAATGCTCTCTCTCCACTAATATCACAATGTTCCATTACTAGTCATCACAATACTCCATCACCACTGTCATCACAATGTTCCATGACCCCAGTAATCACAATGCTCCATGCCCTTGTCATCACAAAGCTCCATGATGCATGTCATCAAAATGCTCCATGGCCTTCTCATCACAATGCTCCATGATCTTGCCATTACAATGCTCCATTACCACTGTCATCACAATGCTCCATGATCACTGATGTCACAGCGCTCCATGACCCCTGACAACAAAATGATCCGGGACTCTTGTCATCAAAATGCTCCATGACACTTGAAATCACAGTGGTCCATGCGCTTGTCATCCCAATGCTCCATGACCCCTGTAATCAGAATGCTCCGTGACGCTTGTCATCTCAGTGCTCCATGACCCTTGGCATCACAATGCTCCATGCCATTGTCATCACAATGCTCCATGAAACCTATCATTACATTGCTCCATGCCCTTGTCATCACAAAGCTCCATAACACTTGTCATCACAATGCTCGATGCCCTTCTCATCACAATGTTCCATTACCATTGTCATCACAATGCTCAATACACTTGTCATCACAATGCTCCCTGACACTTGTCGTCAGAATGCCCCTTGAACACTGTCATGAAAAGGCTCCATGCCTTTTTCATCACAGTGCTCCATGCCCATTTCATCACAAAGCTCCATGCCATTGTCATCACATTACTCCTCAAGCTTGTCATCAGAATGGTCCATGACCCTTGTCATCACAATGATCCATGACACATGTCATCACAATGCTCCATGCCCCTTGTCATTACAGTGATCCATGATGATCATCATCACAATTATCCATGGTCTTTTAATCACAATGCTCCACGATCTTGCCATCACAATTCTCCATGCCCTGGTCATCACAATTCTACATGTCCTTGTCATCACAGTGCTCCATGACACTTCTCATCAAAATGTTACATGCTCTTGTCAATACAATTCTCCATGCACTTGTAATCGCAATGCTCCATGAACCTTGTCATAACAATGCTCCATGACCCCTGCCATCACAACGTTCCCCGACATTTTCATCCAAGGCTCCATGACCCTTGTCATCACAATGCTCCAAGACCCTTGTAATCACAATGTTCCATGCCTTTGTCATCACAAAGATCCATGACGCATGTCATCAGAATATTCCATGCACTTGTCATCACAGTGGTCCAAGACCCCTGTAATCACAATGCTCCATGCCCCTTTTCATCTCAATGCTCCATGACCCCTGTCATCACAATGCTCTGTGACTCCAGTCATCAAAATGATTCATGACCTTTCTCATCACAATGGTCCATGCCCTTGTCACACAAGGCTCTTTGACCTTTGTCATCACAATGCTCCATGAACTTTTCATCACAGTGCTCTGTGACCCTTGTCATCAAAATGCACCATGCCTTTGTCAGCACAATGATCCATGACACATGTCATCACAATGCTCCATGCGCTTTTCAACACAATGCTCCTTGACCCATGTCATCACAATGTGCCATGCACTTGTCATCACAGTGCTCCACATCCTAGTCATCACAATGCTCCATAAAACTTGTAATCACAATGCTCCATGCACTTCTCATCAAAATGCTCTCTCACCATTGATTTCACAATGTTCCATCACTATTCATCACAATACTCCCTCAACCCTGTCATCACAATATTCCATAACCCCAGTCATCACAATGCTACGTGCCCTTATCCTCACAATGTACCAATCCCTTGTCATCAAAATGCTCCATGACCACTGTCATCACAACGCTCCATGACCCGTGACAACACAATGATCCGGGACACTTGTCATCTGAATGCTCCATTACCCTTGTCATCAAAATGATCCATGACCTTGCCATCCCAATGCTCCATGACCCCTGTAATCACCAGGCTCCGTGACGCTAGTCATCACAGTGCTCCATGACCCTTGGCATCACAATGCTCCATGCCATTGTCATCACAATGCTCCATGAAACCTATCATTACATTGCTCCATGCCCTTGTCATCACAAAGCTCCATAACACTTGTCATCACAATGCTCGATGTCCTTCTCATCACAATGCACCATTACCATTGTCATCACAATGCTCAATACACTTGTCATCACAAAGCTCCCTGACAATTGTCGTCAGAATGCTCCTTGAAACCTGTCATGAAAAGACTCCATGCCTTTTTCATCACAATGCTCCATGCCCTTTTCATCACAATGCTCCATGTCAGTGTCATCACAATACTCCACAGGCTGGTCATACGAAGGCTCCATGACCCCTCTCATCAAAATGATCCATGACACCTGGCATCACAATGCTCCATTCCTCTCGTCATTACAGTGCTCCATGACGCTCGTCATCACAATTACCCATGATCTTCTCATCACAATGTTCCACGGTCTTGCCATCACAACGCTGAATGCCCTGGTCATCACAATGCTCCATGTCCCTTGTCATCACAATTCTCCACGTCCCTCTCATCACAATGTGCCATGACGCTTCTCATCCTAATGTTACATGCTCTTGTCATCACAATTATCCATGCACTTGTCATCGCAATGCTCCATGACCCCTGCCATAGCAATCTCCATGTGCTTGTCATCGCAAAGCTTCATGACGTTGTCATCAAAATTCTCAATGGCCGTTGTCATCACAATGCTCCATGCCCTTGTCATCACAATGTTCCATGACACTTCTCATCACAATGCTCCAAGCCCTTGTCATCACAATGCTCCATTACATTTGTCATCACAATCCTCCATGACACTTGGCATCACAATAATCCATGCTATTGTCATCACAATGCACCTTGACATATGTCATCACAATGCTCCCTGACACCTGTCTTCACAATAATCCATGACCTTGTCATCACAATGCTCCATTCCCTTGTTATCACAAGGCGCCATGCCCAGTGTCATCACAATAATCCATGAAATTGTCAGACCAATGTTCCATGCCCCTGTCATCACAATGCTCCATGACCCTTGACAACACAATGATCCGGGACTCTTGTCATGAAAATGCTCCATGACCATTGCCATCACAATACCCCATGCCCTTGCCATACCAATGCTACAAGACACCTGTAATCACAATGCTCCATGCCCTTTTTCATCTCAATGCTCCTTGAACCCTCTCATCACAGTGCACCATGCCCATCATCATAATGCTTCATGCTATTGTCATCACAATGAAATCAAAATGCTACATGACCTCTGTCATCACAATGCTCCAAACCCTTGTGATCACAATGTTCCATAACACTTGTCATCACAATGCCCCATAATGCTCGTCATCACAATTATCCATGGTCTTCTCATCACAATGCTCCATGACCTTCGTCATCACAATGCTCAATGCACTTGACATCACAATGCTCCCTGACTCTTTCCATAAGTATGCTCCTTGAACCCTGTCATGACAAGGCTCCATGCCTTTTTCATCACAATGATCCAGAGCCTTTTCATCATAATGCTCCAAGACCCCTGTAATCACAATGCTCTTTGCCCTGGGCATCACAAAGCTCCATGACGCATGTCATCAGAATGCTCCTTGGCCTTCTCTCACAATTCTCCATGCCCTTGTAATCACAATGCTCCAAGACCCATGTAATCACAATGCTCCATGCCCCTTTTCATCAGAATGCTCCATGAGACTTGTCATCACAAGGCTCCATGGTCTTCTCATCACAATGCTCCATGAAGCCTCTCATCACATTGCTCCATGCCCTTGTCATAACAAAGGTCCATGATGCTTCTTACAATGCTCGATGTCCTTCTCATCACAATGCTCCATGCCCTTGTCATTACAATCCTCAATGACCCATGTATCACAGTGTTCCGTGCCCTTGTCATCACAATGCTCCATCACACTTCTCATCAAAATGTTACATGCTCTTGTCATCACAATTCTAGATTCATCTGTCATCGCAATGCCCCATGACACCTGTCATAGCAAGCTCCATGCCTTTGTCATCAAAATGCTTCATACCTTGTCATCAAAATTCCCAATGTCCGTTGTCATCACAATGCTCCATGCCCCTGTCGTCACAATGCTCCATGACACTTCTCATCACAATGCTCCAAGCCCTTGTCATCACAATGCTCCATTACCTTTGTCATCACAATCCTCCATGACACTTGGCATCACAATGCTCCATGCCATTGTCATCTCAATGGACCGTGACATATGTCATCACAACGCTCCCTGTCACCTGTCTTCACAATAATCCATGACTTTGTAATCACAATGCTCCATGCCCTTGTCATCACAATGCGCCATGCCCACTGTCATCACAATAATCCATGAAACTTGTTAGACAAATGTTCCATGCCACTGTCATCACAATGTTCCATGTCCTTCTCATCACAAAGCCCCATGACGCATGTCATCAGAATGCTCCATTGCCTTCTCATCACAATGCTCCATGCCCTTGTCATCACAATGCTCCAAGACCACTTTAATCACAATGCTCCATGCCCCTTTTCATCTCAATGCTCCATGAACCCTGTCATCACAATGCACCATGCCCATCCTCATAATGCTTCTTGCTATTGTCATCACAATGAAATAATAATGCTCCATGACCTCTGTCATTAAAATGCTCCAAACCGTTGTTATCACAATGTTCCATAACACTTGTCATCACAACGCCCCATGACGCTCGTCATCACAATTTTACAGGGGTTTCTCATCACAATGCTCCATGATCTTTGTCATCACAATGCTCAATACACTTGTCATCACAATGCTCCCTGAGACTTGTCATCAGTATGCTCCTTGATCCCTGTCATGACAAGGCTCCATGCCTTTTCCATCAGAATGATTCATGCCCTTTTCATCACAATGCTCCAAGACCCCTGTAATCACAATGTTCCATGCCCTTGTCATCACAAAGCTCCATGATGCATGTCATCAGAACGCTCTATGGACTTCTCATCCAAATGCTCCATGCCCTTGTCATCCCAATTCTCCAAGACCCTTGTAATCACAATGCTCCATGCCCCTTTTCATCAGAATGCTCCATGAGACTTGTCATCACAAGACTCCATGGTCTCCTCATCACAGTGCTCCAGGACCTTGTCATCACAGTGCTCCATGACCCCTGTCTTCACAATACTCCATGAACATTTTCAGCCCAAAGATCCATGACTTTCTCATCTCACTTCTCCTTGACCCTTGTCATCACAATGCTCCATGACCTCTGTCATCACAACCCTCCATGACCCCTGACAACACAGTGATCCGGGACTCTTGTCATCAAAATGCTCCATAACCCTTGCCATCACAATGATCCATGCCCTTTTCATCCCAATGCTCCATGATCCATGTAATCACAATGCTCCGTGAGGATTGTCATCACAGTGCTCCGTGACCCTTGTCATCAAAATGCTCCATGTCTTTGTCAGCACAATGCTACATGGCCTTGTCATCACAATCCTCCTTGACCCCTGGGATCACATTGCAACATGCTCTTGTCATCTCTGTCTTTATTTTCTGGATTTTACAGATTTTCGGATGTCCCATTTTACCTGTGGGAAGTGACAATTCTTTGTAGTGCGGATTTGTATTGCGGGCTTCTTTGATTGGCCAGAAAGGGCGTATGCCTTTTCTCCTGAATATATTCAGCAGAAAATGCATACGCCCTTTTTGGCCATGTGCATCATTGTCGAAGTTGTTACGTTTTTCCTGTGCTTTAAAGGCGATTCCAGTTTAACTCTTGAAATATGTTTTCTGCAATTCGGCCTCATTTTCAAGTCTGCTTTGTTGTCTTCCCTAAACAGATTTTTGGAAGAGAGTTGTCCTTTATAACTCTGCAGGTTTGTGAATTGCTTTGCCCCTGAGATCCAATTTTCAACTAGTGTTTTTGTTAGCTGACCGCAAATCTACAATTTTGCTACAGGACCTATAATGGTTCCGGGAGTGCAGGCTGACACTTTGGTTAATTCTTCCTTTCAGACGGGAAATTAGAGTGACATGTGTCCGTCCAAATGCCTACAGCTACTCTCTGATTTGTTCTCCCTCTTTCCTTTCATCCACTGCACAATTTGCAAACTGTGTGAACCAGTAGCTTATAGGGGCTGACTCTCCAAGTTGGGAGATTGATAGTAAAGCAGTTGGAATACCAAACTGGAGCACAAGGAGAGGAAAAATTAGGAGCCTTTAGAAAACTTTTGCCATCACAGAGTGTCCATTCTCTAGGTTTCCCATACATGTTATAACTGTATTGATATTCCCTTCTACCTGGAGAGTTGGGACCCATGGAATGGGTGGCATGCATTACTGCTTTAAAGGATCTGCATTTTCTCACCCAATCTCACAAGTCCTCTCAGCACCAAGTGTCCAGCCTTATGTCTCATCTAGCTGTCTTTGCAGATAGGGTCGTTCCAGGTTTCATCAGAACCCCTGAAGGAATTGTGTAAAATTTCACTGTTTTTATTTGTTTTGTTTTTGAAATTCATTTTTATAATGGGGTTGAGCTGATTTTCACCGACGTGTTTATGCCTGTCTAGACACACTTGATTCCCTTATGGAGACATATCAATATATAGGTTTTAAGATTCTTACTAGTCAGATATATTCCTCTGTGTGGAATAGGGGTGTTGAGTCCCGTTCACAGAGGAAGGTGTAGGATTTGTCTATTCTGTATTTGCTTCATGGAATGGTACCAGTGCTAATATCAAAGTCTGGTTTTATGCATCACCCCACCTCTCCTTTCCCCTTATCAGGCATAAGAGTGTTTTCTCAATGTGAGACTCTGTTCTCTTTCCTAACTCAGATCATGTGTAGCCATGTTTACAGGACCTTCATAAGTGATATCTTATGATAAGTTTCTTTTTCTGTGTGACTTATTTCACTTAGAATCATCGTACCTAAATCCACTCATTATGCTGTTACTGGCTTTATGACATTGATTTCATGTCTGAGTGATATTCCGTTCTACAAAATTACCACAAGTTCTTTACACAATTTTCTCTTTCCTGGAATACTTAAGTTGTACTGAAGTTGAGGTTCTTGTATGCAGAGCAGCCTTAAATTTTGGGGTGCCTGTGTCTTGTTGATATTTAGTCTTCCCAAGTTATATGCCCATGAGTGGAAGTGCCCTATGCTCGGTAGCTTTGTATTTTAGATGTTTTAGGAAACAGCATACACTTCTTCAGAGTGGGTCTTGGATATTTATACCACACCCATCAGCCTGACTAGCTCCCTGTTCTCCATGGCCTCTCCTGCATTTCTGGTTTGTACACATTTTTTGGATGGCCTTTCTGAGCAGTGGAAATTGAGACTTCTTTGTTGTGCGGATTTGCATTTCCCGCTTGCTTGGTTGGCCAAAAACTCTGTATGTGTTTTTCTCCTGAAGATATTCACGAAAAAATTGCATACACCCTTTTGCCCAACTGCATCATGTTAGAAATTCTGCTGCTTTTCATATGCTTTAAATGTGAGTCCAATCTACATTTTGAAATCTGTTTCCTGCAATTCTGCCTCTCATTCAGATCCTCTTCGTTGCCTTACCTGAATATATTTTTGGACGTTGGTTATCATTTTTATTTTTGCATGTCTTTGAATTGTTTGCTCCTGAGCCCCATTTTGCAACTCGCATTTTTTGTGAGCTGGTCGCCAAACCATTGTATTGCTTCCGGCCCTATTCTGGTTCTGGGGAGGCAGGCTGCGCCTTTTGTTAATTCTTCTTCCTAATGGGAAATTAGAGTGGCATGTGCCTGTCAAAACTCCTACAGCTAGTCTCTCATTGGTTCCCCCTCTTCCCATTTATCCTCTGCACAAATTGCAAACTGTGTGAAACAGGAGGTTAAAGGTGCTGATTCTCCAAGTGGGGAGATTGTTAGTAATTTGGCTGGAATGGTGAACCCCAGCACCAGGAGATCAAAAATGAGGTGTATTTTAGACACCTTTCCTGGTCACACGGTGTACATTCGTCTCGGTTTCCCAGGCATGTTTTCGCTGTCTGAAGATTCCCTTGAACCTGCAGAATTGGGACCCAAGGAATGGGAATCAGGCAGTATTACTTTAAAAGGTCTGCCTTTACTCACCCAGACTCTCTAACATCTCTTAGCGTGCATAGCTTCCTGCCTTATATATAATCCTGCTGTGGGTCTACATGTGTTCAATCCATGTTACATCGTAGCCCTTCAACAAAAGTTGTAAGAAGTTTTGTCTGTCTCACTGTTTTTATAAATATTTTTCAATTTATTTTTATATTGGTTACAGCTGATTTTCAAAGCTCTGTTTTTTGCTGCTGTACATCCACTTGATTCATGTACTGTGAGACAACAATAAATTCTTTTTCAGATGCTTACCAGTCATTTATATTATTTTCCAGTGACTTGAGTGTGCTGAGTGCAGTTCTTTGAGGTACCATGTAGGCCTTGTCAGTTATTCAATTTGGTACTTGGAATGGTGTCTTTGCTAATTTCAACCTCCTGGATAATACCTCACCCTTCCCCACCTTTTCCATTTAGCAGCCTTATGTCTATTTTCTACATATTTGACTATGTTTCTGTTTTGTAATTTATTTCATGTGTAGCCATATTTGATTCCACCTTTAAGTGACATCTTATGATATGTGTCTTTTTCTTTCTGTCATATGTCACTTAGAATGATCGTATGTAACTCCTCCAGAGTTGTTACAACTGGCCTTATTTCATTGATTTCTGGATGAGTAATATTCCACTCTACATAAGTACCCCAACTCTTTTATCCATTTTATCCTTCCAGGGACATTTAGGTTATATCCAAGTTGAGGCCCTTTTTAACATAGAGGTGGTAAACGTTGGGGTGCCTATTTTCTGTCGATTTTTGTTTTTCCCAAGGTATACGCCCATGAGTGCAAGTGCCCTATGCTCTGTAGCTCATTTTTTCGATGTTTTAGCAAACACAATACACTTCTCCAGAGTGGCCGTTGGCAAATTACATTTGCACTATCAGCCTCACAGGGCTCCCTTTTCTCCTCACCCTGTCCTACATTTCCGGTGTTTACACTTTATGTGGATGGCCCTTCTGACTGATGTGAAGTGATACATTTTGTAGTATAGATTTCCAGTGCCCACCTGTTTGGTTGGATAAAATGTGTGTATGGCCTTTACTTGAATATATTCAGAAAAAACTGCATACACCCTTTTTGGCCAACTGCATCATTGGCGATGTTCAGCCCCTTTTCTTTTGCTTTAATGGGGAGTCCTTTCCAACTCTTCAAATCTGTTTCCTGACAATCTCCCTTGCTTACAAGTCCTTTTCTGTTACTTACCTCAAGACATTTTTTGACGATAGATATTTTCAACTCTGCAGTTTCATGAATTTTAGTGCCCCTGAGTTCCATTTTCCAACTTGTGTTTTTGGAAACTGGACACAAAACAGCGGGATTTCCAATAGCCCTATTCTGTTTCCGTTGGCAATTCTAGCCTTTGATGAATTTGTCTTCCGGATTGGAAATTAGAGTGGCATGTGCCTGTCTGAACACCTAGGACATGTCTCTAAATTTTTCTCATCCTTCCGCTTCATCCTCCAGAGAAATTCCAAACTGTGTGCAACAGGATGTTGACGGTGCTGATATCCCCAAGTGAGGAGATTGTTAGGAAAGATGCTGGAGGGGTGAACCCGAGCACCAGGCGATGAGGAGATGAGGTGCCTTTTCCAAACTGTTTCCGATCAAACGGTGTACCATCCTCTAGGTGTGACAGGCATGTTTTATCCATAGGAATGGTCCCGTGCATGTAAGGAGAACACCAGGGAGTTTTCCAAATCAGTGCCTCCCCGAACCCCAAACTGTGGAATTTTTAAGCTACGGCTACACATATGTCCATTAAGGGCCTTGGGAAATAGGCAGAGTCCAAACTTTAGATGATTGAAATCTTCGGGATCAGAAGTGCTCACCATCGGCCTTGCTTAGTTTACATTTTATCTGTCATTGATAGATGATGTCAATAAAAATATCTATTCTTTTTCAGATTATTTCCCCTTATAGGTTATTGCAAAATATTCAGTGTAGTTCCCTGTGCTATACAGTAGTTCCTTGTTGATGATCTGTTTTATACATAGCAGTGTGTATGTGTTAATCCCAAACTGTTAATTTATCCCTTCTCCTACCTTTCCCCTTTGGTAATAATAAATTATAAGATTTTATACTTCTCAGAAATGGGGAAGCTGAAAGAGAGGTATCATTTTCAATGGAAAAGCATTCAAAACATGATTGAAGCTTCAGCCAAGAGTATTCGATGTACATCCTTGGGAATAAATCACTTCATTTCTCTAATGTTGACCTGACAAATAAGACAGACGTCTTCACTGAACTTGCTTATAATAAAGTGATGGAAATATCAAATGTAAGTCTTAGAAACATCTTATTTTACCCGAGCCTTATACACTGCTCTATGTTAACTACAGTTTGGCTCACACATCTGTTCATTGAAGTTACAATGTTCTCAATTTCTGTTACTGATCCTCCAGAGTGGACCCCAACAGGAGTCCCTGTGCCCAGTGTCATTGGAGCCAACAGATCAAGACTGAGTTTGGTTCAGAAGCAAAGGAAACTTTATATTTTGAAAACAGAATGGAGAGGTGAGAGCGTGCACTCCCCCGCGGGCTGTGGGCTGGGCTGCTGCGTAGGGATCCCATCAGCGTCAGCAGGAGGGAGGGTATGGAGCTCTCGAGGGCTGGGTTGGCTGCAGCTCAGGCTCTATGTCACGGAGTCTGCATGAGACCCCACTAGCTGAGGTGTCAGCACAGCCATTCTGCACTAGGAAATCGGATCTGAAGTGCCGGGTGTGGGACCTCTGCATGTGGAACCCTAGGAGCACGTGAAATTAGACAAAGCACAAAGGAAAAACAAGTTAGACTTTATTTTATTGCCCAGATTCTCTTTTTATCTCCCAGGAATTTTTAATGAACGTTGCTGGTGATGAACACCTCCTCTGCTTTTTGTCCCGTTCCTCATTCTTGGGGTCCTGAGGGTGCAGACCCCTCTTTTGTAACTGCTTCATGCTGAGGTGGGAGCCCTCATACACGAGGGGAGGGGCAAAACTTCTCCCCAGCAGCCTCCATGTGAGGTTGATTGTCCCAAGGCTTCCTGCCTCACTGCTCGTCCACCTGAGCACCAGCATTGGAAGTATTATAGATTCTAATGACCTTTAAGGGTCCAGGAAAGACATGCACAGAGATGCTGCGGTGGCAGGTTTCACCCCACCCCACATTTGTTCAGCGACCTTAGGCTGACGGTTTTTGCCAGCCTAGATGCTCTGACCAGTAGTCTGTGCTTTCTTTAATTAGGTCCCTGAATTAATGTATAAACAGCACCATGTGTCAGAGCCCTGCCTGCTCAACTCCCAGACAGTCCAGGGTCAGTGGTGATCCAGGACCATGACGTCCACTGAGTCAACGGCCTTTTGAAGTAGCCAGCAGTCCAGCCGGTCATATTGGACACCATCGCCGTGGTTTCTGTAGGGTTTTCTATGGTGAAAGCGTGATATACGTTTCCCCTGCCAAGTTTATTAGCTCCCGTTTGGGGGCAGTAATTCCTGCAAGCAGTAGTCTGCTCTTTTGGGGCACAGACTTGTTTCCTGAGAGAAACTCCAGGTCAAGTGATGGTCACACGAGTCATCTTGGGGGCCCATTGCCCCCGTTTGTATCTCTGGAGGTTGGAGTTGGAGGGCCTCCTCAGTCGAGGTCAGTGTGTCCACAGAGCGACCCCTGCAACTTCAGGGCATGATGGGTGGTTAGGATCACCACATGGGGTCCTTTTCCCTTAGGAGGGAGCTGGCATTGCGGGCTGCTGATTTCCAGCTTTTTAGATACCCCAGTATCCTGGCCTGATGGGGCAGTGGGCAAAGCCCTTGGTGACCATAGTTTATCATACCTGAAGGGCATTCTTGTGTTGCTCCATTTCAAGTGGTCCCAGTTTTTGCACTAAGGCTCCAAGGGCGATTAACATTTGACCTGGTATGTAAAGGTCAAAGGGTTTAGCTAAATTAGGGAGTTCCTGGGCAAGGGTCTGAATTGACTGCTCTTTCCATTCTTGAAAGGCTGGTTCTGGATTCTATTCAAAAGAATCATCATCATTTCGTGTCAGTGTTTCATGTAGAGGCCCAGCTATTAGACTGTAGTTAGGGATCCAGATGCATAAAACCTTGGCCTCCCCAGGAACCCCTAAGCTGTCTTCTAGTTTTAGAAGAGGTAAGGCTGCAAATGGCTTCTTCCCTATCCTGTGATGCATTTCTCCGAATATCTGTGAAAATGAAGCCCAGGCATGTCACCTTAGCCTGGGATATTTGAGCCTTTTTCTTGGACACCTTCTATCCTTTCTTGGCTAGGTAGTTCAGAGGCGTCTTTAGTAGGCCTGGCGATCAGAATGTCATCTGCATATTGAAGGAGGGTTCCCTTTTACAGAGGTAGAACTTTTAGGTCTTTAGAGGACATTTCCCCAATGATGGTGTGGGGATTTTTGAACCATTGGGGCAGGACGGCCCAGCATTATTGCTTTTGTTGCATGTTGTGTCCTGCCACTCACAAGCCAAAAATTCTTGTGACTCTGAGATGAGTGGAATACAGAAGAAGGCATCATTGAAGTCTAATACAGAATGCCATGGCCTGGTGGATGGTAGACTGACCAGCAGGGTGTAGGAAATAGGAGCTACTTGATGTATATCCTCGGTGGCTTCACTGACTGTCCTGATATACTTTGCCAGGTCTCCAGCAGCCCATGGGGCTCTCGTGGTCAGGCCAATCCCAGGATATGGAGCTCACCTGGGCTGCACCTCCACCCCCACAGCCCACGGGGCTCTCATGGTCAAGTCCCTCCCAGCGTATGGAGCTCACCTGTGCAGCTACCCAGCAGCCCATGGAGCTCTCATAGTGAGGCCCTTCCCAGGATATGGAGCTCCCTTTGGGAAGCTACCCCAGAAGGGCTGGACACACAGGAACCGTGCACATAGCTCACCTTGCAGAGAACCCCCAGCTCACCTGTCGCTCACAGCTGACACAGAACACCTCAGAGCAGGACTTGAACTAACAAACAGCAGCTCTGACAGGTCTGTGACCCCAGGTATCACTCTGTGCGGCCTCTCTCTTCCTGGTCTTCCAGACACTTCCACTGCAGCCAGGGCACCAGGCCTCTATCTCCACCCACCATCACTCCTCTCCCTGACTCCTGGGTTCCTCTCATTAGGAGAGGGTCTTCTTGAAGTTGTTTTCCACTCATGGACCAGATAAAATGATAAGAAAACAAGCCGCAGCTGCAGCCCCTTGTCTAGCCTGACTCTCAAGAGCCCACACCTGTTCCTTGGGCCTGGCCCGTTTAGCAAGGTTCATTTTCTGCAACTGTGAGCGCCGGAGGGGTGAGGATTGGCTGATTTGGGCAGCTTGACACTGCCTGCCAGCCCTCCCCAGGTGTGCCTGTGTTGAGATCAATATAAGCACCTCTCCAGTCAGCAAGAGCTCCTGTAGCTGTGCCTGACACCATATTCTCTGCCCCGTCAGCAGTGTCAGAGCTGGGGTGGTGGGAGGGAGTGAGGGGCTGTGGCTTTGTGAGTGGACCAGTGTGAGTGGGGCTCTGCTGGACCTTCTGCAGGAGTTGCCAGGCTGCCACCTGCTAAAGAAGAGGATGTGTCACCCATACCTGCCACTGGAATTTCTCCCCAGGCAGAGTTGAGGAAGTAAAAAAGCAGTGGGGGCCATGGCAGGAGGGGTATCTCAGGCAGGGAAATGGAAAGCTTCCAGAAGAGCATCTGGGGCCAGGACCATCCTGGCTGGCCTGCTGGCACCAAGTCAGCCTGCATGCTGTCGCTGGTGTGGCTCCACAGCCCTTCCTCTAGGCTTGAAAGTTCTTGTACATATTCAGGTGTTTTACCTGGAAAGGGTGGGAAGATTTCAGCTGCAGCAGGACTGGGGTACAGCTCACATTTACACACAGAGGCCTCGACATAGTCCCCCAGCTTTGCAATGAGGATGCTCCTTGTGGGAGGGAGCACTGCTGACTGCATGGGAGATGATTTCCCACTTCTGACCAACTTAAGAATTTTTTACCACTGGAACAAGTGCCCTGATACGATTTTCCTCTGTATAAGTGGTGGGTTCTGTTTTTTTTTTTTTTTTTTCCATTTTTCTTTTTGGTTCAAGGTAGGTTTTATTTATTCCTCTTTTTCTTTAATTTAGAGATATAAACATGGAAATAGTGCATTTATATAAAGACGTCTATATGAAGGGAAAAACTTTTTTTCTGTTTTATTTTATTAAATGTTATTTATTTATTTTTAATTTTTTAAAATTTATTTATTTCTTTTATACAGCAGGTTCTTATTGGATATCTATGTTATACATATAAGTGTGCACATGTGAATCCCAGTCTCCCAATTCATCCCACCACCACCCTCCCATGGTGTTCCTCCCTTGGTGTCCATATGTTTGTTCTCTACATCTGTGTCTCTAGCTCTGCCTTGCAAACCGGTTCATCTGTACCATTTTTCTAGGTTCCACATATATGCATTAATATACAATATTTGTTTTTCTCTTTCTGACTTACTTCCCTCTGTATGACAGTCTCTAGATCCATCAAGGTCTCTACAAATGACCCAATTTCATTCCTATGTATGGCTGAGTAGTATTCCATTGTATATATGTACCACCTATTTATCCATTCGTCTGTCTGTGGGCACTTAGGTTGCTTTCATTACCTGGCTATTGTAAATAGTGCTGCAATGAACATTGTGGTGAATCTGTCTTTTTGATTTATGGTTTTCTCTCGGTATATGCCCAGTAGTGGGATTGCTGGATTATATGATAGTTCTATTTTTAGTTTTTTAAGGAACCTCCATTCTGTTCTCCATAGAGACTGTATCGATTTACATTCCCAACAATAGTGGAAGAAGGTTCCTTTTCTCCACACCCTCTCCAGCATTTGTTGTTTGTAGATTTTCTGATGATGCCCATTCTAACAGGTGTGACGTGATACCTCATTGTAGTTTCGATTTCCATTTCTCTAATAATTACTGATGTTGAGCAGATTTTCATGTGCGTCTTGGCCATCTCTATGTCTTCTTGGAAGAAATGTCTATTTAGATCTGCTTCCATTTTTGTATTGGGTTTTTTTGTCTTATTAATGTTGAGCTGCATGAGCTGTTTATATATATTGGAGATTAATCATTTGTCCATTGATTCGTTTGCAAATATATTCTGCCATTCTGAGGGTTGTCTTTTCATCTTGTTTGTAGTTTCCTTTGCTTTGCAAAAGCTGTTACGTTTCATTAGGTCCCATCTGTTTAGCTTCTTTTTTTTATTTCATTACTATAGGAGATAGATCAAAAAAAGATCTTGCTGTGATTTACGTCAGAGTATTCTTCGTAAGTTTTCCTCTCAGAGTTTTATACTGTCCAGTCTTACATTAAAGTCTCTAATCGATTTTGAATATATTTTTATGTATGGTGTTGGGGAGTGTTCTAATTTCATTCTTTTACATAATGCTGTCCATAATTCCCAGCACCACTGACTGAAGAAAGTCTCTTTTCTCCATTGTAAAGTCTTGCCTCCTTTGACATAGATTAGTTGACCATAGGTGTGTAGGTTTATACCTGAGCTTTCTTTTTTTTTCCTTTTCCACCTTTACTGGAGTATAATTGCTTTACAATTGAGTGTTAGTTTCTGCTGTATAACAAAGTGAATCAGCTATACATATACTAATATCACCAGATCCCCTCCCTCTTGCATCTCCCTCCCACACTCCATATCCCACCCCTTTAGGTGGTCACAAAGCACCGAGCTGATCTCCCTGTTCTATGTGGCTGCTTCCCAGTAGCTATCAGTATTACATGTGGTAATGTATTTATGTCCATGCCACTCTCTCACTTCGTCCCATCTTACCCATCCCCCTTCCGGTGTCCTCACGTCCTTTGCCTATGTCTGTGTCCTTAATCCTGTCCTGCCACTAGGGTCTTCAAAATCTTTTTTTTTTCCTCATTAGATTCCGTATATCTCTGTTAACATACAGTATTTGTTTTTCACTTTCTGACTTACTTCACTGTGTAGGACAGATTCTAAGTCCATCCACCTCAGTGCAAATAACGCAGTTTTGCTTCTTTTTATGGCTGAGTGATATTCCATTGTATATATGTGCCATATCTTCTTTATCCATTCATCTGTCGATGGAAACTTAGGTTGCTTCCATGTCCTGGCTATTGTAAATAGAGTTGCAATGAACATTTTTGTACATAACTCTTTTTGAATTATGGTTTTCACAAGGCAAATGCCCAGTAGTTGTATTGTTGTGTCGTATGGTACTTCTATTGTTAGTTATTTAAAGGAACCTCCTTACTGTTCTCCCTAGTGCCCATATCAATTTACATTCCCACCCACAGTGCAAGTGTGTTCCCTTTTCTCCAATAAAGGCCTCTCCAGCATTTATTGTTTTGTAGATTTTTTTGATGATTGCCACTCTGACTGCTGTGAGGTGATACCTCACGGTAGTTTTGATTTGCATTTCTCTAATGATTAGTGATGTTCAGCATCCTTTCATGTGTTTCTTGGTAATCTGTATATCTTCTTTGGAGAAATGTCTATTTAGGTCTTCTGCCCGTTTTTGGATTGGGTTGTTTGCTTTTGTGATATTGAGCTACATGTGGTGCTTGTAAAGTTTGGAGATTAATCCTTTGTCAATTGCTTCATTTGAAAATATTGTCTCCCATTCTGAGTGTTGTTTTTGCATCTTGTTTATGTTTTCCTGTACTGTGTAAAAGCTTTTAAGTTTCATTAGGTCCCATTTGTTGATTTCTGTTTTTATTTCCATTTCTCTACGAGGTGGGTCAAAAAGGATCTTGCTGTGATTTATGTCTTAGAGTGTTCTGCCTATGGTTTCCTCTAAGTGTTTTATAGTGTCTGGACTTATATTTAGATCTCTGATCAATTTAGAGTTTATTTTTGTGTATGGCGTTATGGAGTGTTCTAATTTCATTCTTTTATGTGTAGGGGTCCAGTTTTCCCAGCACCAATTACTGAAGAGACTGTCTTTTCTCCATTGTATATCCTTAGCTCCTTTGTCATAGGTGAGATAGGCATAGGTATGTAGGTTTATCTCTGCACTTTCTGTCCTGTTCCATTGATCTGTGTTTATGCCAATCTGCATACACTTGACTCCATTATGGAGACATATAAATACATAGGTTTCAAGATTATTACTAGTCAGATATATTCCTCTTCAGTGAATAGGGTGTTTTGTGTCCAGTTCATTGAGAAAGGAGTAGGTCTTGTCTATTACATATTTGGTATATGGAATTGTATCTGTACTAATTTCAAACTCTGCTTCTACACATCACCCCACATCACCTTTCCCCTTAAGGAGGCATAAGTGTGTTTTCTAAATGTGTAACTCTGTTCTCTTTTGAAATTCAGTTCATGTGTAGCCCCGTTTACATTCCCTCTATAAGTGATATATTACAATAAGTTTCTTTTTCTTTGTGGCTCATTTCAATTAGCATCATCGTACCTAAAGCCACTCATTATGCTGCTATTGGCCTTATGACATTGATTTTATGTCTGAGTGACATTCCATTGTATATAAGTACCACAATATATTTATCCATTTTTTTTCCCTTTCCTGGGATATTTAAAGTGTACCGAAGTCGAGGTTCTTGTAAACAGTGCAGCCCTAAACTTTGGGCTGGCTGTGTGTTGTGGATTTTTAGTTTTCCCAAAATACACGCCCATGAGTGGAAGTGTGCTATGCTCTGTAGCTCTGTTTTAGAAAACAACATACAGTTCTCCAGAGAGGCTCTTGGCAATTTACATCGGGTCCATTGGCATAACCAGGCTCCCTTTTCTCCATGGCCTGTCCTGTATTTGTGGTTTTTACACTATTTGCAGATAGCCCTTTTGACCGGAGGTAAGTGACACTTCTATGTAGTGTGGATTTGCAATGCCTGATGTCTTGCTTGGCCAAAAAGGGCGTATGCATTTTTTCCCGAATATATTCAAGAAAATACACATACTCCCTTTTCAGCCAAGGGCAACATTGTCGAAGATCTGTCGCTTTTCATGTGATTTAAAGACGACTCCAATCTACCTCTTGAAATCTGTTTCCTTCAATTCTGCCTTGCTTTCAAATCCTCTTCACTGCCTTACCTCAATACATTTCTGGATGATAGTTGTCCTTTATAACTCTGCAAGTTTGTGAATTGCTGTGCCCCTGATTTCCATTTTTCAACTCGCTTATTTGTGAGCTGGCTGCAATACCGCAGGATGGCTTTAGGCCCTAGTCTGGTTCCGCGGTTGCAGGCTGATACTGTTTTTAATTCTTTTTCCTGATGGGAAACTAGAGAGATATGTGCCCATCCAAACACCTACAGCTAATGTCTCATTTGTTTCCCCTCTTCCTGTTCATCCTCTGCACAATTTGAAAACAGTGCACAATAGGAGGGTAAAGGCAGTGACACTCCAAGTGGGGAGATTTTTAGTAATGCAGATGGAATGGCAAAGCCGAGCACGAGGAAAGGAAAAATGAGGTACCTTTTAGAAAACCTTCCCGATTACACACTGTACCATCCACTGGGTTTCCCATGCATGTTTTAACTGTAGGAAGATTCCCTTAAACATGGAGAGTTGGGGCCACTAGAATGGGTAGCACACAGTACTGCTCTAAGTGGTGTTCTTTTGCTCACACAACCTCTGCAATCTTGTCAGCTCCAAGTTCCAGTCTTATGTCTCATCCAGCTGTGGGTGTAAAGGTGGTCAATCCAGGTTGCATTACAGGCCCTGAACGTAATTTTTAAGACATTCTCTCTGTTTTGCTGTTTTTGCATTTTGCTTTTGAAATTTATTTTTATAAGGGGGTTTAGCTGAATTTCAGTGCTGTGTTCATGCCATTATACACACACATGATTCCTTTATGGAGACATGAGAATACATATGTTTTAAAATTGTTACTAGTCAGATATATTCCTCTGCAATGAATAGGGGTTGTTGAGTCCAGTTCATTGTGCCGGGAGTAGGTGCTGTCTATTATATACTTGATTTATGGAACGGTATCTGTGCTAATTTTGGACTGTAGATTTATGTATCACCCCACCCCGCCTTTCCCCTTAATCATGCAGAAGTTTGTTTTCTAAATGTGTGACTCTGTTGTGTTTGTAATTCAGTTTATGTGTAGCCATGGGTACATTCCCGCTATGAATGATAGCTTATGATAAGTTTCATTATTCTGTTCTCTTTCCTAAATGAGTTGATGTGTAGCCACCTTTCCAGGACCTTTATAAGTGAAATCTTATGATAAGTTTCTTTTTCTCTGTGACTTATTTCACTGAGAATCATCGTACCTGAATCCACTCATTTTGCTGCTAGTGGCCTTATGACATTGATTTCTTGGCTGAGGGATATTCCATCGTACGTAAGTAACACAGTTTCTTGAACCATTTTTGTCTTTCGTGGGAAATTTAAGGTGTACCCAGTTTGAGGTTCTTGTAAGCAGTGCAGCCCTAAATTTTGGAGTGGCTCTGTCTTATTGATTTTCAGTATGCCAAAGGTATATTGCCTAGACTGGAAGTACCCTTGGCTCTGTAGCTCTGTTGTTTACTTGTTTTAGGGAACACAATGCACTCCTCCAGAGAGGCAGTTGGCAATTTACATCTTGCCCATCAGCATAACTAGGCTCCCTGTTCTCCAGGGCCTGTCTTGCCTTTCTGGTTTTTACACCTTTTGCGGATGTCCCTTTTGAACGGTGGGAATTGATAATTCTTTGTAGTGCAGATTTGCATTGCCCGCTTGCTTGCTTGGCCAAAAAGTGCGTATGAGTTTTCTCCTGAATATATTCAGGAAAAAACACTTACGCCCTTTTGGGCCAAATGCATCATTTTCGAAGTTGTGCCCCTATTCCTGTGCTGTAAAGGCAATTCCATTGTACCTCTTCATATCTGTTACCGGCTATTCTGGCTAGCTTTCATGTCCACATCGTTGCCTTCCCTCAACAGATTTTTGGAAGATAGTTGTCCTTTATTACTCTGCCAGTTTGTGAATTGCTGTGCCTCTGAGCTCCATTGTTCAACTCATTTTTTGTGAGCTGGCCGCAAGTGCAAATTTTGGTTCAGGACCTATACTGGTTCCCGGCGGGTGGCTGAGACTTTGGTTAATTCTTCTTCTGTCCAGGAAATTAGAGTGACATGTGCCCGTCCAAATGCCTAACAGCTACTCTCTCATTGGTTCTCTATCTTTCCTTTCATCCTCTGCCTAATTTTCAAACTGGGACAACCAGGAGGTTAAAGGGGTTGTCTCTCCAAGTTGGGAGATTGATAGTAAAGCAGTTGAAAATTCAAACCGAAACACCAGGAGAGGGATTATTAGCTGAGTTTTAGAAACCGTTCTTATTCACAGTGTGTCCATTCTCTTGCTTTCCCGTACATGTTATAGCTGTAGTAATATTCCCTTCAACCTGGAGAGTTGGGATCCTTGGAATGTGTTCCACGCATTATTGCTTTAAATGTTCTGCTTTTGCTGACCCAATCTCACCAATCCTCTCAGTCCCAAGTGTCCAGACTTATGCCACATACAGCTGTCGTTGTAGATAGGGTCATTCCAGGTTTCATCAGAGACCCTGAAAGAATTGTAAAGAATTGCCCTATTTTTTTGTTTGGTTTTTGAAATTCCTTTTTATAGTGGGTTTGAGCTGATTCTCACTGCCATGTTTATGCCAGTCTAGACACACTTGATTCCCTTATGGAGACATATCAATACATAGGTTTTAAGATTCTTACTAGTCAGATATATTCCTCTGCGGGAAATATGGGGTTTTGTGTCCCTTTTACTAACGAATGTGTAGGACTTGTATAATCCGTAGTTGGTTTTTGGAATGGTACCTGTAATAATATCAAACTCTGGTTTTATGCATCACCCCACCTCTCCTTCCCCCTTAGGCGGGCATAAGAGTGTTTTCTAAATTTGAGACACTGTTGTCTTTCCTAACTCAGTTCATGTGTAGCCATATTTACAGGACCTTCATAAGTGATATCTTATGATACGTTACTTTTTCTCTGTGACTTATTTCACTTAGAATCATCGTACCTGAATCCACTCATTTTGCTGCTACTGGCCTTATGACATTGATTTCATATCTGAGGGATATTCCATCGTACTATAGTAACACAATTTCTTGAACCATTTTTGTCTTTGCTGGGATATTTAAGGTGTACCCAAGTTGAGGTTCTTGTAAGAAGTGCAGCCCTAAATTTTGGGGTGGCTCTGTGTTATTGATTTTCAGTTTTCCCAAGGTATATTCCCTAGACTGGAAGTGCCCTTGGCTCTGTAGTTCTGGTTTTTACCTGTTTTAGGGAACACAGTGCACTCTTCCAGATAGTGAGTTGGCAATATTCATCCCGCCCACCAGCATAACAAGGCTCCCTGTTCTCTTGGGCCTGTCTTGCCTTTCTGTTTTTTACACATTTTGTGGATGTCCCTTTTAACCGGTGGGAAGTGATACTTCTTTGTAGTGGAGATTTGCATTGCTGGCTGGCTTGCTTGGCCAAAAAGGGCCTATGCTTTTTCTCTTGAATATATTCAGGAGAAAACGCATAAACCCTTTTTGGCCAATTGCATCATTTTCCAAGTTGTGCCCCTCTTCCTGTGCTTTGAAAGCGATTCCAATGTACCTCTTGAAATCTGTTTCCTGCTATTCCGGCTTGCATTCAGGTCCACCTCGTTGCCTTCCCCCAACAGATTTTTGGATGATATTTGTCCTTTATTACTCTGCCAGATTGTGAATTGCTGTGCCCCTGAGCTCCATTTTTCAACTAATTTTTTTGTGAGCTGACCACAAGTCCAAAATTTTGGTTCAGGACGTATAGAGGTTCACAGTGGGTGGCTGAGAATTTATTAATTCTTCTTCCTGCCGGGAAATTAGAGTGAAATGGGCCCATCCAAATGCCTAATAGCTACTCTCTCATTGGTTCTCCATCTTACCTTTCATCCTCTGCCAATTGGCAACATGTGAGAACCAGGAGGTTAAAGGGGCTGTCTCTCCAAGTTGGGAGATTGATAGTAAAGCAGTTCGAAATTCAAACCTTAGAACGAGTAGAGGGACTATTAGTTGAGTTTTAAAAACCTTTCGTATTCACAGTGTGTCCATTCTCTAGGTTTCCCGTAGATGTTATAGCTGTAGTAGTATTCCCTTCAACCTGGAGAGTTGGGACCATTTGAATGTGTGCCACATATTATTGCTTTAAATGGTCTGCATTTGCTCACCGAATCTCACCAATCCTCTCAGTCCCAAGTGTCCAGACTTATGCCACCTCCAGCTGTCATTGTAGATAGGGTCATTCCAGGTTTCATCAGAGCCCCTGAAGGAATTGTAAAGAATTTCCCTGTTTTTTTGTTTTGTTTTTGAAATTCCTTTTTATAGTGGGTTTGAGCTGATTCTCACTCCCATGTTTCTGTCAGTCTAGACACACTTGATTCCCTGATGGAGACATATCAATACATAGGTTTTAAGATTCTTACTAGTCATATATATTTCTCTGACGGAAATATGAGGTTTTGAATCCCGTTCACTGAGGAAGTTGTAAGGATTTTCTCTTCCGTAGTTGGTTTTTGGAATGGTACCTATACTAATATCAAACTCTGGTTTTATGCATCACCCCACCTCTCCTTCCCCCTTAAGTAGGCATAAGAGTGTTTTCTAAATGTGAGACTCTGTTCTCTTTCCTAACTCGGTTTATGTGTAGCCATGTTTACAGGACTTTCTTAAGTGATATCTTATGATAAGTTTCTTTTTCTCTGTGACTTATTTCACTTAGAAACATCGTACCTAAATCCACTCATTTTGCTGCTACTGGCCTTATGACATTGATTTCATGGCTGAGGGATATTCCATCGTACATAAGTAACACAATTTCTTAAACCATTTTTGTCTTTCCAGGGATATTTAAGGTGTACCCAGGTTGAGGTTCTTGTAAGCAGTGCATCCCTAAATTTTGGGGTGGCTGTGTCTTATTGATTTTCAGTTTTCCCAAGGTATATTCCCTAGACTGGAAGTGCCCTTGGCTCTGTTGCTCTGTTGTTTACTTGTTTTAGGGAACACAATGGACTCCTCCAGACAGGCAGTTGGCAATTTACATCCGGCCTATCAGCATAACTAGGCTACCTGTTCTCCAGGGCTTGTCTTGCCTTTCTGGTTTTTACACATTTTGCGGATGTCCCTTTTGACAGGTGGGAAGTGATACTTCTTTGTAGTGCAGATTTGCATTGCATCCTTGCTTGCTTGGCCTAAAAGAGCGTGTGCTTTTTCTCCTGAATATATTCAGGAGAAAACGCATATGCCCTTTTTGGCCAAGTGCATTATTGTCGAAGTTGTGCCCCTCTTCCTGTGATTTAAAGGTGATTCCAATGTACCTCTTTAAATCTGTTTCCTGCATTTCTGGATCGCTTTCAAGTCCGCCTCGTTGCCTTCCCTCAACAGATTTTTGGACGATAGTTGTCCTTTATTACTCTGCCAGTTTGTGAATTGCTGTGCACCTGAGCTCCATTTTTCTACTCGTTTTTTGTGAGCTGAACACAAGTCCAAAATTGTGCTTCAGGACCTATACTGGTTCCCGGCGGGTGGCTGAGACTTTGCTTAATTCTTCTTCCTGCCGGGAAGTTAGAGTGACATGTGCCCGTCCAAATGCCTAACAGCTACTCTCTCATTGGTTCTCCATTTTACCTTTCATCCTCTGCCAAATTGGCAACCTGTGGGAACCAGCCGGTTAAAGGGTCTGTCTCTCCAAGTTGGGAGATTAATAATAATGCAGTTGGAAAGTCAAACCGGAGCGCCAGGAGAGGGACAATTAGTTGACTTTTAGAAACCTTTCGTATTGACAGTGTGTCCTTTCTCTAGGTTTCCCGTACATGGTATAGCTGTAGTAATATTCCCTTTAACCTGGAGATTTGGGTCCTTAGGAATGTGTGCCACGCATTATTGCTTTAAATGGTCTGCATTTGCTCACCGAATCTCACCAATCCTCTCAGTCCCAAGGGTCCAGCCTTATGACAAATCCAGCTGTCGTTGTAGATAGGGTCATTCCAGGTTTCATCAGAGCCACTGAAGGAATTGTAAAAAATTTCCTTGTTTTTTGTTTTGTTTTTGAAATTCCTTTTTATAGTGTGTTTGATCTGATTCTCACTGCCATGTTTATGCCAGTCTAGACACACTAGATTCCCTTTCGGAGACATATCAATACATAGGTTTTAAGATTCTTACTAAGCAGGTATATTCCTCGGTGGGAAATAATGGGTTTTGCGTCCCTTTTATTGAGGATGGTGTAGGTCTTGCCTATTCCGTATTTGGTTTTTGGAACAGTACCTGTACTAATATCAAACTCTGGTTTTATGCATCACCCCACCTCTCCTTCCCACTTAAGCAGGCATAAGAGTGTTTTCTCAATGTGAGACTCTGTTCTCTTTCCTAACTCAGTTCATGTGTAGCCATGTTTACAGGACCTTCATAAGTGATATCATATGATAAGTTTCTTTTTCTCTGTGACTTATTTCACTTAGAATCATCATACCTGAATCCAGTGATTTTGCTGCTACTGGCCTTATGACATTGATTTCATGGCTGAGGGATATTCCAACGTACGTAAATACCACAATGTCTTGAACCATTTTTGTCTTTCCTAGGATATTTAAGGTGTACCCA
Organism: Hyperoodon ampullatus; assembly: GCF_949752795.1. Taxonomy (NCBI): domain Eukaryota; kingdom Metazoa; phylum Chordata; class Mammalia; order Artiodactyla; family Ziphiidae; genus Hyperoodon; species Hyperoodon ampullatus. Next base: position 264,678 of record NW_027640459.1, on the reverse strand, counting down.
AGTTGATGTTCTTGTAAGCAGTGCAGCCCTAAATTTTGTGGTGGCTCTGTCTTATTGATTTTCAGTTTTCCCAAGGTATATTCACTAGACTGGAAGTGCCCTTGGCTCTGTAGCTCTGTTGTTTACTTGTTTCAGGGAACACAATGCACTCCTCCAGAGAGGCAGTTGGCAATTTACATACCGCCCATCAGCATAACTAGGCTCCCAGTTCTCCAGGGCCAGTGTTGCCTTTCTAGTTTTTACTCATTTTGCGGATGTCCCTTTTGTCCGGTGGGAAGTGATACTGCTTTGTAGTGCAGATTTGCATTGCCCACTTCCTTGCTTGACCGGAAAGGGCGTATGCGTTTTCTCCTGAATATATTCAGGAGAAAACGCATACACCCTTTTTGGCGCATTGCATAATTGTCGAAGTTGTGTCCCTCTTCCTTTGCTTTAAAGGCGATCCCATGTACCTATTGAAATCGGTTTCCTGCTATTCTGGCTCACTTTCAAGTCCACCTCGTTGCCTTCTCTCAACAGAGTTTTGGACGATAGTTTTCCTTTATTACTCTTCCCTTTTGTGAATTGCTGTGCCCCTGAGCTCCATTTTTCAACTCGTTTTTTGTGAGCTGATCGCAAGTCCAAAATTTTGGTTCAGGATCTATACTGGTTCCCGGGGAATCCTGAGAGTTTGATTAATTCTTCTTCCTGCCGGGAAATTAGAGAGACATGTGCCAGTCCAAATGCCTAACAGCAATTCTCTCTTTGGTTCTCCATCTTACCTTTCATCCTCTGCCAATTGGCAACATGTGAGAACCAGGAGGTTAAAGGGGCTGTCTCTCCAAGTTGGGACATTGATAGTAAAGCAGTTGGAAATTCAAACTGGAGCAACAGGAGCTGGATTATTAGTTGAGTTTTAAAAACCTTTCGTATTCACAGTGTGTCCATTGTCTAGGTTTCCCGTAAATGTTATAGCTCTAGTAGTATTCCCTTCAACCTGGAGAGTTCCGACCATTGGAATGTGTGCCACACATTATTGCTTTAAATGCTCTGCATTTGCTCACCGAATCTCACCAATCCTCTCAGTCCCAAGTGTCCAGACTTATGCCACATCCAGCTGTCATTGTAGATAAAGTCATTACAGGTTTCATCAGAGCCCCTGAAGGAATTGTAAACAATTTCCCTGTTGTTTTGTTTTGTTTTTGAAATTCCTTTTTATATTGGGTTTGATCTGATTTTCACCGCCATGTTTATGCCAGTTAGGGCACACTTCATTCCCTTATGGAGACATATCAATACATAGGTTTTAAGATTCTTACTAAACAGATATATTCCTCTGCGGGAAATATGGGGTTTTGAGTCCCTTTCACTGAGGAAGGTGTAGGGATTGTCTCTTCCATAGTTGGTTTTTGGAACGGTAGCTGTACTAATATCAAACTCTGGTTTTATGCATCACCCCACCTCTCCTTCCCCCTTAAGCAGGCATAAGAGTGTTTTCTAAATGTGACACTCTGTTCTCTTTCCTAACTCAGTTCATGTGTAGCCATGTTTACAGGACCTTCATAAGTGATATCTTATGATAAGTTTCTTTTTCTCTGTGACTTATTTCACTTAGAATCATCGTACCTGAATCCACTCATTTGGCTGCTACTGGCCTTATGACATTGATTTCATGGCTGAGGGATATTCCAACGTACGTAAGTACCATAATGTCTTGAACCATTTTTGTCTTTCTTGGGATATTTCAGGTGTACCCAAGTTGATGTTCTTGTAAGCAGTGCAGCCCTAAATTTTGGGGTGGCTCTGTCTTATTGATTTTCAGTTTTCCCAAGGTATATTCCCTAGACTGGAAGTGCCCTTGGCTCTGTAGCTCTGTTGTTACCTGTTTTAGGGAACACCTTGCACTCCTCCAGAGAGGCTGTTGACAGTTTACATCGTGCCCATCAGCATAACTAGGCTCCCTGTTCTCCAGGGTCAGTCTTGCCTTTCTGGTTTTTACACATTTTGCGGATGTCCCTTTTGACTGGTGGGAAGTGATACTTCTTTGTAGTGCAGATTTGCATTGCCCGCTTGCTTGCTGGGTTAAAAAGGGCATATGCGTTTTTTCCTGAATATATTCTCGGGAAAACGCATATGCAATTTTTGGCCAAGTGCATCATTGTCGACAATGAGCCCCTCTTGCTGTGCTTAAAAGGCGATTCCAAAGTACCTCTTGAAATTTGTTTCATGCTATTGTGCCTCGTTTTCAAGTCCGCCTCATTGCCAAACCTTAACAGATTTTTGGACGAGAGTTGTCCTTTATTACGCTGCCAGTTTGTGAATTGCTGTGCCCCAGAGCTCCATTTTTCAACTCGTTTTTTGTAAGCTGACAGCAAATCCACAATTTTGGTTCAGCACCTATACTGGTTCCGGGCGGGTGGCTGAGACTTTGGTTAATTTTTCTTCCTGACGGGAAATTAGAGTGACATGTGCCCGTCCAAATGCCTAACAGCTACTCTCTAATTGGTTCTCCCTGTTCCCTTTCATCCTCTGCCAAATTGGCAACCTGTGCGAACCAGGAGGTTAAAGGGTCTGTCTCTCCAATTTCGGAGATTGATAGTAAAGCAGTTGGAAACTCAAACCGGAGCACCAGGATAGGGACTATTAGTTGAGTTTTAGAATCCTTTCGTATTCACAGTCTGTCCATTCTCTACGTTTCCCATACATGTTATATCTGTAGTGATATTCCCTTTTACCTGTCGAGTTGGGACACATGGAATTGGTGGCATGCATTATTGCTTTAAACGGTCTGCATTTTCTCATCCAATTTCACCAATCCTCTCATTCCCAAGTGTCCATCCTTATGTCTCATCCAGCTGTCATTTTAGATGGGGTCATTCCAGGTTTCATCAGAACACCTGAAGGAATTGTGTTAAAATTTCGCTGTTTTTTTGTTTTGTTTTTGAAATTCATTTATATAATGAGGTTGAGCTGATTTTCACTGACGTGTTTATGCCGGTCTAGACACACTTGATTCCCTTACGGAGACATATCAATATGTAGGTATTAAGATTTTTACTAGTCAGTTATATTCCTCTGCGGGAATAGGTCTGTTGAGTCCCGTTCACTGAGGAAGGAGTAGGTCTTGTCTCTTCTGTATTTGGATTATGCAACGGTACCTGTGCTAATATCAAACACTGGTTTTGTTCATCTCCCCACCTCTCCTTTCCCCTTAAGCAGGCATAAGTACGTTTTCTAAATGTGAGACTCTGTTCTCTTTCCTAATTCTGTTCATGTGTAGCCATGTTTACATTTCCTTCATAAGTGATATCTTATGTCAGAATGCTCCACGGCTCTTGTCATCATAATGCTCCATGATGCTCATCATCACAATTATCCATGGCCTTCTCATCACAATTTTCCACGGTCTTGCCATCACATTGCTCCATGCCCTGGTCATCACAATGCTCCATGTCCCTTGTCATCACAATTCTCCACCTCTTTGTCATCACAATGCTCGATGACACTTCTCATCACAATGTTACATGCTCTTGTCATCACAATTCTCCATGCACTTGTCATCGCAATGCTCCCTGACCCATGCCATAGCAAGCTCCATATGCTTGTCATCACAATGCTTCATGACATTGTTATAAAAATTCTCAATGTCCCTTGTCATCACAATGCTGCATGCCAATGTCATCACAATGCTCCAAGCCCTTGTCATCACAATGCTCCAAGCCCTTGTCATCACAATGCTCCATGACCTCTGTCATCACAATGTTCCCTGACACCTGTCATCACAATGCTCCATGCCCCTTGTCATTACAGTGCTCCATGATGCTCGTCATCACAATTACCCAATGTATTCTCATCACAATGCTTCAGGGTTTTACCATCACAATGCTCCATGCCCTGGTCATCTCAATGCTCCATATCCCTTGTCATCACAATTCTCCACGTCCTTGTCATCACAATGCTCCTTGACACTTCTCCTCACAATATTATATGCTCTTGTCATCACAATTCTGCATGCACTTGTCATCACAATGCTCCAGGACCCCTGTCATAGCAAGCTCCATGCGCTTGTCATCACAATGTTTCAAGACCTGGTCATTAAAATTCTCAATGGCCCTTGTCATCACAATGATCCATGCCCTTGTTATCACAATGCTTCTTTACATTTGTCATCACAATCCTCCATGACACTTGGCATCACAATGCTCCATGTCATTGGCATCACAATGGAACATGACATATGTCATCACAATGCTCCCTGACACCTGTCTTAACAATAATCCATGACGGTGTCATCACAATGCTCCATGCCATTGTCATCACAATGCTCCATGACACTTGTCATCACAATGCTCCAAGCCCTTGTCATCACAATACTCCATGCCCTTGTCATCACAATGCTCCATGACCTCTGTCATCACAATGTTCCCTGACACCTGTCATCACAATGCTCAATGCCCCTTGTCAGTACAGTGCTCCATGATGCTCGTCATCACAATTACCCAAGGCCTTTTCATCACAATGCTTCAGGGATTTTCCATCAAAATGCTCCATGACCGCTGTCATCACAATGCTCCGTAACTCCATTCATCACAATGCTTCATGATCTTTGTCATCACAATGGTCAATGCCCTCGTCATCACAAGGCTCTGTGACCTGTCACCACAATGCTCCATGACCCTTGTCATCACAATGCTCCATGCCTTTCTCAGCACAATACGCAAAGACACTTGTCATCACAATGCTCCATGCGCTTGTCAACACAATGCTCCACCAGGTTTTCATCACAATGCTCCATGCACTTCTCATCAAAATGCTCTGTCACCACTGATATCACAATGTTCCATAACTAGTCATCACAAGAATCCCTCACCCTTCTCATCACAATGTTCCATGACCCCTTTCACCACAATACTACATGCAATTATCATCACAGTGCTCCATGACCCCTGACCTCACATTGCTCCATAACACATGTCATCAAAATGCTCCATAACTTTTGTCATCACAAAGCTCAATGACCCTTGGCATCACAATGCTCCATGTCATTGTCATCACAATGCTCCAGGAACCTTCTCATCACATTGCTCCATGCCCTTGTCATCACAAATCTCCATGACGCTTGTCATCACAATGTTCGATGCCCTTCTCATAACAATGCTCCATGTCCTTGTCATTACAGTCCTCCATGAACTCTGTACCACAGTGTTCCAGGCCCTTGTCATCACAATGCTCCAGGCCCACTCTCATCACAATAATCCATGAAACTTTTCAGACCAATGCCCCATGGCCTTGTCATCACAATGCTCCATTACCCCTGTCATAACAATGCTCCATGATCCCAGTCATCACAATGTTCCACAGCCTTGTCATCACAAGGCTCCATGACCCTTGTCATCACAAGGCTCCATACACATGAAATCACAATGCTCCATGCCCTTGTCATCACAAAGCTCCATGATTCATGTCTTCAGAATGCTCCATGGCTTTCTCATCACAATGCACCATTCCCTTGTCATCAGAATGCTCCACGACACCTGAAATCACAATGCTCATTGCCCATTTTCATTAGAATGCTCCATGAGAATGTCATCACAAGGCTCCATGGTTTTCTCATCACAATGCTCCAGGACCTTGTCATCACAATGCTCCTTTCTCTTGTCATCACAATGCTCCATGACTCCTGTCATCACAATACTCCATGAATATTTTCAGCACAGTGTTCCATGACATTCTCATCACAGTGCTCCTTGAACCCTGTCATCACAATGCTCCATGACCAATGTCATCACAGTCCTCCATGACCCCTGACAACACAATGATCCGGGACTCTTGTCATCAAACTGCTCCATGACACTTGTCATCACAATGCTCCATGCCCTTGTCATCACAATGCGTCATGCCTACTGTCATCACAATAATCCATGAAACTTGTCAGATTAATGTTCCATGCCCCTGTCATCACAATGCTCCATGCCCTTGTCATCACAATGCTCCATGACACCTGTCATCACAATGCTCCGTGACTCCAGTCATCACAATGCTTCATGACCTTTGTCATCACAATGGTCCATGCCCTGGTCACACAAGGCTCTGTGTTCTTTGTCACCACAATGCTCCATGCCCTTGTCATCACAATGCTCCTTGCCCACTGTCATCACAATAATCCATGAAAATTGTCAAACGAATGATCCTTGCCCTCGTCACACGACGCTCTGTGATCTTTGTCACCACAATGCTGCATGAACATTTCTTCAAAATGCTCTGTGTCCCTTGTCATCTCAATGCTCCATGCCTTTGTCAGCACAATGCTCCATGACACTTGTCATCACAAGGCTCCATGGCCCTCTCATCACAATGCTCCAGGACCTTCTCATTGCATTGCTACATTCCTTTCTCATCACAATGCTCCATGACAACTGTCATCACAGTACTCCATGAATATTTTCAGCCCAGTGCTCCATGCCCTTTTCATCACAATGCTCCATGCTAGTATCATCACAATACTCCACAAGCTTGTCATCAGATTGCTCCATGACCCCTGTCATCACAATGATCCATGACACCTGTCATCAAAATGTTCCATTTCCTTTGTCATTACAGTGCTCCATGACGCTCGTCATCCCAATTATCCATGACCTTCTCATCACAAAGCTCCACGGTCTTGTGATCACAATGCTCAATGCCCTGGTCATCACAGTGCTCCATGTCCCTTGTCATCACAATTCTCCACGTCCTTGTCATCACAATGCTCCATGACACCTGTCATAGCAAGTTACATGTGCTTGTCATCACAATGTTTCACGACGTTGGCATCAAAATTCTCAATGGCCTTGGTCATCACAATGCTCCATGCCCTTGTCATCACAATGCTCCATGACACTTCTCATCACAGTGCTCCAAGCGCTTGTCATCACAATGCTCCATTACCTTTGTCATCACAATCCTCCATGACACTTGTCATCACAATTCTCCATGCCATTGTCATCACAATGCACCATGACATAGGTCATGACAATGCTCCCTGACACCTGACTTCACAATACTCCATGACCTTTTCTTCACAGTGCTCCATGCCCTTGTCGTCACAATGTGCAATGCCCACTGTCATCAAAATAATCCATGAAATTTTTCAGACCGATGCTCCATGCCCCTGACATCACAATGCTCCATGCACTTGTCATCACAATGCTCCATGACACCTGTCATCACAATGCTCCTTGACTCCAGTCATCACAATGCTTCAAGACTTTGTCATCACAATGGTCCATGCCCTCATCATCACAAGTCTCTGTGACATTTGTCACCAAAATGCTCCATGAACTTTTCATCACAGTGCTCTGTGACCCTTGGCATCACAATGCTCCATGACTTTGTCAGCACAATGTTCCATGACACTTGTCATCACAATGCTCCATGCATTTCTCATGAAAATGCTCTCTCACCACTGATATCACAATGTTCAATCACTAGTCATCACAATACTCCCTCACCCCTGTCATCACAATGTTCCATGATTCCTATCATCACAATGCTACATGCCGTTATCATCACAATGCACCACTCCCTTGTCATCAAAATGCTCCATGACCTTTGTCATCACAAAGCTCCATGACACTTGGCATCACAGTGCTCCATGCCATTGTCATCACAATGCTTCATGAAGCCTCTCATCACATTGCTCCTTGCCCTTGTCATCACAATGCTCCAAGACACCTGTAATCACAATGCTCCATGTCCCTTTTCATCTCAATGCTCCATGAACCCTGTCATCACAATGCACCATGCCCATCATCATAATGCTTCATGCTATTGTCATCACAATGAAATCAAAATGCTCCATGACCTCTGTCATCACAATGCTCCAAACCCTTGTGATCACAATGTTCCATAACACTTGTCATCACAACGCCCCATGATGCTCGTCATCACAATTATCCATGGTCTTCTCATCACAATGCTCCATAACATTTGTCATCACAATGCTCAATACACTTGTCATCACAATGCTCCCTGACTCTTGCCATCAGTATGCTCCTTGAACCCTGTCATGACAAGGCTCAATGCCTTTCTCATCACAATGATCCATGCCCCTTTCATCACAATGCTCCAAGACCCCTGTAATCGCAATGCTCCATGTCCCTTTTCATCAGAATGCTCCATGAGACTTCTCATCACAAGGCTCCATGCTCCTCTCATCAGAGTGCTCCAGGACCTTGTCATCACAATGCTCTATGAGCCCTTTCATCAGAATACTCCATGAATATTTTCATATCAATGCTCCATGATCTTCTCATCACAATACTCCATGACCCCTGTCATCACAATGCTCCATGCTCCTTGATATCAAAATGATCCATGACCTCTGTCATCACAGTGCTACAAACTCTTGTGATCACATTGTTCCATAACACTTGTCATCACAATGCTCTATGATGCCTGTCATCACAATACTCCATGCCCTTATCATCAAAATGCTCCATGAACTTTGTCATCACAATGCTCAATACACTTGTCATCACAATGCTCCCTGACTCTTGTCGTCAGAATGCTTCTCGCACCCTGTCATGAAAAGGCTGTATGCCTTTTTCATCACAATGCTCCATGCCCTTTTCATCACAATGCTCCATGCCATTGTCATCACAATGCTTAATGAAGCCTCTCATCACATTTCTCCGTGCTCCTGTCATCACAAAGCTCCAAGACGCTTGTCATAACAATGCTCGATGCCCTTCTCATCACAATGGTCCATGACCTTGTCATTACAATCCTCCATGACCCATGTATCACAGGGTTCCGTGTCCTTGTCATCACAATGCTCCATGCCCACTCTCATCACAATAATCCATGAAAATTTTCAGACAAATGCTCCAGGCCCTTGTCAACACAAAGCTCCATGACACATTTAATCAGAATGCTCCATGGCCTTCTCATTCACAATGATCCATGCCCTTGTCATCACAATGCTCCAGGACACCTGTAATCACAATGCTCCATGCCCCTTTTCATCAGAATACTCCATGAACATTTTCAGCTCAATGCTCCATGATCTTCTCATCACAATGCTCCATGACCCCTGTAATCACAGTGCTCCATGCTCCTTGATATCAAAATGATCCATTACATCTGTCATCACAGTGCCCCAAACCCTTGTGATCACATTGTTCCATAACACTGGTCATCACAACGCTCCATGATGCCTGTCATCACAATACTCCATGCCCTTGTCATCACAATGCTTCATGACCTTTGTCATCACAGTTCTCAATAAACTTGTCATCACAATGCTCCCTGACACTTGTCATCAGAATGCTTCTCGAACCCTGTCATGAAAAGTCTGTATGCCTTTTTCGTCACAATGCTCCATGCCATTGTAATCACAATACTCCACAAGCTTGTCTTCAGAATGCTCCATGACCTTTGTCATCACAATTCTCCATGACACCTGTCATCGCAATGCTCCAGGCCCCTTGTCATTACAGTTCTCCATGACACTCGTCATCATAATTATCCATGGTCTTCTCATCACAATGCTCCACCGTCTTGCCATCACAATGCTCCATGACACTTCAAATCAGAATGTTACATGCTCTTGTAATCACATTCTCCATGCACTTGTCATCGCAATGCTCCATGACACCTGTCATAGCAAGCTCCATGTGCTTTTCAACACAGTGCTTCACGAACTTGTCATCAAAATTCTCAAAAGCCCTTGTCATCACAATGCTCCATGCACTTTTCATCACAATGCTCCATGACCATTGTCATCACAATGCTCCATTACCTTTGTCATCACAATCCTCCATGACACTTGTCATCACAATGCTCCATGCCGTTGTCATCACAGTGCACCATGACATAGGTCATCACAATGCTCCCTGATACCTGACTTCACAATACTCCATGACCTTTCCTTTATAGTGCTCCATGCCCTTGTCATCACAATGTGCAATGCCCACTCTCATCACAATAATCCATGAAATTTTTCAGACCGATGCTCCATGCCCCTGTCATCACAATGTTCATTGCACTTGTCATCACAATGCTCCATGACACCTGTCATCACAATGCTCCCTGACTCCAGTCTTCACAATGCCTCAAGTCTTTGTCATCATAATGGTCCATGCCATCATCATCACAAGTCACTGTGAATTTTGTCCCCACAACGCTCCATGAACATTTCATCACAATGCTCTGTGACCCTTGGCATCAAAATGCTCCATGCCTTTGTCAGCACAATGTTCCATGAAACTTGTCATCACAATGCTCCATGAGCTTGTCAGCACAATGCTCATTGACCGATGTGATCACAATGTGCCATGCGGTTGTCATCACAATGCTCCACATCGTTGTCATCACAATGCTCCATAAATATTGTCATCACAATGCTCCATGCACTTCTCATGAAAATGCTCTCTCACCACTGATATCACAGTGTTCCATCACTAGTCATCACAATACTCCCTCACCCCTGTCATCACAATGTTCCATGACCCCTATCATCACAATGCTACATGCCGTTATCATCACAATGCACCACTCCCTTGTCATCAAAATGCTCCATGACCTTTGTCATCACAAAGCTCCATGACCCTTGGCATCACAAAGCTCCATGCCCTTGTCATCACAAAGCTCCATGACGCTTGTCATCACAATGCTCGAAGCCATTCTCATCACAGTGCATCATGACCTTGTCATTACAATCCTCCATGACCCATGTATCACAGTGTTCCGTGTCCTTGTCATCACAATGCTCCATGCCCACTCTCATCGCAATAAGCCATTAAAATTTTCAGACAAATGCTCCATGCCCTTGTCATCACAAAGCTCCATGACGCATGTCATCAGAATGCTCCATGGCCTTCTCATTCACAATGCTCCATGCCCTTGTAATCACAATGCTCCAAGACAACTGTAATCACAATGCTCCATGTCCCTTTTCATCTCAATGCTCCATGAACCCTGTCATCACAATGCACCATGCCCATCATCATAATGCTTCATGCTATTGTCATCACAATGAAATCAAAATGCTCCATGACCTCTGTCATCACAATGTTCCAAACCCTTGTGATCACAATGTTCCATCACACTTGTCATCACAACGCCCCATGACACTCGTCATCACAATTATCCATGGTCTTCTCATCACAATGCTCCATAACATTTGTCATCACAATGCTCAATACACTTGTCATCACAATGCTCCCTGACCCTTGCCATCAGTATGCTCCTTGAACCCTGTCATGACAAGGATCCATGCCTTTTTCATCACAATGCTCCATGCCCTTGTAATCACAATGCTCCAAGACCCCTGTAATCACAATTCTCCATGCCCATTTTCATCAGAATGCTCCATGAGACTTCTCATCACAAGGCTCCATGGTCTTCTCATCACAATGCTCAAGGACCTTGTCATCACAATGCTCCATGACCCCTTTCATCAGAATACTCCATGAATATTTTCAGCTCAATACTCCATGATCTTCTCATCACAATGCTCCATGACCCCTGTCATCACAATGCTCCATGCTCCTTGATATCAAAATGATCCATGACCTCTGTCATCACAGTGCTCCAAATCCTTGTGATCACATTGTTCCATAACACTTGTCATCACAACACTCCATGATGCCTGTCATCACAATACTCCATGCCCATGTCATCACAATGCTCCATGACCTTTGTCATCACAATGCTCAACACACTTGTCATCACAATGCTCCCTGACACTTGACGTCAGAATGCTCCTTGATCCCTGTCATGAAAAGGTTCCAGGCCTTTTTCATCACAATGATCCATGCCTTTTTCATCACAATGCTCCATGCCATTGTCATCACAATACTCCACAAGCTTGTCATCAGAATGCTCCATGACCCTTGTAATCACAATTCTCCATGCCCCGTGTCATTACAGTGTTCGATGACACTCGTCATCAAAATGCTCCATCGTCTTGCAATTACAATGCTCCACGGTCTTGACATCACAATGCTCCATGACCTGGACATCACAGTGCTCCATGTCCCTTTTCATCACAATGCTCCATGCGCTTCTCAGCACAATGCTCCATGACCCATGACATCACAATGCGCCATGAACTTTTCATCACAATGCTCTACATCCTTTTCATCGCTATGCTCCATAAAACTTGTCATCACAGTGCTCCATGCACTTCTCACCAAAATGCTCTCTCACCACTGATATCACAATGTTCCATCACTAGTCATCACAATACTCCCTCACCCCTGTCATCACAATGTTCCATGACCACTGCAATCACAATGCTCCATGCCCTTGTCATCACAAAGCTCCATGATGCATGTCATCAAAATGCTCCATGGACTTCTCATCACAATTCTCCATGCCCTGGCCATCACAATGCTCCATTACACATGTCATCACAATGCTCCATGACCACTGTCATCACAGCGCTCCCTGACACCAGACAACACAATGATCTGGGACTCTTGTCATCAAAATGCTCCAAGACAATTGTCATCACAATGATCCATGTGCTTGTCATCCCAATGCTCCATGACACCTGTAATCCGAATGCTCCGTGATGCTTGTCATCCCAGTGCTCCATGACCCTTGTCATCACAATGTTCCATGCCAATGTCATCACCATGCTCCATGAACACTCTCATCACATTGCTCCATGCCCTTGTCATCACAAAGCTCCATGACACTTGTCATCACAATGTTCGATGCTCTTCTCATCACAGTGCTCCATGCCCTTGTCATTACAATCCTCCATGATCCATGTATCACCGTGTTCCTTGCCCTTGACATCACAATGCTTCATGCCCACACTCATCACAATAATCCATGAAACTTTTCACACAAATGCTCCATGCCCTTGTCATCAAAAGGCTCCATTACCCGTGTCAAAACAATGCTCCATGACCCCTGCCATCACAAGGCTCCATGACCCCTTCCATCACAATGTTCCATGGCCTCGTCATCACAAGGCTCCATGACCCTTGTCATCACAATTCTCCAAGACCCCTGTAATCACAGTGCTCCATGCCCTTGTCATCACGAAGCTCAATGACTTATGTCATCAGAATGCTCCATGGCCTTCTCATCAGAATGCTCCATGTCCTTGTCATCACAGTGCTTCAAGACCGCTGTATTCACAATGCTCCATGCCCCATTTCATCTCAATGCTCAATGAACTCTGTCATTCCATTGCACCATGCCCATCATCATAATGCTTAATGCTGTTGTCATCACAATGAAATCAAAATGCTTCATGACCTCTGTCATCACAATGCTCCAAACCCTTGTGATCACAATGTTCCATAACACTTGTCATCACAATTCCCCATGATGCTCCTCATCACAATTATCCATGGTCTTCTCATCACAATGCTCCATGACCTTTGTCATCACAATGCTCATTACACTTGTCATCTCAATGCTCCCTGCCACTTGTCATCAGTATGCTTCTTGAACCCTGTCATGACAAGGCTCCATGCATTTTTCATCACAATGATCCATGCGCTTTTCATCACAATGTTCCAAGACCCCAGTAATCACAATGCTCCTTGCCCTTGTCATCACAAAGCTCCATGACCCATATCATCAGAATGCTCCATGGCCTTCTCATCACCATGCTCGATGCCCTTGTCATCACACTGCTCCCTGACACTTGTCTTCAGAATGCTCCTTGAACCCTGTCATGAAATGGCTCCATGCCTTTTTCATCACAATGCTCCATGACCTTTCATCACTATGCTCCATGCCATTGTCATCACAATACTCCAGAAGCTTGTCATCAGAATGCTCCATGACCCATGTCATCACAATGCTCCATGACCCCTGTCATCACAATGCTCCATGACCCCTGTAATCACAATGCTCCATGCCTCTTGTCATTACAGTGCTCCATGACGCTCGTCATCACAATTATCCATGGTCTTCTCATCACAATGCTTCACGGTCTTTCCATCACAATGCTCCCTGCCCTGGTCCTCACAATGCTCCATGACCCTTTTCATCACAATTCTCCAAGCAATTGTCATACAATGCTCCATTACATTTGTCATCACAATCCTCCATGACACTTGGCATCACAATGCTCCACGCCATTGTCATCACAATGCACCATGACATATGTCATCACAATGCTCCCTGACACCTGTCTTCACAATACTACATGACCTTGTCATAAAAATGTTCCATGCCCTTGTCATCACAATGTGCCATGCCCACCCTCATACCAATAATCCATGAAACTTGTCAGACCAATTCTCCATGCCCCTGTCATCACAATGCTCCATGCCCTTGTAATCACAATGCTCCATGACCCCTCACATCATAATGCTCCGTGACTCCAGTCATCACAATGCTTTATGACCTTTGTCATCACAATGGTCCATTCCCTCGTCATGACAATGCTCTGTAAAACTTGTCATCACAATGCTCCATGCCTTTGTCAGCACAATGCTCCATGACCCTTGTCATCACAATCCTACATGCGCTTCTCAGCACAATGCTCCAAGACACATGTCATCACAATGTGCCATGCACTTGTCATGACAATGCTCCACAACCTTGTCATCACAAAGCTCCATAAAACTTGTCATCACAATGCTCCATGCACTTCTCATCTAAATGCTCTCTCACCACTGATATCACAATGTTCCATCACTAGTCATCACAATACTCCCTCACCCCTGTCATCACAATGTTCCATGACACCTATCATCACAATGCTACATGCCGTTATCATCACAATGCACCACTCCCTTGTCACCAAATGCTCCATGACCTTTGTCATCACAAAGCTCCATGATCCTTGGCATCACAGTGCTCCATGCCATTGTCATCACAATGCTTCATGAAGCCTCTCATTACATTGCTCCATGCCCTTGTCATCATAAAGCTCCATGACACATGTCATCAGAATGCTCCATGGCCTTCTCATTCACAATGCTCCATGCCCTTGTCATCACAATGCTCCAAGACACCTGTAATCACAATGCTCCATGTCCCTTTTCATCTCAATGCTCCATGAACCCTGTCATCACAATGCACCATGCCCATCATCATAATGCTTCAAGCTATTGTCATCACAATGAAATCAAAATGCTCCATGACCTCTGTCATCACAATGTTCCAAACCCTTGTGATCACAATGTTCCATCACACTTGTCATCACAACGCCCCATGACGCTCCTCATCACAATTATCCATGGTCTTCTCATCACAATGCTTCATAACATTTGTCATCACAATGCTCAATACACTTGTCATCACAATGCTCCCTGACTCTTGCCATCAGTATGCTCCTTGAACCATGTCATGACAAGGCTCCATGCTTTTTCATCACAGTGCTCCATGCCCTTGTAATCAAATTGCTCCAAGACCCCTGTAATCACAATGCTCCATGCCCCTTTTCATCAGAATGCTCCATGAGACTTCTCATCACAAGGCTCCATGGTCTTCTCATCAGAGTGCTCCAGGACCTTGTCATCACAATGCTCCATGACCCCTTTCATCAGAATACTCCATGAACATTTTCAGCTCAATACTCCATGATCTTCTCATCACAATGCTCCATGACCCCTGTCATCACAATGCTCCATGCTCCTTGATATCAACATGATCCATGACCTCTGTCATCACAGTGCTCCAAACCCTTGTGATCACATTGTTCCATAACACTTGTCATCACAACGCTCCATGATGCCTGTCATCACAATACTCCATGCCCTTGTCATCACAATGCTCCATGACCTTTGCCATCACAATGCTCAATACACCTGTCATCACAATGCTCCCTGACACTTGTTGTCAGAATGCTTCTCGAACCCTGTCATGAAGAGGCTGTATGCCTTTTTCATCACAATGCTCCATGCCCTTTTCATCACAATGCTCCACGCCATTGTCATCACAATACTCCACAAGCTTGTCATCAGAATGCTCCATGACACTTGTCATCACAATTCTCCATGACCCCTGTCATCACAATGCTCCAGGCCCCTTTTCATTACAGTTGTCCATGACGCTCGTCATCACAATTATCCATGGTCTTCTCATCACAATGCTCCACCGTCTTGCCATCACAATGCTCAATGCCCTGGTCATCACAATGCTCCACGCCATTGTCATCACAATACTCCACAAGCTTGTCATCAGAAAGCTCCATGACCCTTGTCATCACAATTCTCCATGCCCCGTGTCATTACAGTGCTCGATGACACTCTTCATCAAAATGCTCCATGGTCTTGCGATTACAATGCTCCACGGTCTTGCCATCACAATGCTCCATGACCTGGACATCACAGTGCTCCATGTCCCTTTTCATCACAATGCTCCATGCGCTTCTCAGCACAATGCTCCATGACCCATGACATCACAATGCGCCATGAACTTTTCATCACAATGCTCTACATCCTTTTCATCGCTATGCTCCATAAAACTTGTCATCACAGTGCTCCATGCACTTCTCACCAAAATGCTCTCTCACCACTGATATCACAATGTTCCATCACTAGTCATCACAATACTCCCTCACCCCTGTCATCACAATGTTCCATGACCACTGTAATCACAATGCTCCATGCCCTTGTCATCACAAAGCTCCATGCCTTCGTCAGCACAATGCTCCATGACCCTTGTCATCACAATCCTACATGCGCTTCTCAGCACAATGCTCCAAGACACATGTCATCACAATGTGCCATGCACTTGTCATGACAATGCTCCAAAACCTTGTCATCACAAAGCTCCATAAAACTTGTCATCACAATGCTCCATGCACTTCTCATCTAAATGCTCTCTCACCACTGATATCACAATGTTCCATCACTAGTCATCACAATACTCCCTCACCCCTGTCATCACAATGTTCCATGACACCTATCATCACAATGCTACATGCCGTTATCATCACAATGCACCACTCCCTTGTCATCAAAATGCTCCATGACCTTTGTCATCACAAAGCTCCATGACCCTTGGCATCACAGTGCTCCATGCCATTGTCATCACAATGCTTCATGAAGACTCTCATTACATTGCTCCATGCCCTTGCCACCACAATGCTCCATTACACCTGTCATCACAATGCTCCATGAACACTGTCATCACAGCACTCCCTGACCCCAGACAACACAATGATCTGGGACTCTTGTCATCAAAATGCTCCAAGACAATTGTCATCACAATGATCCATGCGCTTGTCATCGCAATGCTCCATGACACCTGTAATCCAAATGCTCCGTGATGCTTGTCAGCCCAGTGCTCCATGACCCTTGGCATCACAATGTTCCATGCCACTGTCATCACCATGCTCCATGAACCCTCTCATCACATTGCTCCATGCACTTGTCAACACAAAGCTCCATGACGCTTGTCATCACAATGCTCGAAGCTCTTCTCATAACAGTGCTCCATGCCCTTGTCATTATAATCCTACATGATCCATGTATCACCTTGTTCCTTGCCCTTGACATCACAATGCTCCATGCCCACCCTCATCACAATAATCCATGAAACTTTTCACACAAATGCTCCATGCCTTTGTCATCAAAAGGCTCCATTACCCGTGTCAAAACAATGCTCCATGAACCCTGCCATCACAAGGCTCCATGACCCCTGCCATCACAATGTTCCATGGCCTCGTCATCAAAAGGCTCCATGACCCTTGTCATCACAATTCTCCAAGACCCCTGTAATCACAGTGCTCCATGCCCTTGTCATCACGAAGCTCAATGACTTATGTCATCAGAATGCTCCATGGCCTTCTCATCAGAATGCTCCATGTCCTTGTCATCACAGTGCTCCAAGACCGCTGTATTCAGAATGCTCCATGCCCCTTTTCATCTCAATGCTCAATGAACTCTGTCATTCCAATGCACCATGCCCATCATCATAATGCTTAATGCTGTTGTCATCACAATGAAATCAAAATGCTTCATGACCTCTGTCATCACAATGCTCCAAACCCTTGTGATCACAATGTTCCATAACACTTGTCATCACAATTCCCCATGATGCTCCTCATCACAATTATCCATGGTCTTCGCATCACAATGCTCCATGACCTTTGTCATCACAATGCTCATTACACTTGTCATCTCAATGCTCCCTGCCACTTGTCGTCAGTATGCTTCTTGAACCCTGTCATGACAAGACTCCATGCATTTTTCATCACAATGATCCATGCGCTTTTCATCACAATGTTCCAAGACCCCAGTAATCACAATGCTCCTTGCCCTTGTCATCACAAAGCTCCATGACCCATATCATCAGAATGCTCCATGGCCTTCTCATCACCATGCTCGATGCCCTTGTCATCACACTGCTCCCTGACACTTGTCTTCAGAATGCTCCTTGAACCCTGTCATGAAATGGCTCCATGCCTTTTTCATCACAATGCTCCATGACCTTTCATCACTATGCTCCATGCCATTGTCATCACAATACTCCAGAAGCTTGTCATCAGAATGCTCCATGACCCATGTCATCACAATGCTCCATGACCCCTGTCATCACAATGCTCCATGACCCCTGTAATCACAATGCTCCATGCCTCTTGTCATTACAGTGCTCCATGACGCTCGTCATCACAATTATCCATGGTCTTCTCATCACAATGCTGCACGGTCTTTCCATCACAATGCTCCCTGCCCTGGTCCTCACAATGCTCCATGACCCTTTTCATCACAATTCTCCAAGCAATTGTCATACAATGCTCCATTACATTTGTCATCACAATCCTCCATGACACTTGGCATCACAATGCTCCACGCCATTGTCATCACAATGCACCATGACATATGTCATCACAATGCTCCCTGACACCTGTCTTCACAATACTACATGACCTTGTCATAAAAATGTTCCATGCCCTTGTCATCACAATGTGCCATGCCCACCCTCATACCAATAATCCATGAAACTTGTCAGACCAATTCTCCATGCCCCTGTCATCACAATGCTCCATGCCCTTGTAATCACAATGCTCCATGACCCCTCACATCATAATGCTCCGTGACTCCAGTCATCACAATGCTTTATGACCTTTGTCATCACAATGGTCCATTCCCTCGTCATGACAATGCTCTGTAAAACTTGTCATCACAATGCTCCATGCCTTTGTCAGCACAATGCTCCATGACCCTTGTCATCACAATCCTACATGCGCTTCTCAGCACAATGCTCCAA
Organism: Hyperoodon ampullatus; assembly: GCF_949752795.1. Lineage (NCBI taxonomy): Eukaryota > Metazoa > Chordata > Mammalia > Artiodactyla > Ziphiidae > Hyperoodon > Hyperoodon ampullatus. The sequence goes on along the minus strand of NW_027640459.1, from coordinate 245,523 downwards.
GACACATGTCATCACAATGTGCCATGCACTTGTCATGACAATGCTCCACAACCTTGTCATCACAAAGCTCCATAAAACTTGTCATCACAATGCTCCATGCACTTCTCATCTAAATGCTCTCTCACCACTGATATCACAATGTTCCATCACTAGTCATCACAATACTCCCTCACCCCTGTCATCACAATGTTCCATGACACCTATCATCACAATGCTACATGCCGTTATCATCACAATGCACCACTCCCTTGTCACCAAATGCTCCATGACCTTTGTCATCACAAAGCTCCATGATCCTTGGCATCACAGTGCTCCATGCCATTGTCATCACAATGCTTCATGAAGCCTCTCATTACATTGCTCCATGCCCTTGTCATCATAAAGCTCCATGACACATGTCATCAGAATGCTCCATGGCCTTCTCATTCACAATGCTCCATGCCCTTGTCATCACAATGCTCCAAGACACCTGTAATCACAATGCTCCATGTCCCTTTTCATCTCAATGCTCCATGAACCCTGTCATCACAATGCACCATGCCCATCATCATAATGCTTCAAGCTATTGTCATCACAATGAAATCAAAATGCTCCATGACCTCTGTCATCACAATGTTCCAAACCCTTGTGATCACAATGTTCCATCACACTTGTCATCACAACGCCCCATGACGCTCCTCATCACAATTATCCATGGTCTTCTCATCACAATGCTTCATAACATTTGTCATCACAATGCTCAATACACTTGTCATCACAATGCTCCCTGACTCTTGCCATCAGTATGCTCCTTGAACCATGTCATGACAAGGCTCCATGCTTTTTCATCACAATGCTCCATGCCCTTCTAATCAAATTGCTCCAAGACCCCTGTAATCACAATGCTCCATGCCCCTTTTCATCAGAATGCTCCATGAGACTTCTCATCACAAGGCTCCATGGTCTTCTCATCAGAGTGCTCCAGGACCTTGTCATCACAATGCTCCATGACCCCTTTCATCAGAATACTCCATGAACATTTTCAGCTCAATACTCCATGATCTTCTCATCACAATGCTCCATGACCCCTGTCATCACAATGCTCCATGCTCCTTGATATCAACATGATCCATGACCTCTGTCATCACAGTGCTCCAAACCCTTGTGATCACATTGTTCCATAACACTTGTCATCACAACGCTCCATGATGCCTGTCATCACAATACTCCATGCCCTTGTCATCACAATGCTCCATGACCTTTGCCATCACAATGCTCAATACACCTGTCATCACAATGCTCCCTGACACTTGTTGTCAGAATGCTTCTCGAACCCTGTCATGAAGAGGCTGTATGCCTTTTTCATCACAATGCTCCATGCCCTTTTCATCACAATGCTCCACGCCATTGTCATCACAATACTCCACAAGCTTGTCATCAGAATGCTCCATGACACTTGTCATCACAATTCTCCATGACCCCTGTCATCACAATGCTCCAGGCCCCTTTTCATTACAGTTGTCCATGACGCTCGTCATCACAATTATCCATGGTCTTCTCATCACAATGCTCCACCGTCTTGCCATCACAATGCTCAATGCCCTGGTCATCACAATGCTCCACGCCATTGTCATCACAATACTCCACAAGCTTGTCATCAGAAAGCTCCATGACCCTTGTCATCACAATTCTCCATGCCCCGTGTCATTACAGTGCTCGATGACACTCTTCATCAAAATGCTCCATGGTCTTGCGATTACAATGCTCCACGGTCTTGCCATCACAATGCTCCATGACCTGGACATCACAGTGCTCCATGTCCCTTTTCATCACAATGCTCCATGCGCTTCTCAGCACAATGCTCCATGACCCATGACATCACAATGCGCCATGAACTTTTCATCACAATGCTCTACATCCTTTTCATCGCTATGCTCCATAAAACTTGTCATCACAGTGCTCCATGCACTTCTCACCAAAATGCTCTCTCACCACTGATATCACAATGTTCCATCACTAGTCATCACAATACTCCCTCACCCCTGTCATCACAATGTTCCATGACCACTGTAATCACAATGCTCCATGCCCTTGTCATCACAAAGCTCCATGCCTTCGTCAGCACAATGCTCCATGACCCTTGTCATCACAATCCTACATGCGCTTCTCAGCACAATGCTCCAAGACACATGTCATCACAATGTGCCATGCACTTGTCATGACAATGCTCCAAAACCTTGTCATCACAAAGCTCCATAAAACTTGTCATCACAATGCTCCATGCACTTCTCATCTAAATGCTCTCTCACCACTGATATCACAATGTTCCATCACTAGTCATCACAATACTCCCTCACCCCTGTCATCACAATGTTCCATGACACCTATCATCACAATGCTACATGCCGTTATCATCACAATGCTCCACTCCCTTGTCATCAAAATGCTCCATGACCTTTGTCATCACAAAGCTCCATGACCCTTGGCATCACAGTGCTCCATGCCATTGTCATCACAATGCTTCATGAAGACTCTCATTACATTGCTCCATGCCCTTGCCACCACAATGCTCCATTACACCTGTCATCACAATGCTCCATGAACACTGTCATCACAGCACTCCCTGACCCCAGACAACACAATGATCTGGGACTCTTGTCATCAAAATGCTCCAAGACAATTGTCATCACAATGATCCATGCGCTTGTCATCGCAATGCTCCATGACACCTGTAATCCAAATGCTCCGTGATGCTTGTCAGCCCAGTGCTCCATGATCCTTGGCATCACAATGTTCCATGCCATTGTCATCACCATGCTCCATGAACCCTCTCATCACATTGCTCCATGCACTTGTCAACACAAAGCTCCATGATGCTTGTCATCACAATGCTCGAAGCTCTTCTCATCACAGTGCTCCATGCCCTTGTCATTATAATCCTCCATGATCCATGTATCACCTTGTTCCTTGCCCTTGACATCACAATGCTCCATGCCCACCCTCATCACAATAATCCATGAAACTTTTCACACAAATGCTCCATGCCTTTGTCATCAAAAGGCTCCATTACCCGTGTCAAAACAATGCTCCATGAACCCTGCCATCACAAGGCTCCATGACCCCTGCCATCACAATGTTCCATGGCCTCATCATCAAAAGGCTCCATGACCCTTGTCATCACAATTCTCCAAGACCCCTGTAATCACAGTGCTCCATGCCTTTGTCATCACGAAGCTCAATGACTTATGTCATCAGAATGCTCCATGGCCTTCTCATCAGAATGCTCCATGTCCTTGTCATCACAGTGCTCCAAGACCGCTGTATTCAGAATGCTCCATGCCCCTTTTCATCTCAATGCTCAATGAACTCTGTCATTCCAATGCACCATGCCCATCATCATAATGCTTAATGCTGTTGTCATCACAATGAAATCAAAATGCTTCATGACCTCTGTCATCACAATGCTCCAAACCCTTGTGATCACAATGTTCCATAACACTTGTCATCACAATTCCCCATGATGCTCCTCATCACAATTATCCATGGTCTTCGCATCACAATGCTCCATGACCTTTGTCATCACAATGCTCATTACACTTGTCATCTCAATGCTCCCTGCCACTTGTCGTCAGTATGCTTCTTGAACCCTGTCATGACAAGACTCCATGCATTTTTCATCACAATGATCCATGCGCTTTTCATCACAATGTTCCAAGACCCCAGTAATCACAATGCTCCTTGCCCTTGTCATCACAAAGCTCCATGACCCATATCATCAGAATGCTCCATGGCCTTCTCATCACCATGCTCGATGCCCTTGTCATCACACTGCTCCCTGACACTTGTCTTCAGAATGCTCCTTGAACCCTGTCATGAAATGGCTCCATGCCTTTTTCATCACAATGCTCCATGACCTTTCATCACTATGCTCCATGCCATTGTCATCACAATACTCCAGAAGCTTGTCATCAGAATGCTCCATGACCCATGTCATCACAATGCTCCATGACCCCTGTCATCACAATGCTCCATGACCCCTGTAATCACAATGCTCCATGCCTCTTGTCATTACAGTGCTCCATGACGCTCGTCATCACAATTATCCATGGTCTTCTCATCACAATGCTGCACGGTCTTTCCATCACAATGCTCCCTGCCCTGGTCCTCACAATGCTCCATGACCCTTTTCATCACAATTCTCCAAGCAATTGTCATACAATGCTCCATTACATTTGTCATCACAATCCTCCATGACACTTGGCATCACAATGCTCCACGCCATTGTCATCACAATGCACCATGACATATGTCATCACAATGCTCCCTGACACCTGTCTTCACAATACTACATGACCTTGTCATAAAAATGTTCCATGCCCTTGTCATCACAATGTGCCATGCCCACCCTCATACCAATAATCCATGAAACTTGTCAGACCAATTCTCCATGCCCCTGTCATCACAATGCTCCATGCCCTTGTAATCACAATGCTCCATGACCCCTCACATCATAATGCTCCGTGACTCCAGTCATCACAATGCTTTATGACCTTTGTCATCACAATGGTCCATTCCCTCGTCATGACAATGCTCTGTAAAACTTGTCATCACAATGCTCCATGCCTTTGTCAGCACAATGCTCCATGACCCTTGTCATCACAATCCTACATGCGCTTCTCAGCACAATGCTCCAAGACACATGTCATCACAATGTGCCATGCACTTGTCATGACAATGCTCCACAACCTTGTCATCACAAAGCTCCATAAAACTTGTCATCACAATGCTCCATGCACTTCTCATCTAAATGCTCTCTCACCACTGATATCACAATGTTCCATCACTAGTCATCACAATACTCCCTCACCCCTGTCATCACAATGTTCCATGACACCTATCATCACAATGCTACATGCCGTTATCATCACAATGCACCACTCCCTTGTCACCAAATGCTCCATGACCTTTGTCATCACAAAGCTCCATGATCCTTGGCATCACAGTGCTCCATGCCATTGTCATCACAATGCTTCATGAAGCCTCTCATTACATTGCTCCATGCCCTTGTCATCATAAAGCTCCATGACACATGTCATCAGAATGCTCCATGGCCTTCTCATTCACAATGCTCCATGCCCTTGTCATCACAATGCTCCAAGACACCTGTAATCACAATGCTCCATGTCCCTTTTCATCTCAATGCTCCATGAACCCTGTCATCACAATGCACCATGCCCATCATCATAATGCTTCAAGCTATTGTCATCACAATGAAATCAAAATGCTCCATGACCTCTGTCATCACAATGTTCCAAACCCTTGTGATCACAATGTTCCATCACACTTGTCATCACAACGCCCCATGACGCTCCTCATCACAATTATCCATGGTCTTCTCATCACAATGCTTCATAACATTTGTCATCACAATGCTCAATACACTTGTCATCACAATGCTCCCTGACTCTTGCCATCAGTATGCTCCTTGAACCATGTCATGACAAGGCTCCATGCTTTTTCATCACAGTGCTCCATGCCCTTGTAATCAAATTGCTCCAAGACCCCTGTAATCACAATGCTCCATGCCCCTTTTCATCAGAATGCTCCATGAGACTTCTCATCACAAGGCTCCATGGTCTTCTCATCAGAGTGCTCCAGGACCTTGTCATCACAATGCTCCATGACCCCTTTCATCAGAATACTCCATGAACATTTTCAGCTCAATACTCCATGATCTTCTCATCACAATGCTCCATGACCCCTGTCATCACAATGCTCCATGCTCCTTGATATCAACATGATCCATGACCTCTGTCATCACAGTGCTCCAAACCCTTGTGATCACATTGTTCCATAACACTTGTCATCACAACGCTCCATGATGCCTGTCATCACAATACTCCATGCCCTTGTCATCACAATGCTCCATGACCTTTGCCATCACAATGCTCAATACACCTGTCATCACAATGCTCCCTGACACTTGTTGTCAGAATGCTTCTCGAACCCTGTCATGAAGAGGCTGTATGCCTTTTTCATCACAATGCTCCATGCCCTTTTCATCACAATGCTCCACGCCATTGTCATCACAATACTCCACAAGCTTGTCATCAGAATGCTCCATGACACTTGTCATCACAATTCTCCATGACCCCTGTCATCACAATGCTCCAGGCCCCTTTTCATTACAGTTGTCCATGACGCTCGTCATCACAATTATCCATGGTCTTCTCATCACAATGCTCCACCGTCTTGCCATCACAATGCTCAATGCCCTGGTCATCACAATGCTCCACGCCATTGTCATCACAATACTCCACAAGCTTGTCATCAGAAAGCTCCATGACCCTTGTCATCACAATTCTCCATGCCCCGTGTCATTACAGTGCTCGATGACACTCTTCATCAAAATGCTCCATGGTCTTGCGATTACAATGCTCCACGGTCTTGCCATCACAATGCTCCATGACCTGGACATCACAGTGCTCCATGTCCCTTTTCATCACAATGCTCCATGCGCTTCTCAGCACAATGCTCCATGACCCATGACATCACAATGCGCCATGAACTTTTTATCACAATGCTCTACATCCTTTTCATCGCTATGCTCCATAAAACTTGTCATCACAGTGCTCCATGCACTTCTCACCAAAATGCTCTCTCACCACTGATATCACAATGTTCCATCACTAGTCATCACAATACTCCCTCACCCCTGTCATCACAATGTTCCATGACCACTGTAATCACAATGCTCCATGCCCTTGTCATCACAAAGCTCCATGCCTTCGTCAGCACAATGCTCCATGACCCTTGTCATCACAATCCTACATGCGCTTCTCAGCACAATGCTCCAAGACACATGTCATCACAATGTGCCATGCACTTGTCATGACAATGCTCCAAAACCTTGTCATCACAAAGCTCCATAAAACTTGTCATCACAATGCTCCATGCACTTCTCATCTAAATGCTCTCTCACCACTGATATCACAATGTTCCATCACTAGTCATCACAATACTCCCTCACCCCTGTCATCACAATGTTCCATGACACCTATCATCACAATGCTACATGCCGTTATCATCACAATGCTCCACTCCCTTGTCATCAAAATGCTCCATGACCTTTGTCATCACAAAGCTCCATGACCCTTGGCATCACAGTGCTCCATGCCATTGTCATCACAATGCTTCATGAAGACTCTCATTACATTGCTCCATGCCCTTGCCATCACAATGCTCCATTACACCTGTCATCACAATGCTCCATGAACACTGTCATCACAGCACTCCCTGACCCCAGACAACACAATGATCTGGGACTCTTGTCATCAAAATGCTCCAAGACAATTGTCATCACAATGATCCATGCGCTTGTCATCGCAATGCTCCATGACACCTGTAATCCAAATGCTCCGTGATGCTTGTCAGCCCAGTGCTCCATGACCCTTGGCATCACAATGTTCCATGCCACTGTCATCACCATGCTCCATGAACCCTCTCATCACATTGCTCCATGCACTTGTCAACACAAAGCTCCATGACGCTTGTCATCACAATGCTCGAAGCTCTTCTCATCACAGTGCTCCATGCCCTTGTCATTATAATCCTCCATGATCCATGTATCACCTTGTTCCTTGCCCTTGACATCACAATGCTCCATGCCCACCCTCATCACAATAATCCATGAAACTTTTCACACAAATGCTCCATGCCTTTGTCATCAAAAGGCTCCATTACCCGTGTCAAAACAATGCTCCATGAACCCTGCCATCACAAGGCTCCATGACCCCTGCCATCACAATGTTCCATGGCCTCGTCATCAAAAGGCTCCATGACCCTTGTCATCACAATTCTCCAAGACCCCTGTAATCACAGTGCTCCATGCCCTTGTCATCACGAAGCTCAATGACTTATGTCATCAGAATTCTCCATGGCCTTCTCATCAGAATGCTCCATGTCCTTGTCATCACAGTGCTCCAAGACCGCTGTATTCAGAATGCTCCATGCCCCTTTTCATCTCAATGCTCAATGAACTCTGTCATTCCAATGCACCATGCCCATCATCATAATGCTTAATGCTGTTGTCATCACAATGAAATCAAAATGCTTCATGACCTCTGTCATCACAATGCTCCAAACCCTTGTGATCACAATGTTCCATAACAGTTGTCATCACAATTCCCCATGATGCTCCTCATCACAATTATCCATGGTCTTCTCATCACAATGCTCCATGACCTTTGTCATCACAATGCTCATTACACTTGTCATCTCAATGCTCCCTGCCACTTGTCTTCAGTATGCTTCTTGAACCCTGTCATGACAAGACTCCATGCATTTTTCATCACAATGATCCATGCGCTTTTCATCACAATGTTCCAAGACCCCAGTAATCACAATGCTCCTTGCCCTTGTCATCACAAAGCTCCATGACCCATATCATCAGAATGCTCCATGGCCTTCTCATCACCATGCTCGATGCCCTTGTCATCACACTGCTCCCTGACACTTGTCTTCAGAATGCTCCTTGAACCCTGTCATGAAATGGCTCCATGCCTTTTTCATCACAATGCTCCATGACCTTTCATCACTATGCTCCATGCCATTGTCATCACAATACTCCAGAAGCTTGTCATCAGAATGCTCCATGACCCATGTCATCACAATGCTCCATGACCCCTGTCATCACAATGCTCCATGACCCCTGTAATCACAATGCTCCATGCCTCTTGTCATTACAGTGCTCCATGACGCTCGTCATCACAATTATCCATGGTCTTCTCATCACAATGCTGCACGGTCTTTCCATCACAATGCTCCCTGCCCTGGTCCTCACAATGCTCCATGACCCTTTTCATCACAATTCTCCAAGCAATTGTCATACAATGCTCCATTACATTTGTCATCACAATCCTCCATGACACTTGGCATCACAATGCTCCACGCCATTGTCATCACAATGCACCATGACATATGTCATCACAATGCTCCCTGACACCTGTCTTCACAATACTACATGACCTTGTCATAAAAATGTTCCATGCCCTTGTCATCACAATGTGCCATGCCCACCCTCATACCAATAATCCATGAAACTTGTCAGACCAATTCTCCATGCCCCTGTCATCACAATGCTCCATGCCCTTGTAATCACAATGCTCCATGACCCCTCACATCATAATGCTCCGTGACTCCAGTCATCACAATGCTTTATGACCTTTGTCATCACAATGGTCCATTCCCTCGTCATGACAATGCTCTGTAAAACTTGTCATCACAATGCTCCATGCCTTTGTCAGCACAATGCTCCATGACCCTTGTCATCACAATCCTACATGCGCTTCTCAGCACAATGCTCCAAGACACATGTCATCACAATGTGCCATGCACTTGTCATGACAATGCTCCACAACCTTGTCATCACAAAGCTCCATAAAACTTGTCATCACAATGCTCCATGCACTTCTCATCTAAATGCTCTCTCACCACTGATATCACAATGTTCCATCACTAGTCATCACAATACTCCCTCACCCCTGTCATCACAATGTTCCATGACACCTATCATCACAATGCTACATGCCGTTATCATCACAATGCACCACTCCCTTGTCACCAAATGCTCCATGACCTTTGTCATCACAAAGCTCCATGATCCTTGGCATCACAGTGCTCCATGCCATTGTCATCACAATGCTTCATGAAGCCTCTCATTACATTGCTCCATGCCCTTGTCATCATAAAGCTCCATGACACATGTCATCAGAATGCTCCATGGCCTTCTCATTCACAATGCTCCATGCCCTTGTCATCACAATGCTCCAAGACACCTGTAATCACAATGCTCCATGTCCCTTTTCATCTCAATGCTCCATGAACCCTGTCATCACAATGCACCATGCCCATCATCATAATGCTTCAAGCTATTGTCATCACAATGAAATCAAAATGCTCCATGACCTCTGTCATCACAATGTTCCAAACCCTTGTGATCACAATGTTCCATCACACTTGTCATCACAACGCCCCATGACGCTCCTCATCACAATTATCCATGGTCTTCTCATCACAATGCTTCATAACATTTGTCATCACAATGCTCAATACACTTGTCATCACAATGCTCCCTGACTCTTGCCATCAGTATGCTCCTTGAACCATGTCATGACAAGGCTCCATGCTTTTTCATCACAGTGCTCCATGCCCTTGTAATCAAATTGCTCCAAGACCCCTGTAATCACAATGCTCCATGCCCCTTTTCATCAGAATGCTCCATGAGACTTCTCATCACAAGGCTCCATGGTCTTCTCATCAGAGTGCTCCAGGACCTTGTCATCACAATGCTCCATGACCCCTTTCATCAGAATACTCCATGAACATTTTCAGCTCAATACTCCATGATCTTCTCATCACAATGCTCCATGACCCCTGTCATCACAATGCTCCATGCTCCTTGATATCAACATGATCCATGACCTCTGTCATCACAGTGCTCCAAACCCTTGTGATCACATTGTTCCATAACACTTGTCATCACAACGCTCCATGATGCCTGTCATCACAATACTCCATGCCCTTGTCATCACAATGCTCCATGACCTTTGCCATCACAATGCTCAATACACCTGTCATCACAATGCTCCCTGACACTTGTTGTCAGAATGCTTCTCGAACCCTGTCATGAAGAGGCTGTATGCCTTTTTCATCACAATGCTCCATGCCCTTTTCATCACAATGCTCCACGCCATTGTCATCACAATACTCCACAAGCTTGTCATCAGAATGCTCCATGACACTTGTCATCACAATTCTCCATGACCCCTGTCATCACAATGCTCCAGGCCCCTTTTCATTACAGTTGTCCATGACGCTCGTCATCACAATTATCCATGGTCTTCTCATCACAATGCTCCACCGTCTTGCCATCACAATGCTCAATGCCCTGGTCATCACAATGCTCCACGCCATTGTCATCACAATACTCCACAAGCTTGTCATCAGAAAGCTCCATGACCCTTGTCATCACAATTCTCCATGCCCCGTGTCATTACAGTGCTCGATGACACTCTTCATCAAAATGCTCCATGGTCTTGCGATTACAATGCTCCACGGTCTTGCCATCACAATGCTCCATGACCTGGACATCACAGTGCTCCATGTCCCTTTTCATCACAATGCTCCATGCGCTTCTCAGCACAATGCTCCATGACCCATGACATCACAATGCGCCATGAACTTTTTATCACAATGCTCTACATCCTTTTCATCGCTATGCTCCATAAAACTTGTCATCACAGTGCTCCATGCACTTCTCACCAAAATGCTCTCTCACCACTGATATCACAATGTTCCATCACTAGTCATCACAATACTCCCTCACCCCTGTCATCACAATGTTCCATGACCACTGTAATCACAATGCTCCATGCCCTTGTCATCACAAAGCTCCATGCCTTCGTCAGCACAATGCTCCATGACCCTTGTCATCACAATCCTACATGCGCTTCTCAGCACAATGCCCCAAGACACATGTCATCACAATGTGCCATGCACTTGTCATGACAATGCTCCAAAACCTTGTCATCACAAAGCTCCATAAAACTTGTCATCACAATGCTCCATGCACTTCTCATCTAAATGCTCTCTCACCACTGATATCACAATGTTCCATCACTAGTCATCACAATACTCCCTCACCCCTGTCATCACAATGTTCCATGACACCTATCATCACAATGCTACATGCCGTTATCATCACAATGCTCCACTCCCTTGTCATCAAAATGCTCCATGACCTTTGTCATCACAAAGCTCCATGACCCTTGGCATCACAGTGCTCCATGCCATTGTCATCACAATGCTTCATGAAGACTCTCATTACATTGCTCCATGCCCTTGCCATCACAATGCTCCATTACACCTGTCATCACAATGCTCCATGAACACTGTCATCACAGCACTCCCTGACCCCAGACAACACAATGATCTGGGACTCTTGTCATCAAAATGCTCCAAGACAATTGTCATCACAATGATCCATGCGCTTGTCATCGCAATGCTCCATGACACCTGTAATCCAAATGCTCCGTGATGCTTGTCAGCCCAGTGCTCCATGACCCTTGGCATCACAATGTTCCATGCCACTGTCATCACCATGCTCCATGAACCCTCTCATCACATTGCTCCATGCACTTGTCAACACAAAGCTCCATGACGCTTGTCATCACAATGCTCGAAGCTCTTCTCATCACAGTGCTCCATGCCCTTGTCATTATAATCCTCCATGATCCATGTATCACCTTGTTCCTTGCCCTTGACATCACAATGCTCCATGCCCACCCTCATCACAATAATCCATGAAACTTTTCACACAAATGCTCCATGCCTTTGTCATCAAAAGGCTCCATTACCCGTGTCAAAACAATGCTCCATGACCCCTGCCATCACAAGGCTCCATGACCCCTGCCATCACAATGTTCCATGGCCTCGTCATCAAAAGGCTCCATGACCCTTGTCATCACAATTCTCCAAGACCCCTGTAATCACAGTGCTCCATGCCCTTGTCATCACGAAGCTCAATGACTTATGTCATCAGAATTCTCCATGGCCTTCTCATCAGAATGCTCCATGTCCTTGTCATCACAGTGCTCCAAGACCGCTGTATTCAGAATGCTCCATGCCCCTTTTCATCTCAATGCTCAATGAACTCTGTCATTCCAATGCACCATGCCCATCATCATAATGCTTAATGCTGTTGTCATCACAATGAAATCAAAATGCTTCATGACCTCTGTCATCACAATGCTCCAAACCCTTGTGATCACAATGTTCCATAACAGTTGTCATCACAATTCCCCATGATGCTCCTCATCACAATTATCCATGGTCTTCTCATCACAATGCTCCATGACCTTTGTCATCACAATGCTCATTACACTTGTCATCTCAATGCTCCCTGCCACTTGTCTTCAGTATGCTTCTTGAACCCTGTCATGACAAGACTCCATGCATTTTTCATCACAATGATCCATGCGCTTTTCATCACAATGTTCCAAGACCCCAGTAATCACAATGCTCCTTGCCCTTGTCATCACAAAGCTCCATGACCCATATCATCAGAATGCTCCATGGCCTTCTCATCACCATGCTCGATGCCCTTGTCATCACACTGCTCCCTGACACTTGTCTTCAGAATGCTCCTTGAACCCTGTCATGAAATGGCTCCATGCCTTTTTCATCACAATGCTCCATGACCTTTCATCACTATGCTCCATGCCATTGTCATCACAATACTCCAGAAGCTTGTCATCAGAATGCTCCATGACCCATGTCATCACAATGCTCCATGACCCCTGTCATCACAATGCTCCATGACCCCTGTAATCACAATGCTCCATGCCTCTTGTCATTACAGTGCTCCATGACGCTCGTCATCACAATTATCCATGGTCTTCTCATCACAATGCTGCACGGTCTTTCCATCACAATGCTCCCTGCCCTGGTCCTCACAATGCTCCATGACCCTTTTCATCACAATTCTCCAAGCAATTGTCATACAATGCTCCATTACATTTGTCATCACAATCCTCCATGACACTTGGCATCACAATGCTCCACGCCATTGTCATCACAATGCACCATGACATATGTCATCACAATGCTCCCTGACACCTGTCTTCACAATACTACATGACCTTGTCATAAAAATGTTCCATGCCCTTGTCATCACAATGTGCCATGCCCACCCTCATACCAATAATCCATGAAACTTGTCAGACCAATTCTCCATGCCCCTGTCATCACAATGCTCCATGCCCTTGTAATCACAATGCTCCATGACCCCTCACATCATAATGCTCCGTGACTCCAGTCATCACAATGCTTTATGACCTTTGTCATCACAATGGTCCATTCCCTCGTCATGACAATGCTCTGTAAAACTTGTCATCACAATGCTCCATGCCTTTGTCAGCACAATGCTCCATGACCCTTGTCATCACAATCCTACATGCGCTTCTCAGCACAATGCTCCAAGACACATGTCATCACAATGTGCCATGCACTTGTCATGACAATGCTCCACAACCTTGTCATCACAAAGCTCCATAAAACTTGTCATCACAATGCTCCATGCACTTCTCATCTAAATGCTCTCTCACCACTGATATCACAATGTTCCATCACTAGTCATCACAATACTCCCTCACCCCTGTCATCACAATGTTCCATGACACCTATCATCACAATGCTACATGCCATTATCATCACAATGCACCACTCCCTTGTCACCAAATGCTCCATGACCTTTGTCATCACAAAGCTCCATGATCCTTGGCATCACAGTGCTCCATGCCATTGTCATCACAATGCTTCATGAAGCCTCTCATTACATTGCTCCATGCCCTTGTCATCATAAAGCTCCATGACACATGTCATCAGAATGCTCCATGGCCTTCTCATTCACAATGCTCCATGCCCTTGTCATCACAATGCTCCAAGACACCTGTAATCACAATGCTCCATGTCCCTTTTCATCTCAATGCTCCATGAACCCTGTCATCACAATGCACCATGCCCATCATCATAATGCTTCAAGCTATTGTCATCACAATGAAATCAAAATGCTCCATGACCTCTGTCATCACAATGTTCCAAACCCTTGTGATCACAATGTTCCATCACACTTGTCATCACAACGCCCCATGACGCTCCTCATCACAATTATCCATGGTCTTCTCATCACAATGCTTCATAACATTTGTCATCACAATGCTCAATACACTTGTCATCACAATGCTCCCTGACTCTTGCCATCAGTATGCTCCTTGAACCATGTCATGACAAGGCTCCATGCTTTTTCATCACAGTGCTCCATGCCCTTGTAATCAAATTGCTCCAAGACCCCTGTAATCACAATGCTCCATGCCCCTTTTCATCAGAATGCTCCATGAGACTTCTCATCACAAGGCTCCATGGTCTTCTCATCAGAGTGCTCCAGGACCTTGTCATCACAATGCTCCATGACCCCTTTCATCAGAATACTCCATGAACATTTTCAGCTCAATACTCCATGATCTTCTCATCACAATGCTCCATGACCCCTGTCATCACAATGCTCCATGCTCCTTGATATCAACATGATCCATGACCTCTGTCATCACAGTGCTCCAAACCCTTGTGATCACATTGTTCCATAACACTTGTCATCACAACGCTCCATGATGCCTGTCATCACAATACTCCATGCCCTTGTCATCACAATGCTCCATGACCTTTGCCATCACAATGCTCAATACACCTGTCATCACAATGCTCCCTGACACTTGTTGTCAGAATGCTTCTCGAACCCTGTCATGAAGAGGCTGTATGCCTTTTTCATCACAATGCTCCATGCCCTTTTCATCACAATGCTCCACGCCATTGTCATCACAATACTCCACAAGCTTGTCATCAGAATGCTCCATGACACTTGTCATCACAATTCTCCATGACCCCTGTCATCACAATGCTCCAGGCCCCTTTTCATTACAGTTGTCCATGACGCTCGTCATCACAATTATCCATGGTCTTCTCATCACAATGCTCCACCGTCTTGCCATCACAATGCTCAATGCCCTGGTCATCACAATGCTCCACGCCATTGTCATCACAATACTCCACAAGCTTGTCATCAGAAAGCTCCATGACCCTTGTCATCACAATTCTCCATGCCCCGTGTCATTACAGTGCTCGATGACACTCTTCATCAAAATGCTCCATGGTCTTGCGATTACAATGCTCCACGGTCTTGCCATCACAATGCTCCATGACCTGGACATCACAGTGCTCCATGTCCCTTTTCATCACAATGCTCCATGCGCTTCTCAGCACAATGCTCCATGACCCATGACATCACAATGCGCCATGAACTTTTCATCACAATGCTCTACATCCTTTTCATCGCTATGCTCCATAAAACTTGTCATCACAGTGCTCCATGCACTTCTCACCAAAATGCTCTCTCACCACTGATATCACAATGTTCCATCACTAGTCATCACAATACTCCCTCACCCCTGTCATCACAATGTTCCATGACCACTGTAATCACAATGCTCCATGCCCTTGTCATCACAAAGCTCCATGCCTTCGTCAGCACAATGCTCCATGACCCTTGTCATCACAATCCTACATGCGCTTCTCAGCACAATGCTCCAAGACACATGTCATCACAATGTGCCATGCACTTGTCATGACAATGCTCCAAAACCTTGTCATCACAAAGCTCCATAAAACTTGTCATCACAATGCTCCATGCACTTCTCATCTAAATGCTCTCTCACCACTGATATCACAATGTTCCATCACTAGTCATCACAATACTCCCTCACCCCTGTCATCACAATGTTCCATGACACCTATCATAACAATGCTACATGCCGTTATCATCACAATGCACCACTCCCTTGTCATCAAAATGCTCCATGACCTTTGTCATCACAAAGCTCCATGACCCTTGGCATCACAGTGCTCCATGCCATTGTCATCACAATGCTTCATGAAGACTCTCATTACATTGCTCCATGCCCTTGCCATCACAATGCTCCATTACACCTGTCATCACAATGCTCCATGAACACTGTCATCACAGCACTCCCTGACCCCAGACAACACAATGATCTGGGACTCTTGTCATCAAAATGCTCCAAGACAATTGTCATCACAATGATCCATGCGCTTGTCATCGCAATGCTCCATGACACCTGTAATCCAAATGCTCCGTGATGCTTGTCAGCCCAGTGCTCCATGACCCTTGGCATCACAATGTTCCATGCCATTGTCATCACCATGCTCCATGAACCCTCTCATCACATTGCTCCATGCACTTGTCAACACAAAGCTCCATGACGCTTGTCATCACAATGCTCGAAGCTCTTCTCATCACAGTGCTCCATGCCCTTGTCATTATAATCCTCCATGATCCATGTATCACCTTGTTCCTTGCCCTTGACATCACAATGCTCCATGCCCACCCTCATCACAATAATCCATGAAACTTTTCACACAAATGCTCCATGCCTTTGTCATCAAAAGGCTCCATTACCCGTGTCAAAACAATGCTCCATGACCCCTGCCATCACAAGGCTCCATGACCCCTGCCATCACAATGTTCCATGGCCTCGTCATCAAAAGGCTCCATGACCCTTGTCATCACAATTCTCCAAGACCCCTGTAATCACAGTGCTCCATGCCCTTGTCATCACGAAGCTCAATGACTTATGTCATCAGAATGCTCCATGGCCTTCTCATCAGAATGCTCCATGTCCTTGTCATCACAGTGCTCCAAGACCGCTGTATTCAGAATGCTCCATGCCCCTTTTCATCTCAATGCTCAATGAACTCTGTCATTCCAATACACCATGCCCATCATCATAATGCTTAATGCTGTTGTCATCACAATGAAATCAAAATGCTTCATGACCTCTGTCATCACAATGCTCCAAACCCTTGTGATCACAATGTTCCATAACACTTGTCATCACAATTCCCCATGATGCTCCTCATCACAATTATCCATGGTCTTCGCATCACAATGCTCCATGACCTTTGTCATCACAATGCTCATTACACTTGTCATCTCAATGCTCCCTGCCACTTGTCGTCAGTATGCTTCTTGAACCCTGTCATGACAAGACTCCATGCATTTTTCATCACAATGATCCATGCGCTTTTCATCACAATGTTCCAAGACCCCAGTAATCACAATGCTCCTTGCCCTTGTCATCACAAAGCTCCATGACCCATATCATCAGAATGCTCCATGGCCTTCTCATCACCATGCTCGATGCCCTTGTCATCACACTGCTCCCTGACACTTGTCTTCAGAATGCTCCTTGAACCCTGTCATGAAATGGCTCCATGCCTTTTTCATCACAATGCTCCATGACCTTTCATCACTATGCTCCATGCCATTGTCATCACAATACTCCAGAAGCTTGTCATCAGAATGCTCCATGACCCATGTCATCACAATGCTCCATGACCCCTGTCATCACAATGCTCCATGACCCCTGTAATCACAATGCTCCATGCCTCTTGTCATTACAGTGCTCCATGACGCTCGTCATCACAATTATCCATGGTCTTCTCATCACAATGCTGCACGGTCTTTCCATCACAATGCTCCCTGCCCTGGTCCTCACAATGCTCCATGACCCTTTTCATCACAATTCTCCAAGCAATTGTCATACAATGCTCCATTACATTTGTCATCACAATCCTCCATGACACTTGGCATCACAATGCTCCATTACATTTGTCATCACAATCCTCCATGACACTTGGCATCACAATGCTGCACGCCATTGTCATCACAATGCACCATGACATATGTCATCACAATGCTCCCTGACACCTGTCTTCACAATACTACATGACCTCGTCATAAAAATATTCCATGCCCTTTTCATCACAATGTGCCATGCCCACCCTCATACCAATAATCAATGAAACTTGTCAGACCAATTCTCCATGCCCCTGTCATCACAATGCTCCATGCCCTTGTAATCACAATGCTCCATGACCCCTCACATCATAATGCTCCGTGACTCCAGTCATCACAATGCTTTATGACCTTTGTCATCACAATGGTCCATTCCCTCGTCATGACAATGCTCTGTAAAACTTGTCATCACAATGCTCCATGCCTTTGTCAGCACAATGCTCCATGACCCTTGTCATCACAATCCTACATGCGCTTCTCAGCACAATGCTCCAAGACACATGTCATCACAATGTGCCATGCACTTGTCATGACAATGCTCCACAACCTTGTCATCACAAAGCTCCATAAAACTTGTCATTACAATGCTCCATGCACTTCTCATCTAAATGCTCTCTCACCACTGATATCACAATGTTCCATCACTAGTCATCACAATACTCCCTCACCCCTGTCATCACAATGTTCCATGACACCTATCATCACAATGCTACATGCTGTTATCATCACAATGCACCACTCCCTTGTCATCAAAATGCTCCATGCCCTTGTCATCACAAAGCTCCATGACGCTTGTCATCACAATGCTTCATGCCATTCTCATCACAGTGCATCATGACCTTGTCATTACAATCCTCCATGACCCATGTATCACAGTGTTCCGTGTCCTTGTCATCACAATGCTCCATGCCCACTCTCATCGCAATAAGCCATGAAAATTTTCAGACAAATGCTCCATGCCCTTGTCATCACAAAGCTCCATGACGCATGTCATCAGAATGCTCCATGGCCTTCTCATTCACAATGCTCCATGCCCTTGTCATCACAATGCTCCAAGACACCTGTAATCACAATGCTCCATGTCCCTTTTCATCTCAATGCTCCATGAACCCTGTCATCACAATGCACCATGCCCATCATCATAATGCTTCATGCTATTGTCATCACAATGAAATCAAAATGCTCCATGACCTCTGTCATCACCATGTTCCAAACCCTTGTGATCACAATGTTCCATCACACTTGTCATCACAACACCCCATGACGCTCGTCATCACAATTATCCATGGTCTTCTCATCACAATGCTCCATAACATTTGTCATCACAATGCTCAATACACTTGTCATCACAATGCTCCCTGACTCTTGCCATCAGTATGCTCCTTGAACCCTGTCATGACAAGGCTCCATGCCTTTTTCATCACAATGCTCCATGCCCATTTAATCAAATTGCTCCAAGACCCCTGTAATCACAATGCTCCATGCCCCTTTTCATCAGAATGCTCCATGAGACTTCTCATCACAAGGCTCCATGGTCTTCTCATCAGAGTGCTCCAGGACCTTGTCATCACAATGCTCCATGACCCCGTTCATCAGAATACTCCATGAACATTTTCAGCTCAATACTCCATGATCTTCTCATCACAGTGCTCCATGACGCCTGTCATCACAATGCTCCATGCTCCTTGATATCAAAATGATCCATGACCTCTGTCATCACAGTGCTCCAAATCCTTGTGATCACATTGTTCCATAACACTTGTCATCAAAACGCTCCATGATGCCTGTCATCACAATACTCCATGCCCTTGTCATCACAATGCTCCATGACCTTTTTCATCACAATGCTCAACACATTTGCCATCACAATGCTCCCTGACACTTGACGTCAGAATGCTCCTTGATCCCTGTCATGAAAAGGTTCCATGCCTTTTTCATCACAATGATCCATGCCTTTTTCATCACAATGCTCCATGCCATTGTCATCACAATACTCCACAAGCTTGTCATCAGAATGCTCCATGACCCTTGTCATCACAATTCTCCATGCCCCATGTCACTACAGTGTTCGATGACACTCGTCATCAAAACGCTCCATGGTCTTGCGATTACAATGCTCCACGGTCTTGCCATCACAATGCTCCATGACCTGGACATCACAATGCTCCATGTCCCTTTTCATCACAATGCTCCATGCGCTTCTCAGCACAATGCTCCATGACCCATGACATCACAATGCGCCATGAACTTTTCATCACAATGCTCTACATCCTTTTCATCGCTATGCTCCATAAAACTTGTCATCACAGTGCTCCATGCACTTCTCAACAAAATGCTCTCTCACCACTGATATCACAATGTTCCATCACTAGTCATCACAATACTCCCTCACCCCTGTCATCACAATGTTCCATGACCACTGTAATCACAATGCTCCATGCCCTTGTCATCACAAAGCTCCATGATGCATGTCATCAAAATGCTCCATGGACTTCTCATCACAATTCTCCCTGCCCTGGCCATCACAATGCTCCATTACACCTGTCATCACAATGCTCCATGAACACTGTCATCACAGCGCTCCCTGACACCAGACAACACAATGATCTGGGACTCTTGTCATCAAAATGCTCCAAGACAATTGTCATCACAATGATCCATGTGCTTGTCATCCCAATGCTCCATGACACCTGTAATCCGAATGCTCCGTGATGCTTGTCATCCCAGTGCTCCATGACTCTTGTCATCACAATGTTCCATGCCATTGTCATCACCATGCTCCATGAACCCTCTCATCACATTGCTCCATGCCCTTGTCATCACAAAGCTCCATGATGCTTGTCATCACAATGCTCGATGCTCTTCTCATCACAGTGCTCCATGCCCTTGTCATTAAAATCCTCCATGATCCATGTATCACCGTGTTCCTTGCCCATGACATCACAATGCTCCATGCCCACACTCATCACAATAATCCATGAAACTTTTCACACAAATGCTCCATGCCCTTGTCATCAAAAGGCTCCATTACCCGTGTCAAAACAATGCTCCATGACCCCTGCCATCACAAGGCTCCATGAACCCTGCCATCACAATGTTCCATGGCCTCGTCATCACAAGGCTCCATGACCCTTGTCATCACAATTCTCCAAGACCCCTGTAATCACAGTGCTCCATGCCCTTGTCATCACGAAGCTCAAAGACTTATGTCATCAGAATGCTCCATGGCCTTCTCATCAGAATGCTCCATGTCCTTGTCATCACAGTGCTCCAAGACCGCTGTATTCAGAATGCTCCATGTCCCTTTTCATCTCAATGCTCAATGAACTCTGTCATTCCAATGCACCATGCCCATCATCATAATGCTTAATGCTGTTGTCATCACAATGAAATCAAAATGCTTCATGACCTCTGTCATCACAATGCTCCAAACCCTTGTGATCACAATGTTCCATAACACTTGTCATCACAATTCCCCATGATGCTCCTCATCACAATTATCCATGGTCTTCTCATCACAATGCTCCATGACCTTTGTCATCACAATGCTCATTACACTTGTCATCTCAATGCTCCCTGCCACTTGTCGTCAGTATGCTTCTTGAACCCTGTCATGACAAGGCTCCATGCATTTTTCATCACAATGATCCATGCGCTTTTCATCACAATGTTCCAAGACCCCAGTAATCACAATGCTCCTTGCCCTTGTCATCACAAAGCTCCATGACCCATATCATCAGAATGCTCCATGGCCTTCTCATCACCATGCTCGATGCCCTTGTCATCACACTGCTCCCTGACACTTGTCTTCAGAATGCTCCTTGAACCCTGTCATGAAATGGCTCCATGCCTTTTTCATCACAATGCTCCATGACCTTTCATCACTATGCTCCATGCCATTGTCATCACAATACTCCATGACCCATGTCATCACAATGCTCCATGACACCTGTCATCACAATGCTCCATGACCCTTGTAATCACAATGCTCCATGCCTCTTGTCATTACAGTGCTCCATGATGCTCGTCATCACAATTATCCATGGTCTTCTCATCACAATGCTGCACGGTCTTTCCATCACAGTGTTCCCTGCCCTGGTCCTCACAATGCTCCATGACACTTTTCATCACAATTCTCCAAGCAATTGTCATACAATGCTCCATTACATTTGTCATCACAATCCTCCATGACACTTGGCATCACAATGCTCCATTACATTTGTCATCACAATCCTCCATGACACTTGGCATCACAATGCTCCACGCCATTGTCATCACAATGCACCATGACATATGTCATCACAATGCTCCCTGACACCTGTCTTCACAATACTACATTACTTTCTCATAAAAATGTTCCATGCCCTTGTCATCACAATGTGCCATGCCCACCCTCATACCAATAATCCATGAAACTTCTCAGACCAATTCTCCATGCCCCTGTCATCACAATGCTCCATGCCCTTGTCATCACAAAGCTCCATGACGCTTGTCATCACAATGCTTGATGCCATTCTTATCACAGTGCATCATGACCTTGTCATTACAATCCTCCATGACCCATGTATCACAGTGTTCCGTGTCCTTGTCATCACAATGCTCCATGCACACTCTCATCGCAATAATCCATGAAAATTTTCAGACAAATGCTCCATGTCCTTGTCATCACAAAGCTCCATGACGCATGTCATCAGAATGCTCCATGGCCTTCTCATTCACAATGCTCCATGCCCTTGTCATCACAATGCTCCAAGACACCTGTAATCACAATGCTCCATGTCCCTTTTCATCTCAATGCTCCATGAACCCTGTCATCACAATGCACCATGCCCATCATCATAATGCTTCATGCTATTGTCATCACAATGAAATCAAAATGCTCCATGACCTCTGTCATCACAATGCTCCAAACCCTTGTGATCACAATGTTCCATAACACTTGTCATCACAACGCCCCATGACGCTCATCATCACAGTTATCCATGGTCTTCTCATCACAATGCTCCATAACATTTGTCATCACAATGCTCAATACACTTGTCATCACAATGCTCCGTGACTCTTGCCATCAGTATGCTCCTTGAACCCTGTCATGACAAGGCTCCATGCATTTTTCATCACAATGCTCCATGCCCTTGTAATCACAATGCTCCAAAACCCCTGTAATCACAATGCTCCATGCCCCTTTTCATCAGAATGCTCCATGAGACTTCTCATCACAAGGCTCCATGGTTTTCTCATCAGAGTGCTCCAGGACCTTGTCATCACAATGCTCCATAACCCCTTTCATCAGAATACTCCATGAACATTTTCAGCCCAATACTCCATGATCTTCTCATCACAATGCTCCATGACCCCTGTCATCACAATGCTCCATGCTCCTTGATATCAAAATGATCCATGACCTCTGTCATCACAGTGCTCCAAATCCTTGTGATCACATTGTTCCATAACACTTGTCATCACAACGCTCCATGATGCCTGTCATCACAATACTCCATGCCCTTGTCATCACAATGCTCCATGACCTTTGTCATCACAATGCTCAACACACTTGTCATCACAATGCTCCCTGACACTTGACGTCAGAATGCTCCTTGATCCCTGTCATGAAAAGGTTCCATGCCTTTTTCATCACAATGATCCACGCCTTTTTCATCACAATGCTCCATGCCATTGTCATCACAATACTCCACAAGCTTGTCATCAGAATGCTCCATGACCCTTGTCATCACAATTCTCCATGCCCCGTGTCATTACAGTGCTCGATGACACTCGTCATCAAAATGCTCCATGGTCTTGCGATTACAATGCTCCACGGTCTTGCCATCACAATGCTCCATGACCTGGACATCACAATGCTCCATGTCCCTTTTCATCCCAATGCTCCATGCGCTTCTCAGCACAATGCTCCATGACCCATGACATCACAATGCGCCATGAACTTTTCATCACTATGCTCTACATCCTTTTCATCGCTATGCTCCATAAAACTTGTCATCACAGTGCTCCATGGACTTCTCATCAAAATGCTCTGTCACCACTGATATCACAATGTTCCATCACTAGTAATCACAATACTCCCTCACCCCTGTCATCACAATGTTCCATGACCACTGTAATCACAATGCTCCATGCCCTTGTCATCACAAAGCTCCATGATGCATGTCATCAATATGCTCAATGGACTTCTCATCAAAATGCTCCATGCCCTGGCCATGCCATTGCTCCATTACACCTGTCATCACAATGCTCCATGACCACTGTCATCACAGCGCTCCCTGACCCCAAACAACACAATGATCTGGGACTCTTGTCATCAAAATGCTCCAAGACACTTGTCATCACAATGATCCATGCGCTTGTCATCCCAATGCTCCATGACACCTGTAATCCGAATGCTCCGTGATGCTTGTCATCCCAGTTCTCCATGACACTTGGCATCACAATGTTCCATGCCATTGTCATCACCATGCTCCATTAACCCTCTCATCACATTGCTCCATGCCCTTGTCATCACAAAGCTCCATGACACTTGTCATCACAATGCTCGATGCTCTTCTCATCACAGTGCTCCATGCACTTGTCATTAAAATCCTCCATGATCCATGTATCACCGTATTCCTTGCCCTTGACATCACAATGCTCCATGTCCACACTCATCACAGTAATCCATGAAACTTTTCACAGAAATGCTCCATGCCCTTGTCATCAAAATGCTACATTACCCGTGTCAAAACAATGCTCCATGACCCCTGCCATCACAATGTTCCATGGCCTCGTCATCACAAGACTCCATTACCCTTGTCATCACAATTCTCCAAGACCCCTGTAATCACAGTGCTCCATGCCCTTGTCATCACGAAGCTCAATGACTTATGTCATCAGAATGCTCCATGGCCTTCTCATCAGAATGCTCCATGTCCTTGTCATCACAGTGCTCCAAGACCGCTGTATTCACAATGCTCCATGCCCGTTTTCATCACAATGCTCAATGAACTCTGTCATTCCAATGCACCATGCCCATCATCATAATGCTTAATGCTATTGTCATCACAATGAAATCACAAAGTTCCATGACCTCTGTCATTACAATGTTCCAAACCCTTGTGATCACAATGTTCCATAACACTTGTCATCACAACGCCCCATTACGCTCATCATCACAATTATCTATTTTCTTCTCATCACAATGCTCCATAACATTTGTCATCACAATGCTCAATACACTTGTCATCACA
Source organism: Hyperoodon ampullatus (assembly GCF_949752795.1). Lineage (NCBI taxonomy): Eukaryota > Metazoa > Chordata > Mammalia > Artiodactyla > Ziphiidae > Hyperoodon > Hyperoodon ampullatus. Next base: position 220,035 of record NW_027640459.1, on the reverse strand, counting down.
ATGCTCCCTGACTCTTGCCATCAGTATGCTCCTTGAACACTTTCATGAAAAGGCTCCATGCCTTTTTCATCACAATGATCCATGCCCATTTCATCACAATGCTCCAAGACCCCTGTAATCACAATACTCCTTGCCCTGGTCATCACAAAGCTCCATGACGCATGTCATCAGAATGCTCCTTGGACATCTCTCACAATGCTCCATTCCCTTGTAATCACAATGCACCAAGACCCCTGTAATCACAATGCTCCATGCCCCTTTTCATCAGAATGCTCCATGAGACTTCTCATCACAAGGCTCCATGGTCTTCTCATCAGAGTTCTCCAGGACCTTGTCATCACAATGCTGCATGACCCCTTTCATCAGAATACTCCATGAACATTTTCAGCTCAATGCTCCATGATCTTCTCATCACAATGCTCCAAGATCACTGTCATCACAATGCTCCATGCTCCTTGATATCAAAATGATCCATGACCTCTGTCATCACAGTGCTCCAAACCCTTGTGATTACATTGTTCCATAACACTTGTCATCACAACGCTCCATGATGCCTGTCATCACAGTACTCCTTGCCCTTGTCATCACAATGCTCCATGACCTTCATCATCACAATGCTCAATACACTTGTCAGCACAATGCTCCCTGACACTTGTCATCAGAATGCTTCTTGAACACTGTCATGAAAAGGCTCTCTGCCATTTTCATCACAATGCTCCATGCCCTTCTCATTACAATGCTCCATGAATTTGTCATCAAAATACTCCACAAGCTTGTCTTCAGAATGCTCCATGACCCTTGTCATCACAATGCTCCATGACTCCTGTCATCACAATGCTCCCTGACACCTGTCATCACAATGCTCCAGGCCCCTTGTCATTACACTTCTCCATGACGCTCGTCATCACAATTATCCATTGTCTTCTCATCACAATGCTCCACTGTCTTGCCATCACAATGCTCCATGACACTTCAAATCACAATGTTACATGCTCTTGTAATCACATTCTCCATGCAGTTGTCATCACAATGCTCCATGACCCCTGTCATAGCAAGCTCCATGTGCTTTTCATCACAGTGCTTCACGAACTTCTCATCAAAATTCTCAAAAGCCCTTGTCATCACAAGGCTCCATGCCATTTTCATCACAATGCTCCATGACCATTGTCATCACAATGCTCCATTACCTGTGTCATCACAATCCTCCATGACACTTCTCATCACAATGCTCCATGCCGTTGCCATCACAATGCACCATGACATAAGTCATCACAATGCTCCCTGATACCTGACTTCACAATAATCCATGACCTTTCCTTCATAGTGCTCCATGCCCTTGTCATCACAATGTGCAATGCCCACTGTCATCACAATAATCCATGAAATTTTTCAGACCGTTGCTCCATGCCCCGGTCATCAAAATGCTCCATGCACTTGTCATCACAATGCTCCATGAGCTTGTCAGCACAATGCTCCATGACCGATGTGATCACAATGTGCCATGCGGTTATCATCACAATGATCCACATCCTTGTCATCACAATGCTCCATAAACATTGTCATCACAATGCTCCATGCACTTCTCATGAAAATGCTCTCTCACCACTCATATCACAATGTTCCATCACTAGTCATCACAATACTCCCTCACCCCCATCATCACAATGTTCCATGACCCCTATCATCACAATGCTACATGCCGTTATCATCATAATGCACCACTCCCTTGTCATCAAAATGCTCCATGACGTTTGTCATCACAAAGCTCCATGACGCTTGTCATCACAATGCTCGATGCCCTTCTCATCACAATGCTCCATGACCTTGTAATTACAATCCTCCATGACCCATGTATCACAGTGTTCCGTGTCCTTGTCATCACAGTGCTCCATGCCCTCTCTCATCGCAATAATCCATGAAAATTTTCAGAAAAATGCTCCATGCCCTTGTCATCACAAAGCTCCATGACGCATGTCATCAGAATGTTCCATGGCCTTCTCATTCACAATGCTCCTTGCCCTTGTCATCACAATGATCTTAGACACCTGTAATCACAATGCTCCATGTCCCTTTTCATCTCAATGCTCCATGAACCCTGTCATCACAATGCACCATGCCCATCATCATAATGCTTCATGCTATTGTCATCACAATGAAATCAAAATGCTCCATGACCTCTGTCATCACAATGCTCCAAACCCTTGTGATCACAATGTTCCATAACACTTGTCATCACAATTCCCCATGATGCTCCTCATCACAATTATCCATGGTCTTCTCATCACAATGCTCCATAACATTTGTCATCACAATGCTCAATACACTTGTCATCACAATGCTCCCTGCCTCTTGCCATCAGTATGCTCCTTGAACCCTGTCATGACAAGGCTCCATGCCTTTTTCATCACAATGCTCCATGACCTCTGTCATCACAATTCTCCAAGACCGCTGTAATCACAATGCTCCATGCCCCTTTTCATCAGAATGCTCCATGAGACTTCTCATCACAAGGCTCCATGGTCTTCTCATCAGAGTGCTCTAGGACCTTGTCATCACAATGCTCCGTGACCCCTTTCATCAGAATACTCCATGAACATTTTCATCTCAATACTCCATGATCTTCTCATCACAATGCTCCATGACCCCTGTCATCACAATGCTCCATGCTCCTTGATATCAAAATGATCCATGATCTCTGTCATCACAGTGCTCCAAATCCTTGTGATCACATTGTTCCATAACACTTGTCATCACAACGCTCCATGATGCCTGTCATCACAATACTCCATGCCCTTGTCATCACAATGCTCCATGACCTTTGTCATCACAATGCTCAACACACTTGTCATCACAATGCTCCCTGACACTTGACGTCAGAATGCTCCTTGATCCCTGTCATGAAAAGGTTCCATGCCTTTTTCATCACAATGATCCACGCCTTTTTCATCACAATGCTCCATGACATTGTCATCACAATACTCCACAAGCTTGTCATCAGAATGCTCCATGACCCTTGTCATCACAATTCTCCATGCCCCGTGTCATTACAGTGCTCGATGACACTCGTCATCAAAACGCTCCATTGTCTTGCGATTACAATGCTCCACGGTCTTGCCATCACAATGCACCATGACCTGGACATCACAATGCTCCATGTCCCTTTTCATCACAATGCTCCATGCGCTTCTCAGCACAATGCTCCATGACCCATGACATCACAATGCGCCATGAACTTTTCATCACAAAGCTCTACATCTTTTTCTTCGCTATGCTCCATAAAATTTGTCATCACAGTGCTCCATGCACTTCTCACCAAAATGCTCTCTCAACAGTGATATCACAATGTTCCATCACTAGTCATCACAATACTCCCTCACCCCTGTCATCACAATGTTCCATGACCACTGTAATCACAATGCTCCATGCCCTTGTCATCACAAAGCTCAATGATGCATGTCATCAAAATGCTCCATGGACTTCTCATTTCAATGCTCCATGCCCTTGCCATCACAATGCTCCATTACACCTGTCATCACAATGCTCCATGACCACTGTCATCACAGCGCTGCCTGACCCCAGACAACATAATGATCTGGGACTCTTGTCATCAAAATGCTCCAAGACACTTGTCATCACAATGATCCATGCGCTTGTCATCCCAATGCTCCATGACACCTGTAATCCGAATGCTCCGTGACGCTTGTCATCCCAGTGCTCCATGACCCTTGGCATCACAATGTTCCATGCCATTGTCATCACAAAACTCCATGAACCCTCTCACCACATTCCTCCATGCCCTTGTCATCACAATGCTCCATGACGCTTGTCATCACAATGCTCGATGCTCTTCTCATCACAGTGCTCCATGCCCTTGTCATTACAATCCTCCATGACCCATGTATCACAGTGTTCCGTGTCCTTGTCATCACAATGCTCCATGCCCACACTCATCACAATTATCCATGAAACTTTTCACATAAATGCTCCATGACCTTGTCATCAAAAGGCTCCATTACCCGTGTCAAAACAATGCTCCATGACCCCTGCCATCACAATGTTCCATGGCCTCGTCATCACAAGGATCAATTACCCTTGTCATCACAATTCTCCAAGACCCCTGTAATCACAGTGCTCCATGCCCTTGTCATCACGAAGCTCAATGACTTATGTCATCAGAATGCTCCATGGACTTCTCGTCAGAATGCTCCATGTCCTTGTCATCACAGTGCTCCAAGACTGCTGTATTCACAATGCTCCATGCCCCTTTTCATCTCAATGCTCAATGAACTCTGTCATTCCAATGCACCATGCCCATCATCATAATGCTTAATGCTATTGTCATCACAATGAAATCAAAATGCTTCATGACCTCTGTCATCACAATGCTCCAAACCCTTGTGATCACAATGTTCCATAACACTTGTCATCACAATTCCCCATGATGTTCCTCATCACAATTATCCATTGTCTTCTCATGAAAATGCTCCAAGACCTTTGTCATCACAATGCTCATTACACTTGTCATCTCAATGCTCCCTGCCACTTGTCGTCAGTATGCTTCTTGAACCCTGTCATGACAAGGCTCCATGCATTTTTCATCACAATGATCCATTCGCTTTTCATCACAATGTTCCAAGACCCCAGTAATCACAATGCTCCTTGCCCTTGTCATCACAAAGCTCCATGACCCATATCATCAGAATGCTCCATGGCCTTCTCATCACCATGCTCGATGCCCTTGTCATCACACTGCTCCCTGACACTTGTCTTCAGAATGCTCCTTGGACCCTGTCATGAAATGGCTCCATGCCTTTTTCATCACAATGCTCCATGACCTTTCATCACTATGCTCCAAGACATTGTCATCACAATACTCCACAAGCTTGTCATCAGAATGCTCCATGACCCATGTCATCACAATGCTCCATGACCCCTGTCATCACAATGCTCCATGACTCCTGTAATCACAATGCTCCATGCCTCTTGTCATTACAGTGCTCCATGACACTCGTCATCACAATTATCCATGGTCTTCTCATCACAATGCTGCACGGTCTTTCCATCACAATGCTCCCTGCCCTGGTCCTCACAATGCTCCATGACCCTTTTCATCACAATTCTCCAAGCAATTGTCATACAATGCTCCATTACATTTGTCATCACAATCCTCCATGACACTTGGCATCACAATGCTCCATTACATTTGTCATCACAATCCTCCATGACACTTGGCATCACAATGCTCCACGCCATTGCCATCACAATGCACCATGACATGTGTCATCACAATGCTCCCTGACACCTGTCTTCACAATACTACCTGACCTTGTCATAAAAATGTTCCATGCCCTTTTCATCACAATGTGCCATGCCCACCCTCATACCAATAATTCATGAAAATTGTCAGACCAATTCTCCATGCCCCTGTCATCACAATGCTACATGCCCTTGTTATCACAAAGCTCCATGACCCCTCACATCATAATGCTCCGTGACTCCAGTCATCACAATGCTTTATGACCTTTGTCATCAAAATGGTCCATTCCCTCTTCATGACAATGCTCTGTAAAACTTGTCATCACAATGCTCCATGCCTTTGTCAGCACAATGCTCCATGACCCTTGTCATCACAATCCTACATGCACTTCTCAGCACAATGCTACAAGACACATGTCATCACAATGTGCCATGCACTTGTCACCACAATGCTCCACAACCTTGTCATCACCAAGCTCCATAAAACTTGTCATCACAATGCTCCATGCACTTCTCATCTAAATGCCCTCTCACCACTGATATCACAATATTCCATCACTAGTCATCACAATACTCCCTCACCCCTGTCATCACAATGTTCCATGACCCCTGTCATCAAAATGCTACATGCCCTTATCATCACAATGCTCCATGACCACTGACATCACAATGTTCCATAACCCCTGTCATCAAAATGTTCCCTGACCCGTTTCATCAAATTGTTCCATGACCCTTTCATCACAATGCTCCCTGCCCTACTCATCACAATGCACCACACTCTTGTCATCAAAATGTTCCATGACATTTGTCATCACCATTCTCCATGACCTTTGGCATCACAATGCTCCATGCCATTGTCATCACAGTGCTCCATGAACACTCTCATCACATTCCTCCTTGCCCTTGTCATCACAAAGCTCCATGACGCTTGTCATCACAATGATCGATGCCTTTCTCAACACAATGCTCCATTCCTTGTCATTTCAATCCTCAATGACCCATGTATCACCGTGTTCCCTGCCCTTGTCATCACAATGCTCCATGCCCACTGTCATCACAATAATCCATGAAACATTTCAAACCAATGCTCCATGCCCTTGTCATCACAATGCTCCATTAGCCCTGTCATAACAATGCTCCATGACCCCTGCCATCACAATATTCCACAGCATTGTCATCACAAGGCTCCATGTACCTTGTCATCACAATGCTCCAAGACCCCTGTAATCACAATGCTCCATGCCCCTTTTCATCTCAATTCTCCATGAACACTGTGATCACAATGCACCATGCCCATCATCATAATGCTTCATGCTATTGTCATCACAATGAAATCAAAATGTTCCATGACCTTTGTCATCACAATGCTCCAAACCATTCAGATCACAGTGTTCCATAACACTTGTCATCACAATGCCCCTGACGCTCCTCATCACAATTATCCATGGTCTTCTCATCAAAATGCTCCATGACCTTTGTCAACACAATGTTCAATACACTTGTCATCACAATGCTCCCTGACACTGGTCTTCAGTATGCTCCTTGAAACCTGTCATGACAGGGTTGCATGCTATTTCCTCACAATGATCCATGCACTTTTTATTACAATGCTCCAAGGCCCCTGTAATCACAATGCTCCATGCGCTTTCATCACAAAGCTCCAAGACGCATGTCATCAGAATGCTCCAAGGCATTGTCAGCAAAATGCTACATGATCTTGTCATCACCATGCTCCATGCCCTTGTCATCACAGTGCTCCACGAAACCTGTAATCACAATGCTCCATGCCCCTTTTCATCAGATTGCTTCATGACACCTGTCAACACAATGCTCCATGACCACTGTCACCACAACGCGCCATGACCCCTGACAATACAGTGATCCGGGACTCTTGTCATCAAAAATCTCCATGAACCTTTTCATCTCAATGATCTATACCCTTGCCTTCCCAATGCTCCATGACCCCTGTTATTACAATGCTCCATGATGCTTCTAATCCCAGTGCTCCATGACCATTGTCATCACAATGCTCCATGCCTTAGTCAGCAAAATGCTACATGACCATGTCATCACAATGCTCCATGCCCACTCTCATCACAATAATCCATGAACCTTTTCATACCAATTCTGATGCCCTTGTCAACACAGTGCTCCACTACACTGTCATAACAATGCTCCATGACACCTGACATCACAAGGTTTCACGGCCTTGTCAATACAAGTCTCCATGACCGTTGTCATCACCGTGCACCAAGACCTTGTAATCACAATGCTCAATGCACTTGTCATCACAAAGCTCCATGGTGCATGTCATCAGAATGCTCCATGGCCTTCTCATTCACAATGCTCCATGCCCTTGTCATCACAATGCTCCAAGACACATTTAATCACAATGCTCCATGCCCCTTTTCAGCTCAATGCTCCATGAACCCTGTCATCACAATGCACCATGCCCATCATCAAAATGCTTCATGCTATTGTCATCACAATGAAATCAAAATGCTCCATGACCTCTGTCATCACAATGCTCCAAACCCTTGTGATCACAATGTTCCATAACACTTGTCATCACAATTCCCCATGATGCTGCTCATCACAATTATCCATGGTCTTCTCATCACAATGCTCCATGACCTTTGTCATCACAATGGTCAATACACATGTCATCTCAATGCTCCCTGCCACTTGTCGTCAGTATGCTTCTTGAACCCTGTCATGACAAGGCTCCATGCCTTTTTCATCACAATGATCCATGCGCTTTTCATCACAATGTTCCAAGTCCCCAGTAATCACAATGCTCCTTGCCCTTGTCATCACAAAGCTCCATGACACATATCATCAGAATGCTCCATGGCCTTCTAATCACCATGCTCGATGCCCTTGTCATAACACTGCTCCCTGACACTTGTCTTCAGAATGCTCCTTGAACCCTGTCATGAAAAGGCTCCATGCCTTTTTCATCACAATGCTCCATGACCTTTCATCACTATGCTCCATGCCATTGTCATCACAATACTCCACAAGCTTGTCATCAGAATGCTCCATGACCCATGTCATCACAATGCTCCATGACCCCTGTCATCACAATGCTCCATGACCCCTGTAATCACAATGCTCCATGCCTCTTGTCATTACAGTGCTCCATGACGCTCGTCATCACAACTATACATGGTCTTCTCATCACAATGCTGCACGGCCTTTCCATCACAATGCTCCCTGTCCTGGTCCTCACAATGCTCCATGACCCTTTTCATCACAATTCTCCAAGCAATTGTCATACAATGCTCCATTACATTTGTCATCACAATCCTCCATGACACTTGGCATCACAATGCTCCATTACATTTGTCATCACAATCCTCCATGACACTTGGCATCACAATGCTCCACGCCATTGTCATCACAATGCACCATGACATATGTCATCACAATGCTCCCTGACACCTGTCTTCACAATACTACATGACCTTGTCATCACAATGTTCCATGCCCTTGTCATCACAATGTGCCATGCCCACGATCATACCAATAATATATGAAAGTTGTCAGACCAATTCTCCAGGCCCCTGTCATCACAATGCTCCATGCCCTTGTAATCACAATGCTCCATGACCCCTCACATCATAATGCTCCATGACTCCATTCATCACAATGCTTTATGACCTTTGTCATCACAATGGTCCATTCCCTCGTCATGACAATGCTCTGTAAAACTTGTCATCACAATGCTCCATGACCTTTGTCATCACAAAGCTCCATGACCCTTGGCATCACAATGCTCCATGCCATTGTCATCACAATGCTTCATGAAGACTCTCATTACATTGCTCCATGCCCTTGTCATCACAAAGCTCCATGACGCTTGTCATCACAATGCTCGATGCCCTTCTCATCACAATGCTCCATGACCTTGTCATTACAATCGTCCATGACCCATGGATCACAGTGTTCCGTGTCCTTGTCATCACAATGCTCCATGCCCACTCTCATCACAATAATCCATGAAAATTTTCAGACAAATGCTCCATGCCCTTGTCATCACAAATCTCCATGAGGCATGTCATCAGAATGCTCCACGGCCTTCTCTTTCACAATGCTCCATGCTCTTGTCATCACAATGCTCCAAGGCACCTGTAATCACAATGCTCCATGTCCCTTTTCATCTCAATGCTCCATGAACCCTGTCATCACAATGCACCATGCCCATCATCATAATGCTTAATGCTATTGTCATCACAATGAAATCAAAATGCTCCATGACCTCTGTCATCACAATGCTCCAAACCCTTGTGATCACAATGTTCCATAACAGTTGTAATCACAACGCCCCATGACGCTCGTCATCAAAATTATCCATGGTCTTCTCATCACAATGCTCCGTAACATTTGTCATCACAATGCTCAATACACTTGTCATCACAATGCTCCCTCACTCTTGCCATCAGTATGCTCCTTGAACCCTGTCATGACAAGGCTCCATGCCTTTTTCATTACAATGCTCCATACCATTTTCATCTCAATGCAACATGACATATATCATCACAATGCTCCTTGACACCTGTCTTCACAATACTCCATGACCTTGTCATAACAATCCTCCATGCCCTAGTCATCACAATGTGCTATTCCCACTATCATCACAATAGTCCATGAAACTTATCAGACCAATGCTCCATGAGCCTGTCAGCACAATGCTCCATGCCCTTGTCATGACAATGCTCCGTGACTCCAGTCATCACAATGCTTCATGACCTTTGTCATCACAGTGGTCCATGCACTCGTCATCACAGGGCTCGGTGAAATTTGTCACCATAATTCTCCCTGAACTTTTCATCACAATGCTCTGTGACCCTTGTCATCACAATGCTCCATGCCTTTGTCAGCAGAGTGCTCCATGACCCTTGTCATCACAAAGCTCCATGCAATTGTCAGAACAATGCTCCATGACACATGTCTTCACAATGTGCCATGTGCTTGTCATCACAATGTTCCACAACTTTGTCATCACAATGCTCCATAAACCTTGTCATCACAAAGCTCCATGCACTTCTCATCAAAATGCTCTTTCACCATTGATATCAAAATGTTTCATCACTAGTCATTACAATACTCCCTCACCTCTGTCATGACAGTGTTCCTCGGCCTTGTCATCACAAGGCTCCATGACCCTTGTCATCACAATGCTCCAAGACCCCTGTAATAACAATGCTCCATGCTCTTGTCATCACAAAGCTCCATGACGCATGTCATCAGACAGCTCCATGGTCTTCTCATCACAATTCTCCATGCCCTTTTCATCACAATGCTCCAAGACACCTGTAATCACAATGCTCCTTGCCCATTTTGATCTCAATGCACCATGAACTCTGTCATCACAATGAACCATGCCCATCATCATAATGCTTCATGCTATTGTCATCACAATGAAATCAAAATGCTCCATAACCTCTGTCATCACGATGCTCCAAACCCTTGTGTTCAGAATGTTCCATAACACTTGTCATCACAACGCCCCATGACGCTCGTCATCACAATTATCCATGGTCTTCTCATCACAATGCTCCATGAACTTTGTCATCACAATGCTCAATACACTTGTCATCACAATGCAACCTGACACTTGTCATCAGTATGCTCCTTGAACCCTCTCATGACAAGGCTCCATGCTTTTTCATCACAATCATCCATGCTCTATTCATCTCAATGCTCCAAGACCCATGTAATCACAATTCTCCAAGCCCCTTTTCATCAGAATGCACCATGATACTTTTCATCACAAGGCTCCATGGTCTTCTCCTCACAGTGCTCCAGGACCTTTTCATCACAATGCTCCATTCCATTGGCATCACAATGCTCCATTACCCCTGCCATCACAATGCTCAATGATTATTTTCAGCCCAATGCTCCATGAACTTCTGATCACAATGCTCCATGACCCGTCATCACAATGCTCCATGACCCCAGTCATCACAATGCTCCATGACCACTGTCATCACAACGCTCCATGACACCAGACAACACAATGATCCGGGACTATTGTCATCAAAATGCTCCATGACACTTGTCATCACAAGGATTCATGCCCTTTCCATCCCAATGCTCCAAGACCCCTGTAATCCCAATGCTCCCTGACGCTTGTCATCACAGTGCTCCATGACCCTTGTCATCAAAATGTAACATGCATTTGTCATCACAAAGCTCAATACACTTGTCATCACAAGGCTCCCTGACACTTGTCATCAGAATGCCCCTTGAACACTCTCATGGAAAGGCTCCATGCCTTTATCATCACAATGCTCCATGCACTTGTCATCACAATCCTCCATGACCCTTGGGATCACATTGCTTCATGCCCTTGTCATCTCCCTCTTGCCTTTGTGGTTTTTACAGATTTTCGGATATCCCTTTTTACCAGTGGGAAGTGACAATTCTTTGTAGTGTGGATTTGCATTTTGCACTTGCTTGATTGGCCAAAAAGGGCATATGCGTTTTCTCCTGACTATATTCAGGAGAAAAGTCATACGCCCTTTTTGGCCAAGTGCATCATTGTCGAAGTTGTGATGCTTTTCCTGAGCTTTAAAGGCGATTCTAATTTACCTCTTGAAATATGTTTTGTGCAATTCTGCCTCATTTTCAAGTCCACTTCTTTGCCTTTCCTCAACAGATTTTTGGAATTGAGTAGTTTGTTATAACTGCAGGTTTGTGAATTTCTGTGCCCCTGAGCTCCAATTTTGAAATCCAATTTTTGTGAGCTGACCGCAAATCCACAATATTGCTTCAGGACCTATACTGGTTCCAGGGGTGGCTATACTGGTTCCCTGCTGTTGGCTGAGGCTTTGGTTAATTCTTCTTCCTGAACGGGAAATTAGAGTGACATGTGCCCGTCCAAATGCCTTCATCTACTCTCTGATTGGTTCTCCCTCTTCCCTTTCATCCTCCGCACAATTAGCAAACTGAGCGAAACAGGAAGTTATATGGGTTGACTCTCCAAAGTTGGGAGATTGATAGTAAAGCAGTTGGAATGCCAAACTGGAGCACAAGGAGAGGAAAAATTAGGAGACTTTTAGAAACCTTTCGCCAAAACAGTGTGTTCATTCTCTAGGTTTCCCATACATGTTATAACTGTAGTGATATTCCCTTCTACCTGGAGATCTGGGACCCATGGAATGGTGACATTCATTACTACTTTAAAGGGTGTGCATTTTCTCTCCCAATCTCACCAGTCCTCTCATTCCCCGGTGTCCAGCCTTATGTCTCATCCAGCTGTCTTTGCAGATAGGATCATTCCAGGTTTCATCAGAAACCCTGAAGGAATTGTGTAAGAATTTCGCTGTTATTTTGTTTTGTTTTTGAAATTCATTTTTATAATGGGGTTGAACTGATTTTCACGGACGTGTTTATGCCGGTCTAGACACAATTGATTCCCTTACAGAGACATATCAATACATAGGTTTTAAGATTTTTACTAGTCAGATATATTCCTCTGTGGGGAATAGGGGTGTTGAGTCCCGTTCACTGAGGAAAGTGTAGGTCTTGTCTATTCTGTATTTGGTTTATGGAATGGTACCTGTGCTAATATCAAACTCTGGCTTTATGCATCACCCCACCTCTACTTTCCCCTTAAGCAGGCATAAGAGTGTTTTCTAAATGTGAGACTCTGTTCTCTTTCCTAATTCAGTTCATGTGTTGTGATGTTGACATTACCTCTATAAGTGATATCTTATGATTAGATTCTTTTTCTGTGTGACTTATTGCACTTAGAATCATCGTACCTTAATCCACTCATTATGCTGCTACTGGCCTTATGGCATTGATATCACGTATGAGTGATATTCCGTTGTACAAAATTACCGCAATTTCTTTATTAATTTCTCTTTATCATGGGATATTTTACGTGTACTGAAGTGGTGGTTCTTGTATGCAGAGCAGCCCTAAATTTTGGGGTGCCTCTATCTTGTTGATATTTAGTCTTCCCAAGTCATGTGCCCATGAGTTGAATTCCCCTTTGCTCGGGGGCTTTGTATTTTAGATGTTTTAGGAAACAGCATACACTTCTTCAGAGTGGCAATTGGATATTTATATGTCACCCATCAGCGTGACGAGGCTCCCTGTTCTACATGGCCTCTCCTGCATTTCTGGTTTGTACACATTTTTTGGATGGCCTTTCTGAGCAGTGGAAATTGAGACTTCTTTGTTGTGCGGATTTGCATTTCCCGCTTGCTTGGTTGGCCAAAAATTCTGTATGTGTTTTTTTCCTGAAGATATTCACGAAAAAAACGCATACACCCTTTTGCCCAACTGCATCATTTTAGAAATTCTGCTGCTTTTCATATGCTTTAACTGTGAGTACAATCTGCCTTTTGAAATCTGTTTCCTGCAACTCTTCCTCTCATTCAGATCCTCTTGGTTGCCTTACCTGAATATATTTTTGGACGTTGGTTATCATTTATATCTTTGCAGGTCTTTGAATTGTCTGCTCCTGAGCTCCATTTTTCAACTCGCATTTTTTGTGAGCCGGCCGCCAAACCATTGTATTGCTTCCGGCCCTATTCTGGTTCTGGGGAGGCAGCTGAGCCTTTGGTAAATTCTTCTTCCTAATGGGAAATTAGAGTGACATGTGCCGGTCAAAACTCCTACAGCTAGTCTCTCGTTGGTTCCCCCTTTTCCCGTTTATCTTCTGCACAAATTGCAAACTGTGTGAAACAGGAGGTTAAAGGTGCTGATTCTCCAAGTGGGGAGATTGTTAGTAATGTGGCTGGAATGGCGAACCCCAGCACCAGGAGATCAAAAATGAGGTGCATTTTAAACACCTTTCCTCAGCACACGGTGTACGTTCATCTTGGTTTTCCAGGCATGTTTTCACTGTCAGAAGATTCCCTTGAACCTGCAGATTTGGGAACCATGGAATGGGTACCAGGCAGTATTACTTTAAAAGGACTGCATTTCCTCACCCAGCCTCTCTAACATGTCTTAGCGTGCATAGCTTCCAGCCTTATATATCATCCTGCTGTGGGTCTACATGTGTTCAATCCATGTTACATCATAGCCCTTCAACAAAAGTTGTAAGAATTTTTGTCTGTCTCACTGTTTTTCTAAATATTTTTAAATTTATTTTTATATTGTTTTCAGCTGATTTTCAAAGCTCTGTTTTTTGCTGCTGTACATCCACTTGATTCATGTACTGTGAGACAACAATAAATTCTTTTTCAGATGCTTACCAGTCATATGTATTATTTTCCAGTGACTTGAGTGGGCTGAGTGCAGTTCTTTGAAGTACCATGTAGGCCTTGTCAGTTATTCAATTTGGTACTTGGAATGGTATCTTTGCTAATTTCAACCTCCTGGATAATACCTCACCATTCCCCACCTTTCCCATTTAGCAGCCTTATGTCTATTTTCTACATATTTGACTATGTTTCTGTTTTGTAATTTATTTCATGTGTAGCCATTTTTGATTCCACCTTTAAGTGACATATTATGATATGTGTCTTTTTCTTTCTGACATACGTCACTTAGAATGATCGTATGTATCTCCTACAGAGTTGTTACAACTGGCCTTATTTCATTCATTTCTGGGTGAGTAATAAAACACTCTACATAAGTACCCCATCTCTTGTATCCATTTTATCCTTCCAGGGACATTTATTTTATATCCAAGTTGAGGCCCTTTTTAACAGAGAGGTGGTAAACGTTGGGGTGCCTGTTTTCTGTTGAATTTTGTTTTTCCCAAGGTATAAGCCCATGAGTGCAAGTGCCCTATGCTCTGTAGCTCATTTTTTAGATGTTTTAGCAAACACAATACACTTCTCCAGAGTGGCCGTTGGCAAATTACATTTCCACTATCAGCCTCACAGGGCTCCCTTTTCTCCTCACCCTGTTCTGCATTTCGGGTGTTTACACTTTATGTGGATGGCCCTTCTGACTGATGTGAACTGATACATTTTGTAGTATTGATTTCCAGTGCCCACCTGTTTGGTTGGATAAAAAGTGTGTATGGCCTTTACTTGAATATATTCAGAAAAAATGCATACGCCCTTTTTCGCCAACTGCATCATTGGCATTGTTCAGCCCCTTTTCTTTTGCTTTAATGGGGAGTCCTTTCCACCTCTTCAAATCTGTTTCCTGCCACTCTCCCTTGCTTACAAGTCTTTTTCTGGGACTTACCTCAAGACATTTTTTGACGATAGATATTTTCAACTCTGCAGTTTCATGAATTTTAGTCCCCCTGAGTTCCATTTTTCAACTTGTGTTTTTGGAAACTGGACAAAAAACAGCGGGATTTCCTCTAGCACTATTCTGTTTCCGTGGGCAATTCTAGCCTTTGATGAATTTGTCTTCCGGATTGGAAATTACAGTGGCATGTGCCTGTCCGAACACCTAGGACTTGTCTCTAAATTTTTCTCATCCTTCCGCTTCATCCTCTGGAGAAATTACAATCTGTGTGCAACAGGATGTGGACGGTGCTGATATCCCCAAGTGAGGAGATTGTTAGGAAAGATGCTGGAGTGGTGAACCCGAGCACCAGGCAATGAGGAGATGAGGTGCCTTTTCCAAACTGTTTCCGATCAAACGGTGTACCGTCCTCTAGGTGTGACAGGCATGTTTTAGCCATAGGAATGGTCCCGTGCATGTAAGGAGAACACAAGGGATTTTTCCAAATCAGTGCCTCCCTGAACCAAAAACTGCGGAATTTTTAAGCTACGGCTACATATATGTCCATTAAGGGCCTTGGGAAATAGGCAGAGTCCAAACTTTATATGATTGAAATCTTCAGAGTCAGAAGTGCTCACCATCGGCCTTGCTTAGGTTACATTTTATCTGTCATTGATAGATGATGTCAATAAAAATATCTATTCTTTTTCAGATTATTTCCCCTTATAGGTTATTGCAAAATATTCAGTGTAGTTCCCTGAGCTATACAGTAGTTCCTTGTTGATGATCTGTTTTATACATAGCAGTGTGTATGTGTTAATCCCAAACTGTTAATTTATGCCTTCTCCTACCTTTCCACTTTGGTAATAATAAATTATAAGATTTTATACTTCTCAGAAATGGGGAAGCTGAAAGAGAGGTATCATTTTCAATGGAAAAGCATTCAAAACAAGATTAAAGTTTCAGCCAAGAGTATTCGATGTACATCCTTGGGAATAAATCACTTCATTTCTCTAATGTTGACCTGACAAATAAGACAGACGTCTTCACTAAACTTGCTTATAATAAAGTGATGGAAATATCAGATGTAAGTCTTAGAATCATCTTATTTTACCCGAGCCTTATACACTGCTCTAGGTTCACTACAGTTTGGCTCACACATCTGTTCATTGAAGTTACAATGTTCTTGATTTCTATTACTGATCCTCCACAGTGGACCCCAACAGGATTCCCCGTGCCCAGTGTCATTGGAGCCAACAGATCAAGACTGAGTTTGGTGCAGAAGCAAAGGAAACTTTATATTTTGAAAACAGAATGGAGAGGTGAGAGCGTGCACTCCCCCGTAGGCTGTGGGCTGGGCTGCTGTGTAGGGATCCCGGCAGCGTCAGCAGGAGGGAGGGGATGGACCTCTCGATGCCTGGATTGGCTGCAGTTCAGGCTCTATGTCGCAGAGTCTGCATGGGACCCCGCTAGCTGAGGTGTCGACCCAGCCATTCTGCACTAGGAAATCGGGTCTGAAGTGCCGGGTGTGGGACCTCGGCATGCGGAACCCTAGGAGCACGTGAAATTAGACAAAGCACAAAGGAAAAACAGTTTAGACTTTATTTTATTGCACAGATTCTCTTTTTATCTCCCAGGTATTTTTAATGAACGTTGCCGGAGACGAACACCTCCTCTGCTTTTTGTCCCGTTCCTCATTCTTGGGGTGCTGAGGGTGAAGACCCCTCTTTTGTAACTGCTTCATGCTGAGGTGGGAGCCCTCATACACGGGGGTCGGGGCTAAACTTCTCCCCAGGAGCCTCCAGGTGAGGTTGATTGTCCCAAGGCCTACTGCCTCACTGCTCGTCCACCTGAGCACAAGCATTGGAAGTGTTATAGATTCTAATGACCTTTAAGGGTCCAGGAAAGAGATGCACAGAGATGCTGCTGTGGCAGTTTTCACCCCACCCCACATTTGTTCGGTGACCTTAGGCTGACGAATTTGCCAGCCTAGATGCTCTGACCAGTAGTCTGTGCTTTCTTTAATTAGGTCCCTGAATTAATGTACAAACAGCACCATGTGTCAGAGCCCTGCCCATCAACTCTCAGACAGTCCAGGGTCGGTGGTGATCCAGGACCATGACGTCCAATGAGTCAACGGCATTTTGAAGTAGCCAGCAGTCCAGCCAGTCATATTGGCCACCATCACTGCGGTGTCTGTAGGGTTTTCTATGGTGAAATCATGATATGCTTTTCCTCCGCCAAGCTTGTTAGCTCCCGTCTGGGTGCAGTAAGTCCTGCAAGCAGTAGTCTGCTCTTTCGGGGCACAGACTTGTATTCTGAGAGAAACTCCAGGTCAAGTGATGGTCACACGAGTCATCTTGGGGGCCCATTGCCCCCGTTTGTCTCTCTGGAGGTTGGAGTTGGAGGGCCTCCTCACTCGAGGTCATTGTGTCCGCACAGTGACCCCTGCAACTTCAGGGCATGATGGGTGGTTAGGATCACCACGTGGGTTCCTTTTCCCTTAGGAGGGAGCTGGCCTTGAAGGCTGCTGATTTCCAGCTTTTTAGATACCCCAGTATCCTGGCCTGATGGGGCGGTGGGCAAAGCCCTTGGTGACCATAGTTTATCATACCTGAAGGGCATTCTTGTGTTGCTCCATTTCAAGTGGTCCCAGTTTTTGCACTAAGGCTCCAAGGGTGATTAACCTTGACCGAGTATGTAAAGGTCAAAGGGTTTAGCTAAATTAGGGAGTTCCTGGGCAAGGGCCTGAATTGACTGCTCTTTCCATTCTTGAAAGTCTGCTTCTGGATTCTATTGAAAAGGATCATCATCATTTCATGTCAGTGTTTCTTGTAGAGGCCCATGTATTAGACTGTAGTTAGGGATCCAGATGCATAAAACCTTGGCCTCCCCAGGAACCCCTAAGCTGTCTTCTAGTTTTAGAAGAGGTAAGGCTGCACATGGCTTCTTCCCTATCCTGGGATGCGTTTCTCCGAATATCTGTGAGAATGAAGCCCAGGCATGTCACCTTAGCCTGGGATTTTTGAGCCTTTTCCTTGGACACCTTCTATCCTTTCTTGGCTAGGTAGTTCAGAGGCGTCTTTAGTAGGCCTGGCGATCAGAATGTCATCTGCATATTGAAGGAGGGTTCCCTTTTACAGAGCTAGAACTTTTAGGTCTTTAGAGGACATTTCCCCAATGATGGTGTGGGGATTTTTGAACCATTGGGGCAGGACGGCCCAGCATTATTGCTTTCGTTGCATGTTGTGTCCTGCCACTCACAAGCCAAAAGTTCTTGTGACTCTGAGATGAATGGAATACAGAAGAAGGCATCATTGAAGTCTAATACTGAATGCCATGGCCTGGTGGATGGTAGAATGACCAGCAGGGTGTAGGAAATAGGAACTACTGGATGTATATCCTCGGTGGCTTCACTGACTGTCCTGATATCCTTTACCAGGTCTCCAGCAGCCCATGGGGCTCTCGTGGTCAGGCCAATACCAGGATATGGAGCTCACCTGGGCTTTGCCTCCCACCCCACAGCCCACGAGGCTATCGTGGTCGTCCCTCCCAGGGTATGGAGCTCACCTGTGCAGCTACCCAGCAGCCCATGGGGCTCTCCTAGTCAGGCCCTTCCCAGGATAGACAGCTCCCCTGGGCCTGTACCCCAGCAGGGCTGGACATATAGGAACTTTGCACATAGCCCACCTTGCAGAGAAACCCCACCTCACCTG
Organism: Hyperoodon ampullatus; assembly: GCF_949752795.1. NCBI lineage: Eukaryota > Metazoa > Chordata > Mammalia > Artiodactyla > Ziphiidae > Hyperoodon > Hyperoodon ampullatus. The sequence goes on along the minus strand of NW_027640459.1, from coordinate 200,911 downwards.
TCGCTCACAGCTGACACAGAACACCTCAGAGCAGGACTTGAACTAACAAACTGCAGCTCTGACAGTTCTGTGACCCTGGGTATCACTCTGTGCAGCCTCTCTCTGCCCGGACTTCCAGACACTTCCACTTCAGCCAGGGCACCAGGCCTGTGTCTAGAACCACCATCACTCCTCTCCCTGACTCCTGGGTTCCTCTCATCAGGATAGGGTCTTCTTGAAGTTGTTTTCCACTCATAGACCAGATAAAATAATAAGAAAACAAGCCGCAGCTGCAGCCCCTTGTCTATCCTGACTCTCAGGAGCCCACACCTGTTCCTTGGGTTTGGCCCTTTTAGCAAGTTTCATTTTCTGAAACTGTGAGCCCCTGAGGCGTGAGGATTGGCTGATTTGGGCACCCTGACCCTGCATGCCAGCCCTCCAGAGGTGTGCCTGGGTTGAGGTCAATATAAACACCTCTCCAGTCAGCAAGAGCCCCTGTTGTTGTGCCTGATGCCATATTCTCTGCCCCATCAGCAGTGCCGGGGCTGGGGTCATGGGAGGGAGTGAGGGGCCGTGGCTTTGTGGGTGGCCCAGTGTGAGTGGGGCTCTGATGGATATTCTGCAGGAGTTGCCAGGCTGCCACCTGCTAAAGAAGAGGATGTGTCACCCATACCTGCCGCTGGAATTTCTCCCCAGGCAGAGGTGAGGATGTAAAGAAGCAGTGGGGGCCGTGGCAGGAGGGGCATCTCAGGCAGGGAATTGGAAAGCTTCCAGAAGAGCATCTGGAGCCAGGACCATCCTGGCTGGCCTGCAGGCACCAAGTCGGCCTGCGTGCTGTCGCTTGTGTGACTCCACAGCCCTTTCTCTAGGCTTGCAAGTTCTTGTACATATTCAGGTGTTTTACCTGGAAAGGTTGGGAAGATTTCAGCTGCAGCAGGACTGGGGCTCAGCTCACATTTACTCACAGACGCCTCGACACAGTCCCCCAGCTTTGCAATGAGGATGCTTCTTGTTGGGGGGAGTGCTGCTGACTGCATGGGAGACGATTACCCACCTCTGACCAACTTAAGAATTTTTACCACTGGAGCAAGTGCCCTGATACAATTTTCCTCTGTATAACTGGTAGGTTCTGTTTTTTTTTTTTTTTTTCTTTTTTTCTTTTTGGTTCAAGTAGATTTTATTTATTCCTCTTTTTTTTTTAATTTACAGATATAAACATGGAAATAATGCATTAATATAAAGACGTCTATATGAAGGGAAAAACTTTTTTCTGTTTTTTTATTAAATGTTATTTATTTATTTTTAATTTTTTTAAAATTTATTTATTTCTTTTATACAGCAGGTTCTTATTGGATATCTATTTTATACATATAAGTGTGCACATGTGAATCCCAGTCTCCCAATTCATCCCACCACCACCCTCACATGGCATTCCACCCTTGGTGTCCATATGTTTGTTCTCTACATCTGTGTCTCTATCTCTGCCCTGCAAACCGGTTCACCTGTACCATTTTTCTAGGTTCCACATATATGCATTAATATACAATATTTGTTTTTCTCTTTCTGACTTACTTCACTCTGTATGACAGTCTCTAGATCCATCAAGGTCTCTACAAATGACCCAATTTCATTCCTATGTATGGCTGAGTAATATTCCATTGTATATATGTACGACATCTTTATCCATTCGTCTGTCTGTGGGCACTTAGGTTGCTTTCATTACCTGGCTATTGTAAATAGTGCTGCAATGAACATTGTGGTGAATGTGTCTTTTTGATTTATGGTTTTCTCTGGGTATATGCCCAGTAGTGGGATTGCTGGATTATATGGTAAATATATTTTTAGTTTTTTTTTTTTTTTTTTTTTTTTTTTTTTTTTTTTTTTTTTTTTTTTTTTTGCTGTAGGTGGGCCTCTCACTGTTGTGGCCTCTCCCCTTGCGGAGCACAGGCTCCGGACGCGCAGGCTCAGTGGCCATGGCTCACGGGCCTAGCCGCTCTGCGGCATGTGGGATCTTCCCAGACCGGGGCACGAACCCGTGTCCCCTGCATCGGCAGGTGGACCATCAACCACTGCGCCACCAGGGAAGCCCTATTTTTAGTTTTTAAATGAACCTCCATACTGTTCTCCATAGAGATTGTATTGATTTACATTCCCAACAATAGTGGAAGAAGGTTCCTTTTCTCCACACCCTCTCCAGCATTTGTTGTTTGTAGATTTTCTGATGATGCCCATTCTAACAGGTGTGACGTGATACCTCATTGTAGTTTCAATTTCCATTTCTCTAATAATTAGAGATGTTGAGCAGATTTTCATGTGTGTCTTGGCCATCTCTATGTCTTCTTGGAATAAATGTTTATTTAGATCTTCTTCCATTTTTGTATTGGGTTGTTTGTTTTATTAATATTGAGCTGCATGAGCTGTTTATATATATTGGAGATAAAGCATTTGTCCATTGATTCGTTTGCAAATATTTTCTGCCATTCTGAGGGTTGTCTTTTCGTCTTGTTTGTAATTTCTTTGCTTTGCAAAAGCTTTTACGTTTCATTAGGTCCCAGCTGTTTAGTTTTCTTTTTCATTTCATTAGTATAGGAGGTGGATCAAAAAAGATCTTGCTGTGATTTACTTCAGAGTATTCTTCGTAAGTTTTCCTCTCAGAGTTTTATACTGTCCAGTCTTACATTAAGGTCTCTAATCCATTTTGAATATATTTTTATGGATGGTGTTGGGGAGTGTTCTAATTTCATTCTTTTACCTATAGCTGTCCATATTTCCCAGCACCACTGATTGAAGAGACTGTCTTATCTCCATTGTATAGTCTTGCCTCCTTTGTCATAGATTAGTTGACCATAGGTGTGTAGGTTTATCCCTAGGCTTTCTTTTATTTTTTTTCCTTTTACACCTTTATTGGAGTATAATTGCTTTACAATGGAGTGTTTGTTTCTGCTGTATGACAAAGTGAATCAGCTATACATATGGAAATGCCACCAGATCCCCTCCCTCTTGCATCTCCCTCCCACACTCCATATCCCACCCCTTTAGGTGGTCACAAAGCACCGAGCTGATCTCCCTCTTCTATGTGGTTGCATCCCAGTAGCTATCAGTGTTACATTTGGTAATGTATTTATGTCCATGCCACTCTCTCACTTCGTCCCAGCTTACCCATCCCCCTTCCGGTCTCCTCAAGTCCTTTCTCTACTTCTGTGTCCTTAATCCTATCCTGCCACTAAGTTCTTCAAAATCTTTTTTTTTCCTTCATTAGATTCCATATATCTCTGTTAACATACAGTATTTGTTTTTCCCTTTCTGACTTACTTCACTGTGTAGGACAGATTCTAAGTCCATCCACCTCAGAACAAATAAGACAGTTTTGCTTCTTTTTATGGCTGAGTAATATTCCATTGTATATATGTGCCAGATCTTCTTTATCCATTCATCTGTCGATGGACACTTAGGTTGCTTCCATGTCCTGGCTATTGTAAATAGAGCTGAAATGAACATTTTTGTACATAACTCTTTTTGAATTATGGTTTTCACAAGGCAAATGCCCAGTAGTTGGATTGTTGTGTCGTTTGGTACTTCTATTGTTAGTTATTTAAAGGAACCTCCTTACTGTTCTCTCTAGTGGCCATATCAATTTGCATTCCCACCCACAGTGCAAGTGTGTTCCCTTTTCTCCAATAAAGGCCTCTCCAGCATTTATTGTTTTGTAGATTTTTTTGATGATTGCCACTCTGACTGCTGTGAGGTGATACCTCACAGTAGTTTTGATTTGCATTTCTCTAATGATTAGTGATGTGCAGCATCCTTTCATGTGTTTCTTGGTAATCTGTATATCTTCTATGGAGAAATGTCTATTTAGGTCTTCTGCCCGTTTTTGAATTGGGTTGTTTGTTTTTGTGATATTGAGCTACATGTGGTGCTTGTAAAGTTTGGAGATTAATCCTTTGTCAATTGCTTCATTTGAAAATATATTCTCCCATTCTGAGTGTTGTTTTTGCATCTTGTTTATGTTTTCCTGTACTGTGTAAAAGCTTTTAAGTTTCATTAGGTCCCATTTGTTGATTTCTGTTTTTATTTCCATTTCTCTAGGAGGTGGATGAAAAAGTATCTTGCTGTGATTTATGTCATAGAGTGTTCTGCCTATGGTTTCCTCTAAGTGTTTTATAGTGTCTGGTCTTATATTGAGATCTCTAATCAATTTAGAGTTTATTTTTGCGTATGGTGTTATGGAGTGTTCTAATTTCATTCTTTTATGTGTAGGGGTCCAGTTTTCCCAGCACCAATTACTGAAGAGTCTGTCTTTTCTCCATTTTATATCCTTAGCTCCTTTGTCATAGATGAGATAGCCATAGGTATGTAGGTTTATCTGTGGGCTTTCTGTCCTGTTCCATTGAACTGTGTTTATGCCAATCTACTTACACTTGATTCCATTATGAAGACATAAATACATAGGTTTCAAGATTTTTACCACTCAGATATATTCCTCTTCAGTGAATAGGGTGTTTTGTGTCCAGTTCATTGAGAAAGGAGTAGGTCTTGTCTATTAGATATTTGGTATATGGAATGGTATCTGTGCTAATTTCAAACTCTGGTTTTACGCATCACCCCACGTCACCTTTCCCCTTAAGGAGGCATAAGTCTGTTTTCTAAATGTGTAACTCTGTTCTCTTTTGAAATTCAGTTCATGTGTAGCCATGTTTACATTACCTCTATAAGTGATATATTACAATAAGTTTCTTTTTCTTTGTGGCTCATTTCAATTAGCATCATCGTACCTAAAGCCACTCATTATGCTGCTATTGGCCTTATGACATTGATTTTATGTCTGAGTGACATTCCATTGTATATAAGTACCACAACACCTTTATCCATTATTTTTTCCTTTCCTGGGATATTTAAAGTTTACCGAAGTTGAGGTTCTTGTAAACAGAGCAGCCCTAAACTTTGGGGTGGCTGTGTGTTGTGGATTTTTAGTTTTCCCAAAATACACGCCCATGAGTGGAAGTGTGCTATGCTCTGTACCTCTGTTTTACAAAACAACATACAGTTCTCCAGAGAGGCTGTTGACAATTTACATTTTGCCCATCCGGGTAACCAGGCTCCCTTTTCTCCATGGCCTGTCTTGTATTTGTGGTTTTTACACTATTTGCGGATGGTCCTTTTGACAGGAGGTAAGTGACACTTCTATGTAGTGTGGATTTGCAATGCCTGATGGCTTGCTTGGCCAAAAAGTGTGTATGCATTTTTTCCCGAATATATTCAAGAAAATACACATACTCCCTTTTTGGCCATGGACAACATTGTTGAAGTTCTGACGCTTTTCATGTGCTTTAAAGACGACTCCAATCTACCTCTTGAAATCTGTTTCCTTCAATTCTGCCTTGCATTCAAATCCTCTTCACTGCCTTACCTCAATATATTTCTGTATGATAGTTGTCCCTTATAACTCTGCAAGTTTGTGAATTGCTGTGCCCCTGATTTCCATTTTTCAAATCGCCTATTTGTGAGCTGGCTGCAATACCGCAGGAAGGCTTTAGGCCCTAGTCTGGTTCCGGGGCTGCAGGCGGAGCCTGTGTTTAATTCTTCTTCCTGATGTGAAACTAGAGAGACATGTGCCCATCCAAACAGCTACAGCTAATCTCTCATTTGTTTCCCCTCTTCCTGTTCATCCTCTGCACAATTTGCAAACTGTGCATAACAGGAGGGTAAATCCGCTGACACTCCAAGTGGGGAGATTATCAGTAATGCGGATGGAATGGCGAAGCCGAGCACGATGAAATGAAAAATGAGGTACCTTTTAGAAAACTTTCCCGATTACACAGTGTACCATCCACTGGGTTTCCCATGCATGTTTTAACTGTAGGAAGATTCCCTTAAACATGGAGAGTTGGGACCACTAGAATTGGTATCACACAGTATTGCTCTAAGTGGTGTTCTTTTGCTCACACAACCTCAGCAATCTTGTCAGCTCCAAGTGTCCAGTCTTATGTCTCATCCAGCTGTGGATGTAAAGGTGGTCAATCCAGGTTGCATCACAGGCCCTGAACGTAATTTTTAAGAATTTCTCTCTGTTTCACTGTTTTTGCATTTTGCTTTTGAAATTTATTTTTATAAGGGGATTTAGCTGAATTTCAGTGCAGTGCTCATGCCGATATACACACACATGATCCCTTTATGGAGACATGAGAATACATATGTTTTAAAATTCTTAAAGTCAGATATATTCCTCTGCAATGAATAGGGGGTGTTGAGTCCAGTTCATTGTGCTGGGAGTAGGTGTTGTCTATTACATACTTGGTTTATGTAACGGTATCTGTGCTAACTCAAAACTGTGGTTTTATGCATTACCCCACCTCACCTTTCCCCATAAGCAGGTAGAAGATTGTTTTCTAAATGTGTGACTCTGTTGTGTTTGTAATTCAGTTCATGTGTAGCCATGTGTACATTCCCACTATGAGTCATATCTTATGATATGATTTGTTACTCTGTTCTCTTTCCTAAGTAAGTTCATGTGTAGCCATCCTTACAGGACCTTCATAAGTGATATCTTATGATAACTTTCTTTTTCTCTGTGACTTCTTTCACTTAGAATCATCGTACCTGGTCCACTCATTTTGCTGCTACTGGCCTTATGACATTGATTTCATGGCTGAGGGATATTCCATCGTACATAAGTATCACAATTTCTTAAACCATTTTTGTCTTTCCTGAGATATTTAAGGTGTACCAAAGTTGAGGTTCTTGTAAGCAGAGCAGCCCTAAATTTTGGGGTGGCTCTGTCTTATTGATTTTCATTTCTCCCAAGATATATTCCATAGACTGGAAGTGCCCTCGGCTCTGTAGCTCTGTTTTTTACTTGTTTTAGTGAGCACAATGCACTCCTCCAGAGAGGCAGTTGGCAATTTACATCCTGCCCATCAGCATAACTAGGCTCCCTTTTCTCCAGGGCATGTCTTGCCTTTCTGGATTTTGCACAATTTGTGATGTCCGTTTTGACTGGTGGGTAGTGATACTTCTTTGTAGTGCAGATTTGCATTGCCCGCTTGCTTGCTTGGCCATAAAGGGCGTATGCATTTTCTGCTGAATATATTCAGGAGAAAACGCATACGCCCTGTTTGGCCAAGTGCATCATTGTCGAAGTTGTGCCCCTCTTCCTGTGCTTTAAAGGCGATTCCAATGTACATCTTGAAATCTGTTTCCTGCTATTCTGGCTCGCTTTCAAGTCCACCTCGTTGCCTTCCCTGAACAGATTTTTGGACGATAGTTTTCCTTTATTACACTGCCCGTTTGTGAATTGCTGTGCCCCTGAGCTCCATTTTTCAACTCGTTTTTTTGTGAGCTGACCGCAAGTCCAAAATTTTGGTGCAGGACCTAAACTGGTTCCTGGCGGGTGGCTGAGACATTTATTAATTCTTCTTCCTGCCAGGAAATTAGAGTGACATGTGCCCATTCAAATGCCTAACAGCTACTCTCTCATTGGTTCTCCATCTTACCTTTCATCCTCTGCCAATTGGCAACATGTGAGAACCAGGAGGTTAAAGGGGCTGTCTCCCCAATTTGGGAGATTAATAGTAAAGCAGTTGGAAAATCAGACCGGAGCACCAGGAGAGGGAATATTAGTTGAGTTTTAGAAATCTTTCGTATTCACAGTGTGTCCATTCTCTAGGTTTCCCGTATATGTCACAGCCTTAGTAATATTCCCATCAACCTGGAGAGTTGGGACCCGTGGAATGTGTGGCACGCTTTATTGCTTTAAATGGTCTGCATTTGCTCACCGAATCTCACCAATCCTCTCAGTCCCAAGTGTCCTGCCTTATGCCACATCCAGTTTTATTTGTAGATAGGGACATTCCAGGTTTCATCAGAGCCCCTGAAGGAATTGTAAAGAATTTCCCTGTTTTATTGTTTTGTTTTTGAAATTCCTTTTTATACTGGGTTTGACCTGATTCTCACTGCCATGTTTATGCCAGTCTAGACACACTTGATTCCCTTACAGAGACATATCAGTACATAGGTTTTAAGATTCTTACTAATCAGATATATTCCTCGGCGGGAAATATAGGGTTTTGTGTCCCTTTCACTGAGGATGGTTTAGGTCTTGTCTATTCCTTTTTATGTTTTTGGAACGGTACCTGTACTAATATCAAACTCTGGTTTTATGCATCACCCCACCTCTCCTTCCCCCTTAAGCAGGCATAAGATTGTTTTCTAAATGTGAGACTCTTTTCTCTTTCCTAACTCAGTTCATGTGTAGCCATGTTTACAGGACCTTCATAAGTGATATCTTATGATATGTTTCTATTACTCTGTGACTTATTTCACTTAGAATCATCATACCTGAATCCACTGATTTTGCTGATACTGGCCTCATCACATTGATTTCATGGCTGAGGGATATTCCATTGTACGTAAGTACCACAATTTTTTGAACCATTTTTGTCTTTCCTGGGATATTTCAGGTGTACCCAAGTTGAGGTTCTTGTAAGCAGTGCAGCCCTAAATTTTGGGGTGGCTCTGTCTTATTGATTTTCAGTTTTCCCACGGTATATTCCCTAGACTGGAAGTGCACTTGGCTCTGTAGCTCTGTTGTTTACTTGTTTTAGGGAACACAATGCCCTCCTCCGGAGAGGCAGTTGGCAATTTACATCCGGCCCATCAGCATAACTAGGCTCCCTGTTTTACAGGGCCTGTCTTGCTTTTCTGGTTTTACACATTTTGTGGATGTCCCTGTTCACCTGTGGGAAATGATACTTCTTAGTAGTGCAGATTTGCATTGCCCGCTTGGTTTCTTGGCCAAAAGGGCCTATGCCTTTTCTCCTGAATATATTCAGGAGAAAACACATATGCACTTTTTGGCCAAGTGCTTCATTGTCGAAGTTGTGCCCCTCTTCCTGTGCTTTAAAGGCGATTCCAATGTACCTCTTGAAATCTGTTTCCTGCTATTCTGCCTTGCTTTCAAGTCCGCCTCATTGTCTTCCATCAATAGATTTTTGGACGATAGTTGTCCTTTATTACTCTGCCAGTTTTTGAAATGCTGTGCCCCGGAGCTCCATTGTTCAACACGTTTTTTGTGAGCAGACCGCAAATCCACAATTCCGGTTCAGGACATATACTGGTTCCTGGCGGGTGGCTGAGACTTCGGTTAATTTTTCTTCCTTAACGGAATTTAGAGTGACAAATGCAGGTCCAAATGCCTAACAGCTACTCTCTCATTGGTTCTCCCTCTTCCCATTCATACTCTGCCAAATTGGCAACTTCTGCGAACCAGGAGGTTAAAGGGGCTGTCTCTGCAAGTTGGGAGATTGATAGTAAAGCAGTTGGAAATTCAAACCGGAGCACCAGGAGAGGTAATATTAGTTGAGTTTTAGAAACCTTTCGTATTCACAGTGTGTCCATTCTATATGTTTCCCGTACATGTTATAGCTGTAGTAATATTCCCTTTAACCTGGAGTGTTGGGACCCTTGGAATGTGTGCCACTCATTATTGCTTTAAATGGTCTGATTTGCTCACTGAATCTCACCAAACCGCTCAGTCCCAAGTGTCCAGGCTTATGCCACATCCAGCTGTCCTTGTACACAGGGCCATTCCAGGTTTCATCAGAGCCCCTGTAGTAATTGTAAAGAATTTCCCTGTTTTTTTGTTTTGTTTTTGAAATTCCTTTTTATAGTGGCTTTGAGCTGATTCTCACTGCCATGTTTATGCCAGTCTAGACCCACTTGATTCCCTTATGGAGACATATCAATACATAAGTTTTAAGATTCTAACTAGTCAGATATATTCCTCTGTGGGAAATATGGTGTTTTGAGTCCCTTTCACTGTGGAAGGTGTAGGTCTTGTCTATTCCATATTTGGTTTTTGGAACGATAGCTGTACTAATATCAAACTCTGGTTTTATGCATCACCCAACTTCTCCTTCCCCCTTAAGCAGGCATAAGAATGTTTTTTAAATGTGAGACTCTGTTCTCTTTCCTAACTCAGTTGGTGTGTAGCCATGTTTACAGGATCTTCATAAGTGATATCTTATGATAAGTTTCTTTTTCACTGTGACTTATTTCACTTAGAATCATCGTACATGAATCCACTCATTTTGCTGCTACTGGCCTTATGACATTGATTTCATGGCTGAGGGATATTCCATCGTACATAATTACCACAATTTCTTCAACGACTTTTGCCTTTCCTTGGATATTTAAGGTGTACCCATGTTGAGATTCTTGTTAGCAGTGCAGCCCTAAATTTTGGGGTGACTCTGTCTTATTGATTTTCAGTTTTCCCAAGGTATATTGCCTAGAAATGAAGTGCCCTTGGCTCTGTAGCTCTGTTGTTTACTTGTTTTAGGGAACACAATGCACTCCTCCAGAGAGGCAGTTGGCAATTTACATGCCGCCCATCAGCATAACTAGGCTCCCTGTTCTCCAGGGCTTGTCTTGCCTTTCTGGTTTTTACACATTTTGTGCATGTCCCTGTTCACCTCTGGGAAATGATGCTTTTTGTAGTGAAGATTTGCATTGCCCGCTTGGTTGCTTGGCCAAATGGGCATATGTGTTTTCTCCTGAATATATTCAGGAGAATACGCATATGCACTTTTTGCCAAGTGCTTCATTGTCGAAGTTGTGTCCCTCTTCCTGTGCTTTATAGGCGATTCCAATGTACATCTGGAAATCTGTTTCCTGCTATTCTGCATCGCTTTCAAGTCCGCCTCGTTGCCTTCCCTCAACAGATTTTTGGACGACAGTTGTCCTTTATTAATCTGCCAGTTTGTGAATTGCTGTGTCACTGAGCTCCATTTTTCAACTCGTTTTGTGTGAGCTGACCGCAAATCCACAATTTTGGTTCAGGACCTATACTGGTTCCTGGCGGGTGGCTGAGATTTTGATTAATTCTTCTTCCTGCCGGGAAATTAGAGTGACATGTGCCCGTCCAAATGCCGATCAGCTTCTCTGTCATAGGTTCTCCCTCTTCCCTTTCATACTCTGCCAAATTGGCAACATGTGCGAACCAGGAGGTTAAAGGGGCTGTCTCTCCAATTTGTAAGATTGATAGCAAAGCATTTGGAAAGTCGAACCGAGGCAGCAGGAGAGGGACTATTAATTGAGTTTTAGAAACCTTTGTATTCACAGTGTGTCCATTCTCTAGGTTTCCCGTACATGTTATATCTGTAGTAATATTCCCTTCAACCTGGAGATTTGGGACCCTTGGAATGTGTGCCACGCATTATTGCTTTAAATGGTCTGCATTTGCTCACTGAATCTCACCAATCCTCTCAGTCCCAAGTGTCCAGCCTTAGGCCACATCCAGCTGTCGTTGTAGATATGGTCATTCCAGGTTTCATCCGAGCCCCTGAAGGAATTGTAAAGAATTTCCCTATTTTTTTTTTGTTTTTTTTTGAAATTCCTTTTTATAGTGTGTTTGAGATGATTCTCACTGCCATGTTTATGCGTGTCTAGACACACTTGATTCCCTACGGAGACATATCAATACATAGCTTTTAAGATTCTTACTATTCAGATATATTCCTCTGCTTGAAATATGGGGTTTTGAGTCCCTTTCACTGAGGAAGGTGTAGGCCTTGTCTATTCTGTAGTTGGTTTTTGGAACGGTACCTGTACTAATATCAAACTCTGGTTTTATGCATCACCCGACCTCTCCTTCCCCCTTAAGCAGGCATAAGAGTGTTTTCTAAATGTGAGACTCTGTTCTCTTTCCTAACTCACTTCATGTGTATCCAGCCATGTTTACAGGAACTTCATAAGTGATATCATATGATAAGTTTCTTTTTCTCTGTGACTTATTTCACTTAGAATCATCGTACCTGAATCCACTCATTTTCGTGCTACTGCCCTTATGACATTGATTTTATGGCTGAGGGATATTCCATCATAGTAAGTAACACAATTTCTGAACCATTTTTGTCTTTCCTGGGATATTTTAGGTGGACCCAAGTTGAGGTTCTTGTAAGCAGTGCAGCCGTAAATTTTGGGGTGGCTCTGTCTTATTGATTTTCAGTTTTACCAAGGTATATTGCCTAGAGTGGAAGTGCCCTTGGCTCTGTAGCTCTGTTGTTTACTTCTTTTAGGGAACACAATACATTCCTCCAGAGAGGCAGTTGTCAATTTACATCCTGCCCATCAGCATAACTAGGCTCCCTGTTCTCGAGGGCCTGTCTTGCCTTTCTGTTTTTTACACATTTCACGGATGTCCCTTCTGACCGGTGGGAATTGATACTTCTTTGTAGTGCAGATTTGCATTGCCCGCTTGCTGGCTTGGCCAAAAAGGGCATATGCGTTTTCTCCTGAATATATTCAGGAGAAAACGCATATGCCCTTTTTAGCCAAGTGCATCACTGTCGAATTTGTGCCCCTCTTCCTGTGCTTTAAAGGTGATTCCAATGTACCTCTTGAAATCTGTTTCCTGCTATTCTATCTCGCTTTCAAGTCCGCCTCATTGCCTTCCCTCAACAGATTTTTGGACGATAGTTGTCCATTATTACTCTGCCAGTTTTTGAATTGCTGTGCCCCTGAGCACTATTTTTCAACTCGTTTTTTTTGAGCTGACCGCAAGTCCAAAATTTTGGTTCAGGACCTATATTGGTTCCCAGAGGGTGGCTGAGACTTTGGTTAATTCTCCTTCCTGCCGGGAAATTAGAGTAACATATGCCCGTCCAAATGCCTAACAGCTACTCTCTCATTGGTTCTCCCTCTTCCCTTACATACTCTGCCAAATTGGCAACGTGTGGGAACCAGGAGGTTAAAGGGGCTGTCTCTCCAAGTTGGGAGATTGATAGTAAAGCAGTTGGAAATTCAAACCAGAGCACCAGGAGAGGGACTATTAGTTGAGTTTTAGAAACCTTTCGTATTCACAGTGTGTCCATTCTCTAGGTCTCCTGTACCTGTTATAGCTGTAGTAATATTTCCTTCAACCTGGAGAGTTGGGACCCTTGGAATGTGTGCCACGCATTATTGCTTTAAATGGTCTGCATTGGCTCATCGAATCTCATCAATCCTCTCAGTCCCAAGTGTCCAGCCTTATGCCACATCCAGCTGTCGTTGTAGATAGTGTCATTCCAGGTTTCATCAGAGCCCCTGTAGGAATTGTAAAGAATTTCCCTGTTTTTTGTTTTGTTTTTGAAATTCCTTTTTATAGTGGGTTTGAGCTGATTCTCTGTGCCATGTTTATGCCAGTCTAGACACACTTGATTCCCTTACAGAGACATATCAATAGATTGGTTTTAAGATACTTCCTAGTCAGATATATTCCTCTGTGGGAAATATGGGGTTTTGAGTCCCTTTCACTGAGGAAAGTGTAGGTCTTGTCTATTCCATAGTTGGTTTTTGGAACGGTTCCTGTACTAATATCAAACTCTGGTTTTATTCATCACTCGACCTTTTCTTCACCCTTAAGCAGGCACAAGAGTGTTTTCTAAATGTGAGACTCTGTTCTCTTTCCTAACTCTGTTCTTGTGTAGCCATGTTTACAGGACATTCATAAATGATATCTTATGTTAAATTTATTTTCCTCTGTGACTTATTTCACTTAGAATCATCGTACCTGAATCCACTCATTTTGCTGCTACTGGCCTTATGACATTTATTTCATGGCTGAGGGATATTCCATCTTACATAAGTAACACAATTTCTTGAACCATTTTTGTCTTTCCTGGGATATTTAAGGTGTACTCAAGTTGAGGTTCTTGTTAGCAGTGCAGCCCTAAATTTTGGGTTGGCTCTGTCTTATTGATTTTCAGTTTTCCCAAGGTATATTCCCTAGACTGGAAGTGCCCTTGGCTCTGTAGCTCTGTTGATTACTTGTTTTAGGGAACACAATGCACTCCTCCAGAGAGGCAGTTGGCAATTTACATCCTGTCCATCAGCATAACTAGGCTCCCTGTTCTCCAGCGCCTGTCTTGCCTTTTTGGTTTTACACATTTTGCCGATGTCCCTTTTGACCGGTGGGAAGTGACACTTCTTTGTACTGCATATTTGCATTACCCGCTTGCTTGCTTGACCAAAAAGGGCGTATGTGTTTTCTCCTGAATATATTCAGGAGAAAACGCATACGCCCTTTTTGGCCAAGTGCCTCATTGTCGAAGTAGTGCCCCTCGTCCTGTGCTTTAAATGCAATTCCATTATACATCTTGAAATCTGTTTCTTATTATTCTGCTCACTTTCAAATCGGCCTCGTTGCCTTTCCTCAACAGATTTTTGGACGATAGTTGTCCTTTATTACTCTGCCAGTATATGAATTGCTCTGTCCCTGAGCTCCATTTTTCAACTCGTTTTTTGTGAGCTGACCGCAAGTTCAAAATTTTGGGTCTGGTCCTACACTGGTTCCCGGCCGGTGGCTGAGACTTTGGTTAATTCTTCTTCCTGCTGGGAAATTAGAGTGTCATGTGCCCGTCCAAATGCCTAACAGCTACTCTCTCATTGGTTCTCCCTCTTCCCTTTCATCCTCTGCCAAATTGGCAACCAGTGTGAAACAGGAATTTAAAGGGGCTGTCACTCCAAGTTGCTAGATTGATAGTAAAGCAGTTGGAAATTCAAACCAGAGCACCAGGAGAGGGACTATTAGTTGAGTTTTAGAAACATTTCGTATTCACAGTGTGTCCATTCTGTAGGTTTCCCGTCATTGTTATAGCTGTAGTAATGTTCCGTTCAACCTGGAGAGTTGGGACCCTTGGTATGTGTGCCACACATTATTGCTTTAAATGGTCTGCATTTGCTCAACGAATCTCACCAATCCTCTCAGTCCCAAGTGTCCAGCCTTATGCCACATCCAGCTGTCGTTGTAGATAGTGTCATTCCAGGTTTCATCAGAGCCCCTGAAGAAAGTGTAAATAATTTCCCTGTTTTTTGTTTTGTTTATGAAATTCCTTTTTAGAGTGGCTTTGACAAGATTCTCCCTGCCATGTTTATGCCAGTCTGGACACACTTCATTCCCTTATGGAGACATATCAATACATAGGTTTTAACATTCTTACTAGTCAGATATATTCCTCAGTGGGAAATATTGGTTTTGAGTCCCTTTCACTGAGGAAGGTGTAGATCTTGTCTATTCCGTATTTGGTTTTTGGAACGGTACCTGTACTAATATGAAACTCTGGTTTTATGCATCACCCCACCTCTCCTTCGCCCTTAAGCAGGCATAAGTGTGTTTTCTAAAGGTGAGACTCTTTTCTCTTTCCTAACTCAGTTCATGTGTATCCATGTTTACAGGACCTTCATAAGTGATATCTTATGATAAGTTTATTTTTCTCTGTGACTTATTTCACTTAGAATCATCGTACCTGAATCCACTCATTTTGCGGCTACTGGCCTTATGACATTGATTTCATGGCTGAGGGATATTCCATCTTACGTAAATAACACAATTTCTTGAACCATTTTTGTCTTTCCTGGGATATTTAAGCTGTACCCAAGTTGAGGTTCTTGTAAGCAGTGCAGCCCTAAATTTTTGGGTTGCTCTGTCTTATTGATTTTCAGTTTTCCAAAGGTATATTCCCTAGCCTGGAAGTGCCCTTGGCTCTGGAGCTCTGTTGACTACTTGTTTTAGGGAACACAATGCACGCCACCAGAGAGGCAGTTGCCAATTTACATCCTGCCCATCAGCATAACTAGGCTCCTTGTTCTACAGGGCCTGTCTTGCCTTTCTGGTTTTACATATTTTGTGGCTCTCCCTTTTGACCGGTGGGAAGTGACACTTCTTTGTAGTGCAGATTTGCATTGCCCGCTTGCTTGCTTGGCCAAAAAGGGCCTATGTATTTTCTCCTTAATATATTCAGGAGAAAACGCATATGCCCTTTTTGGCCAAGTGCATCATTTACGAAGTTGTTCCTCTCTTCATGTGCTTTAAAGGCAACTCCAATGTACCTCTTGAAATTTGTTTCCTTCTATCCTGGCTCGCTTTCAAATCCGCCTCGTTGCCTTCCCTCAACAGATTTTTGGAAGATAACTGTCCTTTATTACTCTGCCATTTTGTGAATTGCTATGCACCTGAGCTCCATTTTTCAACTCTTTTTTAGTGAGCTGACCGCAAGTCCAAAATTTTGGTTCAGGACCTATATTTGTTCCCGGAGGGTGGCTGAGACTTTGGTTAATTCTCCTTCCTGCCTGAAAATTAGAGTGACATGTGCCCATCCAAATGCCTAACAGCTACTCTCTCATTGTTTCTCTCTCTTCCCTTACATACTCTGCCAAATTGGCAACCTTTGCGAACCAGGAGGTTAAAGGGGCTGTCTCTCCAAGTTGGGACATTGATAGTAAAGCAGTTGGAAAGTCAAACCGGAGCACCAGTAGAGGGACTATTAGTTGAGTTTTAGAAAACTTTCGTTTTCACAGTGTGTCCATTCTCTAGGTTTCCCGTACATGTTATAGCTGTAGTAATATTCCCTTCAACCTGGAGATTTGGGACCCTTGGAACGTGTGCCACACATTATTGCTTTAAATGGTCTGCATTGGCTCACCGAATGTCATCAATCCTCTCAGTCCCAAGTGTCCAGCCTTATGCCACATCCAACTGTCATTGTAGATAGTGTCATTCCAGGTTTCATCAGAACCCCTGTAGGAATTGTAAAGAAATACCCTGTTTTTTGTTTTGTTTTTGAAATTCTTTTTTATAGTGGATTTGAGCTGATTCTCAATGCCATGTTTATGCCAGTCTAGACACACTTGATTCCCTTACAGAGACATATCAATACATTGGTTTTAAGATACTTTCTAGTCAGATATATTCCTCTGCGGGAAATATGGGGTTTTGAGTCCCTTTCACTGAGGAAAGTGTAAGTCTTGTCTATTCCGTAGTTGGTTTTTGGAATGGTACCTGTACTAATATCAAACTCTGATTTTATGCATCACCCCACCTTTCCTTCACCCTTAAGCAGGCACAAGAGTGTTTTCTAAATGTGAGACTCTGTTCTCTTTCCTAACTCAGTTCATGTGTATCCAGCCATGTTTACAGGACCTTCATAAGTGATATCTTATGATAAGTTTCTTTTTCTCTGTTACTTATGTCACTTAGAATCATCGTACCTGAATCCACTCATTTTGCTGCTACTGGCCTTATGACATTGATTTCATGGCTGAGGGATATTCCATCTTACATAAGTAACACAATTTCTTGAACCATTTTTGTCTTTCCTGGGATATTTAAGGTTTTACCCAAGTTGAGATTCTTGTAAGCAGTGCAGCCCTAAATTTTGGGGTGGCTCTGTCTTATTGAATTTCAGTTTTCCCAAGGTATGTTCCCTAGACTGGAAGTGCCCTTGGCTCTGTAGCTCTGTTGTTAACTTGTTTAAGGGAACACAATGCACTCTTCCAGAGAGGCAGTTGACAATTTACATCCTGCCCATCAGCATAACTAGGCTCCCTGTTCTCCAGGGCCTTTCTTGCCTTTCTGATTTTTACACATTTTACGGATGTCCCGTTTTACCGGTTGGAAGTGATACTTCTTTGTAGTGCAGATTTGCATTGCCCGCTTGCTTGCTTGGCCAAAAACGGCGTATGCGTTTTCTCCTGAATATATTCAGGAGAAAATGCATACACCCTTTTTGGCCAAGTGCATCATTGTCGAAGTTGTGCCCCTCTTCCTGTGTCTTAAAGGTGATTCCAATGTACCTCTTGAAATCTCTTTCCTACTATTCTGGCTCGCTTTCAAGTCCACCTCATTGCCTTCCCTCAACAGATTTTTGGAAGATTGTTTTCCTTTATTACTCTGCCAGTTTGTGAATTGCTGTGCCCCTGAGCTCCATTTTTCAACTCGTTTTTTGTGAGCTGACCGCAAGTCCCAAATGTTGGTTCAGGACCTACACTGGTTCCCGGCGATTGCATGAGACTTTGGATAATTCTTCTTCGTGCCGGGAAATTAGAGTGACATGTGCCCGTCCAAATGCCTAACAGCTACTCTCTCATTGGTACTCCCTCTTCTCTTTCATCCTTTGCCAATTTGGCAACCTGTGCGAACCAGGAAGTTAAAGGGGCTATCTCTCCAAGTTGGGAGATTGATAGTAAAGCAGTTGGAAAGTGAAACCAGAGCACGAGTAGAGGGACTATTAGTTGAGTTTTAGAAACCTTTTGTATTCACAGTGTGTCCATTCTCTAGGTTTCCCGTACATGTTATAGTTGTAATAATATTCCCTTCTATCTGGAGAGTTGGGACCCAAGGAATGGTTGCCACGCATTATTGCTTTAAATGGTCTGCATTTGCTCACCGAATCTGACGAATCCTCTCAGTCCCAAGTGTCCAGCCTTATGCCACATCCAGCTGTCATTGTAGATAGGGTCATTCCAGGTTTCATCAGAGCCCCTGAAGGAATTGTAAAGAATTTCCCTGTTTTTTTTTTGTTTTGTTTTTAAATTCCTTTTTATCATGGGTTTCAGCTGATTTTCACTGCCATGTTTATGCCAATCTAGACACATTTGATTCCCATACGGAGGCATATCAATACATAGGTTTTAATATTCTTACCAGTCAGATATATTCCTCTGCAGAGAATAGGGGTGTTGAGTACCGTGAACTGAGGAAGTAGTATGTCTTGTCTATTCTGTATTTTGATTATGGATGGTACCCGTACTAATATCAAACTCTGGTTTTATGCATCTCCCCACCTCTCCTTTCCCCTTAAGCAGGCATAAGTATGTTTTCTCTATGTGAGACTCTGTTCTCTTTACTAATTCATTTCATGTGTACCCATGTTTACATTTCCTTCATAAGTGATATCTTATGTCAGAATGCTCCATGGCTCTTGTCATCATAATGCTCCATGATGCTTGTCACCACCATTATCCATGGTCTTCTCATCACAATGCTCCACGGTCTTGCCATCACATTGCTCCATGTCCCTTGTCAACACAATTCTCCACCTCTTAGTCATCACAATATTCCATGACATTTCTCATCACAATGTTACATGCTCTTGTCATCACAATTCTCCGTGCACTTGTCATCGCAATGCTCCCTGAACCCTGTCATCACAATGCACCATGCCCATCATCATAATGATTCATGCTATTGTCATCACAATGAAATCAAAATGCTCCATGTCCTCTGTCATCACAATGCTCCAAACCTTTCTGATCACAATGTTCCATAACACTTGTCATCATATGCCCCATGACGCTCGTCATCACAATTATGCAAGGTCTTCTCATAACAATGATCCATGACCTTTGTCACCACAATGCTCAATACACTTGGCATCACAATGTTCGCTGACTCTTTTCATCAGTATGCTCCTTGAACACAGTCCTGACAAGGCTCCATGCATTTTTCATCACAATGATCCATTCCCTTTTCATCAAAATGCTCCAAGACCCCTGTTATCACAATGCTCCGTGACTGCAGTCATCACAGTGCTTCATGACATTTGTCATCACAATGCTCCAAGACCACTGTTATCACAATGCTCCGTGACTCCAGTCATCACAATGATTCATGACCTTTCTCATCACAATGGTCCATGCCCTCGTCACACAAGGCTCTGTGATATTTGTCACAACAATGCTCCATGAAATTTTCCTCACAATGCTCTGTGTCCCTTGTCATCACAATGCTCCATGCCTTTGTCATCACAAAGCTCCATGACGCATGTCATCAGAATGCTCCATTGCCTTCTCATCACAATGCTACATGCCCTTGTAAACACATTGCTTCAAAACCCCTGTAATCTCAATGCTCCATGCACCTTTTCATCAGAATGCTCCATGCCCATATCATCACAATGCTCCATAACACTTGTCATCGCAATGTTCCAAGCCCTTGTCATCAAAATGCTCCATTACCTTTGTAATCACAATCCTCCATGACACTTGGTATCACAATGCTCCATGCCATTGTCATCACAATGGACAATGACATATGTCATCACAATGCTCCCTGACACCTGTCTTCACAATACTCCATGACCTTTTCATCATAATGTTCCATGCCCTTGTAATCACAATGCACCATGCCCACTGTCATCACAATAATCCAGAAACATGTCAGCCCAATGTTTCATGCCCCTGTCATCTCAATGCTCCATGCCCTAGTCATCACAATGCTCCATAACCCCTGTCATCACAATGCTCCGTGACTCCAGTCATCAAAATGCTTCATGGCCTTTGTCCTCACAATGGTCCATTCCCTCATCACACAAGGCTCTGTGACCTTTGTCACCACAATGCTCAATGCCCTTTTCATCTCAATGCTCCATGCCCACTGTCATCACAATAATCCATGAAACTTGTCAGACCAATGTTCCATGCCCTGTCATCACATTGCTCCATGCCCTTGTCATCACAATGCTCCATGACACCTGTCATCAAATGCTCCGTGATTCCAGTCATCACAATGATTCATGACCTTTCTCATCACAATGGTCCATGCCCTCGTCATACAAGGCTCTGTGATAATTGTCACAACAATGCTCCATGAAACTTTCATCACAATGCTCTGTGTCCCTTGTCATCACAATGCTCCATGCCTTTGTCAGCACAATGCTCCATGACACTTGTCATCAAAATGCTCCATGCGCTTGTCAGCACAATGCTCCATGACCCATGTCATCACAATGTGCCATGCTATTTTCATCACAATACTCCACATCCTTTTCATCTCTATGCTCCATAAAACTTGTCATCACAATGCTCCATGCACTTCTCATCAAAATGCTCTCTCACCACATATATCACAATGTTCCATCACGAGTCATCACAATACTCACTCACCCCTGTCTTCACAATGTTCCATGACCACTGTCATCACAGTGCTACATGCCCTTATCATCACAATGCTTCATGACCCCTGGACATCACAATGTTCCATAACCCCTGTCACAAAATGCTGCATGACCCATTTCATCACAATGCTCCATGACCGCTGACATCACAATGTTCCATAACCACTGTCATCAAAATAATCCATGACACTTTTATTCAAATTGCTCCATGACCCTGACATCACAATGCTCCCAGCCCTTCTCATCACAATCCCCCACGCCCTTGTCATCAAAATGCCCCATGACATTTGTCATCACAAAGCTCCATGACCCTTGGCCTCACAATGCTCCATGCCATTGTCATCACAATGCTCAATGAATCTCTGATCACATTGCTCCATGCCCTTGTCATCACAATGCTCCATTACACCTGTCATAACAATGCTCCATGACCCCTGCCATCACAATGATCCACGGCCTTGTCATCACAAGGCTCCATGATCCTTGTCATCACAATGCCCCAAGACCTCTGTAATCACAATTCTCCATGCCAATTTTCATCTCAATGCTCCATGAACACTGTCATCAAAATGCACCATGCCCATCATCATAATGATTCATGCTATTGTCATCACAGTGAAATCAAAATGCTCCATGTCCTCTGTCATCACAATGCTCCAAACCCTTCTGATCACAATGTTCCATAACACTTGTCATCACATGCCCCATGACTCTCGTCATCACAATTATGCAAGGTCTTCTCATCATAATGTTCCATGAACTTTGTCACCACAATGCTCAATACACTTGGCATCACAATGCTCGCTGACACTTGTCATCAGTGTGCTCCTTGAACACTGTCATGACAAGGCTCCATGCCTTTTTCATCACAATGATCCATTCCCTTTTCATCACAATGCTCCAAACCCTTATTATCACAATGCTCCGTGACTCCAGTCATCACAATGCTTCATGACATTTGTCATCACAGTGGTCCATGACCTGGTCACACAAAGCTCTGTGACATTTGTCATCACAATGCTCCATGAAATTTTTATCACAATGCACTGTGACCCTTGTCATCACAAAGCTACATGCCTTTTTCATCACAATGCTCCATGGCCTTGTCATCACAAACCTCCATGAACCCTGTCATCACAATGCTCCGTGACTTCAGTCATCACAATGCTTCATGAATTTGTCCTCACAATGGTCCATGCCCTCGTCACACAAGGCTCTGTGACCTTTGTCACCACAATGCTCCCTGCCCTTGTCATCTCAATGCTCCATGCCCACTGTTCATCACAATAATCCATGAAATTTGTCAGACCAAAGTTCCATGCCCCTATCATCACATTGCTCCATGCCCTTGTCATCACAATGCTCCATGACCCCTGTCATCACAGTGCTCCGTGACTGCAGTCATCACAATGATTCATGACCTTTCTCATCACAGTGGTCCATGCCTTCGTCACACAAGGCTCTGAGATCTTTGTCACCACAATGCTCCATGAAATTTTCATCACAATGCTCTGTGTCCCTTGTCATCACAATGCTCCATGCCTTTGTCAGCACAATGCTCCATGACACTTGTCATCAAAATGCTCCATGCACTTGTCAGCACAATGCTCCATGACACATGTCATCACAATGCGCCATGCTCTTTTCATCACAATGCTCCACATCCTTTTCATCGCCATGCTCCATAAAAGTTGTCATCACAATGCTCCATGCTCTTCTCATCAAAATGCTCTCTCACCACATATATCACAATGTTCCATCACTTGTCATCACAATACTCGCTCACCCCTGCCATCACAATGTTCCACGGCCTTTTCATCACAAGGCTCCATGATCCTTGTCATCACAATGCTCCAAGACCTCTGTAATCACAATTCTCCATGCCACTTTTCATCTCAATGCTCCATGAACACTGTCATCACAATGCACCATGCCCATCATCATAATGATTCATGCTATTGTCATCACAATGAAATCAAAATGCTCCATGTCCTCTGTCATCACAATGCTCCAAACCCTTCTGATCACAGTGTTCCATAACACTTGTCATGACATACCCCATGACGCTCGTCATCACAATTATACAAGGTCTTCTCATCACAATGCTCCATGACCTTTGTCACCACAATGCTCAATACACTTGGCATCACAATGCTCGCTGACACTTGTCATCAGTATGCTCCTTGAACACTGTCATGACAAGGCTCCACGTCTTTTTCTTCACAATGATCCATTCCCTTTTCATCAAAATGCTCCAAGACCCCTGTTATCACAATGCTCCGTGACTCCAGTCATCACAATGCTTCATGACATTTGTCATCACAATTGTCCATGACCTCTTCACAAAAAGCTCTGTGACCTTTGTCACCACAATTCTCCATGAAATTTTTATCACAATGCTCTGTGACCCTTGTCATCACAAAGCTCCATGACTTTGTCAGCACAATGCTCAATGACCCTTGTCATCACAATGCTCGATGCGCATGTCAGCACAATGCTCCATAACCCATGTCATCACAATGCACCAGGCATATGTCATCACAATGCTCCACATCCTTGTCATCAAAATGCTCCATAAAACTTGTCATCACAATGCTCCATGCCCTTCTCCTCAAAATGCCTTCTCACCACTGATATCACAATGTTCCATCACCAGTCATCACAATACTCCCTCACCCCTGTCATCACAATATTCCATGACCCCTGTAATCACAATTCTCCATGCCCTTGTCATCACAAAGCTCCATGACGCATGTCATCAGAATGCTCCATGGCCTTCTCATCACAATGCTCCATGCCCTTGTCATCACAATGCTCCAACACCACTGTAATCACAATGCTCCATGCCCCTTTTCATCTCAATGCTCCATGAACCCTGTCATTACAATGCACCGTGCCCATCATCATAATATTTCATGCTATTGTCATCACAATGAAATCAAAATTCTCAATGACCTCTGTCATCACAATGCACCAAACCCTACTGATCAAAATGTTCCATAACACTTGTCATCACAATGCCCCATGACGCTGGTCATCACAATTATCCATGGTCTTCTCATCACAATGCTCCATGATCTTTGTCATCACAATGCTCAACACACTTATCATCACAGTGCTCCCTGAGAGTTGTCATCAGTATGCTCCTTGAAACCTATCATGACAAGTCTCCATGTATTTTTCATCACAATGATCCATTCCCTTTTCATCACAATGCTCCAAGACCCCTGTAATCACAATGCTCCATGTTCTTGTCATCACAAAGCTCCATGACGCATGTCATCAGAATGCACCATTGCCTTCTCATCACTATACTCAATGCCCTTGTAATCACATTGCTTCAAAACCCCTGTAATCTCAATGCTCCATGCACCATTTCGTCAGAATGCTCCATGCCCTTGTCATCACAATGCTCCATGACCCTTGTTATCGCAATATTCCAAGCCCTTGTCATCAAAATGCTCCATTGCCTTTGTCATCACAATCCTCCATGACACTTGGTATCACAATGCTCCATGCCATTTTCATCACAATGGACAATGACATATGTCATCACAATGCTCCCTGACACCTGTCTTCACAATACTCCAGGACTTTGTCATCACAATGTTCCATGCCCTTGTCATCAAAATAATCCATGAAACTTGTCAGACCAATGTTCCATGCCCCTGTCTTCACAATGCTCCATGACCCCTCTCATCACAGTGCTCCGTGAGTCCAGTCATCACAATGATTCATGACCTTTCTCATCACAATGGTCCATGCCCTCGTCACACAAGGCTCTGTGATCTTTGTCACCACAATGCTCCATGAAATTTTCATCACAATGCTCTGTGTCCCTTGTCATCACAATGCTCCATGCCTTTGTCAGCACAATGCTTCATGACACTTGTCATCAAAATGCTCCATGCGCGTGTCAGCACAATGCTCCATGACACATGTCATCACAATGTGCCATGCTCTTTTCCTCACAATGCTCCATATCCTTTTCATCGCTATGCTCCATAAAACTTGTCTTCACAATGCTCCATGCACTTCTCATCAAAATGCTCTCTCACCACATATATCACAATGTTCCATCACTAGTCATCACAATACTCGCTCACCCCTGTGATCACAATGTTCCATGACCACTCTCAGGACAGTGCTACATGCAATTATCATCACAATGTTCCATAACCCCTGTCACAAAATGCTCCATGACCCATTTCTTCACAATGCTTCATGACCCCTGACATAACAATGTTCCATAACCCCTGTCATCAAAATATTCCATGACCCTTTTATTCAAATTTCTCCATGACCCCGTCATCACAATGCTCCCTGCCCTTCTCATCACAATGCACCACGCCCTTGTCATCAAAATGCCCCATGACATTTTTCATCACAAAGCTCCTTCACCCTTGGCCTCACAATGCTCCAACACCCTTGTAATCACAATGTTCCATGCCCCTTTTCATCTCAATGCTCCATGAACCCTCTCATCAGAATGCACCGTGCCCATCACCATAATATTTCATGCTATTGTCATCAAAACGAAATCAAAATGCTCAATGACCTCTGTCATCACAATGCACCAAACCACTCTGATCACAATGTTCCATAACACTTGTCATCACAATGCCCCATGACGCAGGTCATCACAATTATCCATGGTCTTCTCATCACAATTCTCCTTGAGCTTTGTCATCACAATGCTCAATACACTTGTCATCACAATGCTCCCTGACAGTTGTCATCAGTATGCTCCTTGAAACCTGTCATGACAAGGCTCCATGCATTTTTCATCACAATGATCCATTCCCTTTTCATCACAATGCACCATGACCCCTGTAGTCACAATGCTCCATGTCCTTGTCATCACAAATCTCCATGACGCATGTCATCAGAATGCTCCACTGCCTTCTCATCACAATGCTCCAAGCCCTTGTAATCACATTGCTTCAAAACCCCTGTAATCTCAATGCTCCATGCACCTTTTCATCAGAATGCTCCATGCCCTTGTCATCACAATGCTCCATGACCCTTGTCATCGCAATGATCCAAGCCCTTGTCATCAAAATGCTCCATTACCTTTGTCATCATTATCCTCCATGACACTTGGTATCACAATGCTCCATGCCATTGTCATCACAATGGACAATGACATATGTCATCACAATGCTCCCTGACACCTGTCTTCACAATACTCCATGACCTTGTCATCACAATGTTCCATGGCCTTGTCCTCACAATGCGCCATGCCCACTCTCATCACAATAAACCATGAAACATGTCAGACCAATGTTCCATTCCCCTGTCATCACAATGCTCCATGCCCTTGTCTTCACAATGCTCCATGACCCCTGTCATCACAATGCTCCGTGACTCCAGTCATCACAATGCTTCATGACATTTGTCCTCACAATGGTCCATGCCCTTGTCACACAAGGCTCTGTGACATTTGACACCACAATGCTCCATGCCCTTTTCTTCTCAATGCTCCATGCCCACTCTCATCACAATAATCCATGAAACTTGTCAGACCAATGTTCCATTCCCCTGTCATCACATTGCTCCAAGCCCTTGTCATCACAATGCTCCATGACCACTGTCATCACAATGCTCCGTGTCCCCAGTCACCACAATGATTCATGACCTTTCTCATCACAATGGTCCATGACCTCGTCACACAAGGCTCTGTGATCTTTGTCACCACAATGCTCCATGAAATTTTAATCCCAATTCTCTGTGTACATTGTCATCTCAATGCTTCATGCCTTTGTCAGCACAATGCTCCATGACACTTGTCATCAAAATGCTCCATGCGCTTGTCAGCACAATGCTCCATGACACATGTCATCACAATGTGCCATGCTCTTTTCCTCACAATGCTCCACATCCTTTTCATCGCTATGCTCCATAAAACTTGTCATCACAATGCTCCATGCACTTCTCATCAAAATGCTCTCTCACCACATATATCACAATGTTCCATCACTAGTCATCACAATACACGCTCACCCCTGTCATCACCATGTTCCATGACCACTGTCATCACAGTGCTACATGCCCTTAGCATCACAATGCTCCATGAACCCTGACATCACAATGTTCCATAACCACTGTCACAAAATGCTCCATGACCCATTTCATCACAATGCTTCATGACCCCTGACATCACAATTTTCCATAACCCCTGTCTTCAAAATATTCCATGACACTTTTATTCAAATTGCTCCATGACCCTGTCATCACAATGCTCCCTGCCCTTCTCATCACAATGCACCACGCCCTTGTCATCAAAATGCCCCATGACATTTGTCATCACATAGCTCCATGACCCTTGGCATCACAATGCTCGATGCCATTGTCATCACAATGCTCAATGAAATCTCTCTTCACATTGCTCCATGCCCTTGTCATCACAATGCTCCATTACACCTGTCATTACAATGCTCCATGACCCCTGCCATCACAATGTTCCACGGCCTTGTCATCACAAGGCTCCATGACCCTTGTCATCACAATGCTCCAAGACCTCTGTAATCACAATTCTCAATGCCACTTTTCATCTCAATGCCCCATGAACCCTGTCATCACAATGCACCATGCCCATCATCATAATGATTCATGCTATTGTCATCACAATGAAATCAAAATGCTCCATGTCCTCTGTCATCACAATGCTCCAAACCCTTCTGATCACAATGTTCCAAAACACTTGTCATCACATGCTCCATGACGCTCGTCATCACAATTATGCAAGGTCTTTTCTTCACAATGCTCCATGACATTTGTCATGACAATGCTCAATACACTTGGCATCACAATGCTCGCTGACACTTGTCATCAGTATGCTCCTTGAACACTGTCATGACAAGGCTCCATGCCTTTTTCATCACAATGATCCATTCCCTTTTCATCACAATGCTCCAAGACCCCTGTTATCACCATGCTCCGTGACTCTAGTCATCACAATGCTTCATGACATTTGTCATCAAAGTGGCCCATGACCTCGTCACACAAAGCTCTGTGACCTTTGTCACCACAGTGCTCCATGAAATTTTTATCACAATTATCTGTGACCCTTGTCATCACCAAGCTCCATGCCTTTGTCAGCACAATGCTCCATGACCCTTGTCATCACAATGCTCTATGCGCGTGTCAGCACAGTGCTCCATAACCCATGTCATCACAATGCACCATGCACTTGTAATCACAATGCTCCACATCCTTGTCATCAAAATGCTCCAAAAAACTTGTCATCACAATGCGCCATGCACTTCTCCTCAAAATGCCTTCTCACCACTGATATCACAATGTTTCATCACTAGTCATCACAATACTCCCTCACCCCTGTCATCACAATATTCCATGACCCCTGTAATCACAATTCTCCATGCCCTTGTCATCACAAAGCTCCATGACGCATGTCATCAGAATGCTCCATTGCCCTCTCATCACAATGCTCCATGCCCTTGTCATCACAATGCTCCAACAGCCCTGTAATCACAATGCTCCATGCCCCTTTTCATCTCAATGCTCCATGAACCCTGTCATCACAATGCACCGTGCCCATCACCATAATATTTCATGCTATTGTCATCACAATGAAATCAAAATGCTCAATGACCTCTGTCATCACAATGCACCAAACCCTTCTGATCACAATGTTCCATAACACTTGTCATCACAATGCCCCATGACGCTGGTAATCACAATTATCCATGGTCTTCTCATCACAATGCTCCATGATCTTTGTCATCACAATGCTCAATACACTGATCATCACAATGCTCCCTGACAGTTGTCATCAGTATGCTCCTTGAACCCTGTCATGACAAGGCTCCATGCATTTTTCATCACAATGATCCATTCCCTTTTCATCACAATGCTCCAAGACCGCTGTAATCACAATGATCCATGTCCTTGTCATCACAAAGCTCTATGAAGCATATCATCAGAATGCTCCTTTGCCTTCTCATCACAATGCTCCTTGCCCTTGTAATCACATTGCTTCAAAACCCCTGTAATCTCAGTGCTCCAAGCACCTTTTCGTCAGAATGCTCCATGAACCTTTTCATGAAAATGCTCCATTATCCCTGACATCACAATATTCCATAACCCCTGTCATCAAAATGTTCCATGACACTTTTCAACAATTTGCCTCATGACCCTGTCATCAAAATGCTCCCTGCCCTTCTCATCACAATGCACCACGACCTTGTCATCAAAATGCTCCATGACCTTTGTCATCACAAATATCCATGACCCTTGGCATCACAATGCTCCATGCCATTTCATCACAATGCTACATGAAACCTCTTATCACATTGCTCCATGCCCTTGTCACCACAATGCTCCATGACGCTTGTCATCACAATGCTCGATACTCTTCTCATCACAATGCTCCATTCCCTTGTCATTACAATCCTCCATGACACATGTATCACAGTGTTCCGTGCCCTACTCATCACAATGTTCCATGCCGAATCTCATCACAATAATCCATGAAATTTTCAGACCAATGTTCCTTGCCATTGTCATCACAATGCTCCATTACCCCTGTCATAATAATGCTCCATAACCTCTGCCATCACAATGTTCCACCGCCTTGGCATACAAGGCTCCATGACCCTTGTCATCACAATGCTCTAAGACCCCTGTAATCACAATTCTCCATGCACTTGTCATCACAAAGATCCATGACACATGTCATCAGAATGCTCCATGGCCTTCTCATCACAATGCTCCATGCCCTTGTCATCACAATGCTCCAAGACCCCTGTAATCACAATGCTCCAAGACCCCTGTAATCACAATGCTCCATGCCCCAATTCATCAGAATGCTCCATGATACTTGTCATCACAAGGCTCCATGGTCTTCTCATCACACTGCTCCAGGACCTTGTCATCACAATGCTCCATTCCATTGTCATCACAGTGCTCCATGACTCCTCTCATCACAATGCTCCATGACACCTGTCATCACAATGCTCCATGCCCCTTGTCATTACAGAGATCCATGACGCTCTTCATCATAATTATCCATGGTCTTTTCATCACAATGCTCCACGGACTTGCTATCACAATTCTCCATGGCCTGTTCATCACAATGCTCCATGTCCCATGTCATTACAATTCTCCACGTCCATGTCACCACAATGCTTCGGGACACTTCTCATCACAATGTTACATGATCTTGTCATCACAATTCTCCATGCACTTGTCATCACAATGCTCTATGACCCCTGTCATAGATAGCTCCACGCGCTTATCATCACAGTGCTTCAGGACGTTGTCATCAAAATTCTCAATGGCCATTGTCATCACAATGCTCCATGCCATTGTCATCACAATGGACAATGACATATGTCATCACAGTGCTCCCTGACACCTGTCTTCATAATACTCCATGACCTTGTCAGCACAATGTTCCATGACCTTGTCATCACAATGCGCCATGCCCACTCTCATCACAATAATCCATAAATCTTGTCAGAGCAATATTCCATGACCCCTGTCATCACAATGCACTGTGACTCCAGTCATCACAATGCTTCATGACCTTTGTCATCACAGTGGACCATCCCCTCTTCACACAAGGCTCTTTGATCATTTTCAGCACAATGCTCCATGAATATTTCATCACAATGCTCTGTGTCCCTTGTCATCAAAATGTTCCATGCCTTTGTCACTACAATGCACTATGCCCTTGTCATCACAATGCTCCATGCCCATTGTCATCACAATAATCCATGAAACTTGTCAGACCAATGTTCCATGCCCCTCTCATCACATTGCTCCATGCCCTTGTCATCACAATGCTCCATTACCCCTTTCATCACAATGCTCCTTGACTCCAGTCATCACAATGCTTCATGACCTATCTCATCACAATGGTCAATGCCCTCGTCCCACAAGGCTCTGTGATCATTTTCACCTCAATGCTCCATGAATATTTCATCACAATGCTTTGTGTCCCTTGACATCATAATGCTCCATGACTTTGTCAGCACAATGCTCCATGACACATGTCATCAAAATGCTCCATGCGCTTGTCAGCACAATGCTCCATGACCCATGTCATCACAATGCGCCAGGCGCTTGTCATCAAAATACTCCACATCCTTATCATTGCTATGCTCCATAACAATTGTCATCACAATGCTCCATGCCCCTTTTCATCTCAATGCTCCATGAAACCTGTCATCACAATGCACCCTGTCATCACAATGCACCGTGCCCATCACCATAATATTTCATGCTATTTTCATCACAATGAAATCAAAATGCTCAATGACCTCTGTCATCACAATGCACCAAACCCTACTGATCACAATGTTCCATAACACTTGTCATCACAATGCACCATGACGCTGGTCATCACAATTATCCATGGTCTTCTCATCACAATGCTTCATGATCTTTGTCATCACAATGCTCAATACACTTATCATCACAATGCTCCCTGACAGTTGTCATCAGTATGCTCCTTGAACCCTGACATGACAAGGCTCCATGCATTTTTCATCACAATGATCCATTCCCTTTTCATCACAATGCTCCATGAACCCTGTAATCACAATGCTCCATGTCCTTGTCATCACAAAGCTCCATGACGAATGTCATCAGAATGCTCCATTACCTTCTCATCACAATGCTCCATGCCCTTGTAATCACATTGCTTCAAAACCCCTGTAATCTCAATGCTCCATGCACCTTTTCATCAGCATGCTCCACGACACTTTTCATCAAAATGCTCCATGACATTTGTCATCACAATGCTCCATGATCCTTGGCATCACAATGCTCCATGCCATTTCATCACAATGCTACATGAAAACTCTCATCACATTGCTCCATGCCCTTGTCACCACAATGCTCCATGACGCTTGTCATCACATTGCTCGATACACTTGTCATCACAATGCTCCATCCCCTTGTCATTACAATCCCCCATGACACATGTATCACAATGTTCCGTGCCCTAGTCATCACAATGTTCCATGCCGAATCTCATCACAATAATCCATGAAATTTTCAGACCAACGTTCCATGCCCTTGTTATCTCAATGCTCCATTACCCCTGTCATAACAATGCTCCATGACACCTGCCATCACAATGTTCCACCGCCTTGGCATCCAAGGCTCCATGACCCTTGTCATCACAATGCTCCAAGACCCCTGTAATCACAATGCTCCATGCCCCTGTCATCACAAAAATCCATGACACATGTCATCAGAATGCTCCATGGCCTTCTCATCACAATGCTCCATGACCTTGTCATCGCAATGCTCCAAGACCCCTTTAATCACAATGCTCCATGCCCCTATTCATCAGAATGCTCCATTAGACTTGTCATCACAAGGCTCCATGGTCTTCTCATCACACTGCTCCAGGACCTTTTCATCAAAATGCTCCATTCCCTTGTCATCACAATGCTCCTAGACCACTGTAATCAC
This sequence comes from Hyperoodon ampullatus, assembly GCF_949752795.1. Classification (NCBI taxonomy): domain Eukaryota; kingdom Metazoa; phylum Chordata; class Mammalia; order Artiodactyla; family Ziphiidae; genus Hyperoodon; species Hyperoodon ampullatus. Next base: position 168,773 of record NW_027640459.1, on the reverse strand, counting down.
AATACTCCATGAATATTTTCAGGCCAATGCTCCATGACCTTCTCATCACAATGCTCCATTAACCTTGTCATCACAATGATCCATGACCCCTCTCATCACAATGCTCCATGACACCTGTCATCACAATGCTCCATGCCCCTTGTCATTACAGTGATCCATGACGCTCTTCATCATAATTATCCATGGTCTTTTCATCACAATGCTCCACGGTCTTGCCATCACAATTCTCCATGCCCTATTCATAACAATGATCCATGTCCCAAGTCATTACAATTCTCCACGTCGTTGTCATCACAATGCTTCGTTACACTTCTCATCACAATGTTACATGATCTTTTCATCACAATTCTCCATGCACTTGTCATCACAATACTGTATGACCACTGTCATAGCAAGCTCCATGCGCTTGTCATCACAATGCTTCACGACGTTTTCATCAAAATTTTCAATGGCCCTTGTCATCACAATGCTCCATGCCCTTGTCATCACAATGCTCCATGAACCTAGTCATCACAATGTTCCAAGCCCTTGTCATCAAAATGCTCCATTACCTTTGTCATCACAATCCTCCATGACACTTGGTATCACAATGCTCCATGCCATTGTCATCACAATGGACAATGACATATGTCATCACAATGCTCCCTGACACCTGTCTTCACAATAATCCATGACCTTGTCATCACAATGTTCCATGCCCTTGTCATCACAATGCGCCATGCCCACTCTCATCACAATAATCCATAATCTTGTGAGAGCAATGCTCCCTGACCCCTGTCATCACAATGCTCTGTGACTCCAGTCATCACAATGCTACGTGACTCCAGTCATCACAATTCTTCATGACCTTTGTCATCACTGTGGTCCATGTCTTCTTCAAACAAAGCTCTGTGATCATTTACAACACAATGCTACATGAATATTTCATCACAATGCTCTGTGAGCCTTGTCATGAAAATGCTCCATGCCTTTGTCACCACAATGCTCCATGCCCTTTTCATCACAATGCTCCATGCCCACTGTCATCACAATAATCCATGAAACTTGTCAGTCCAATGTTCCATGCCCCTGTCTTCACATTGCTGCATGCCCTCGTCATCACAAGGAGCCATTCCCATTGCCATCACAATAATCCATGAAACTTGTCAGACCAAAGCTCCATGCCCCTGTCATCACAATGCTCCATGCCATTGTCATCACAATGATCCATGACTTCAGTCATCAAAATGCTTCATGACCTTGGTCATCACAATGGTCCATGCCATCGTCATCACAAGGCTCTATGACATTTGTCACCACAATGCTCCATGAACTTTTCATCAAAATGCTTTGTGACACTTGTCATCACAATGCTCCATGCCTTTCTCAGCACAATGCTCCATGAACCTTGTCATCACAATGCTCCATGCCCTTGTCAGCACAGTGCTCCATGACCTTTGTCATCACAATGCTCCAAGCCCTTGTCATCACAATGCTCCATTACCTTTGTCATCACAATCCTCCATGACACTTGGAATCACATTGCTCCATGCCATTGTCATCACAATGGGCCATGACTTAGGTCTTCACAATGCTCCCTGACACCTGTCTTCATAATACTGCATAACATTTTCATCAAAATGCTCCGTGCCATTGTCATCACAATAATCCATGAAACTTGTAAGACCAGTGTTCCATGCCCCTGTCATCACAATGCTCCATGTCCTTGTCATCACAATGCTCCATGACCCCTGTCATCACAATGCTCTGTGACTCCAGTCATCACAATGCTTCATGACCTTTCTCACCAAAATGGTCCATGCCCTCGTCATCACAAGTCTCTGTGACCTTTGTCACCACAATGCTCCATGAACATTTCATCTCAATGCTCTGTGACCCTTGTCATCACAATTCTCTATGCCTTTCTCAGCACAATGCTCCATGACCCTTGTCATCACAATGCTCCATGCGCTTCTCAGCACAATACTCCATGACCCACGTCATCACAACGCGCCATGTGCCTGTCATCACAATGCTCCACATCCTTTTCATCACAATGCTGCTTAATCCTTGTCATTACAGCGCTCCATGCACTTCTCATCAAAATGCGCTCTCACCACTGATATCACAATGTTCCATCACTATTCATTCCAATACTCCATCACCCCTGTCATCACAATGTTCCATGACCCCTGTCATTAAAATGCTACATGCACTTATCATCACCATGTTCGATGACCCCTGACATCACAATATTCCATAACCCCTGTCATCAAAATGCTCCATGACACTTTTCATCACAAAGCTCCATGACCCCTGAAATCACAATATTCCATAACCACTGTAATCAAAATGTTCCATGACTCTTTTCAGCAAATTATTCAATGACCCTGTCATCACAATGCTCCCTGCCCTTCTCATCACAATGCACGTCACCCTTGTCATCAGAATGCTCCATGACATTTGTCATCACAAAGCTCCATAACCCTGGGCATCACAATGCTCCATGCCATTGTCATCACAATGCTCCATGAACCCTCTCATCACATTGCTCCATGACGCTTGTCATCACAATGCTCCATGCCCACTCTCATCACAATAATCCATGAAACATTTCAGACCAATGCTCCATGTCCTTGTCATCACAATGCTCCATTCCCCCTGTCATAAGAATGCTCCATGACACATGCCATCACAAGGATCCACAGCCTTGTCATCACAAGACTCCATGACCCTTTTTATCACAATGCTCCAAGACCCTGTAATGACAATGCTCCATGCAATTGTCATCAGAAAGCTCCATGACGCATGTCAACAGAATGCTCCGTGGACTTCTCATTCACTATGCTCCATGCCCTTGTCATCACAATGATCCAAGACCCATGTAATCACAATGCTCCATGCCCCTTTTAATCTCAATGCACCAAGAACCCTGTCATCCCATGCACCATGCCCATCATCATAATGATTCATGCTATTGTCATCACAATGAAATCAATATGCTCCATGACTTCTCTCATCACAATGCTCCAAACACTTGTGATCACAATGTTCCATAACACTTGTCATCACAATGCCCCATGACGCTCCTCATCACAGTTAACCATGGTCTTCTCATCACAATGCTCCATGAAATTTGTCGAGAGTATGCTTCTTTAAACCTGCCCTGACAAGGCTCCATGCCTTTTTCATCACAATGATCCATGCCCTTTTCATCACAATGCTCAAAGACCACTGTAATCACAATGCTCCAGTCCCCTTTTCATCACAAACATCCATGACACATGTCATCAGAATGCTCCATGGCCTTCTCATCACAATGCTCCATGCCCTTGTTATCACAGTGCTCCAAGACCCCTGTCATCACAATACTCCATGAATATTTTCCTCCGAATGCTCCATGATCTTCTCATTACAATGCTCCATGATCCCTGTCATCACAACGCTCCGTGCTCCTTGAAATCAAAATGATCCATGACCTTTGTCATCACAATGCTCCAAACCCTTGTTATCACATTGTTCCACAACACTTGTCATCACAACGCTCCATGATGCCTGTCATCACAATACTCCATGCCCGTGTCATCACAATGCTCCATGACCTTTGTTATCACAATGCTCAATACACTTGTCATCACAATGCTCCCTGACACTTGGCTTCACAATGCTCCATGCCATTGTCATCACAATGCACCAAGACATATGTCATCACAATGCTCCCTGACACCTGTCTGCACAGTACTACATGACCTTCTCATAACAATGCTGCATGCCCTTGTCATCACAATGCGCCATGCCCACTGTCATCTCAATAATCCATGAAACTTGTCAGACCAATGCTCCATGCCCCTGTCATCACAATGCTCCATGCCCTTGTCATCACAATGCTCCGTGATTCCAGTCATCACAATGCTTCATGACCTTTGGCATCAAAATGTTCCATGCCCTCGTCATCACAGGGCTCTCTGAAATTTGTCACCATAATGCTCCATAACTTTTCATTCACAATGCTCTGTGACCCTTGCCATCACAATGCTCCATGCCTTTGTCAGCAGAGTGCTCCATGACCGTTGTTATCACAATGCTCCATGCGCTTGTTATCAAAATTTTCCACAAACTTGTCATCAGAATGCTCTATAAAACTTGTCATCACAATGCTCCATGTACTTCTCATCAAAATGCTCTCTCACCACTGATATCAAAATGTTCCATCACTAGTCATCACAATACTCCCTCAACCCTGTCATGATAATGTTCCACGGCCTTGTCATCACAAGTCTCCATGACCCTTGTCATAACAATGCTCCAAGACCCCTGTAATCACAATGCTCCGTGCTATTGTCATCACAAAGCTCCATGACGCATGTCATCAATCTGCTCCAGGGCCTTCTCATCACAATGCTCCATGCCCTTGTCATCACAATGCTCCAAGACAACTGTAATCAAAATGCTCCATGCCACTTTTCATCTCAATGCACCATGAACTCTGTAATCACAATGAACCATGCCCATCATCATAATGCTTGATGCTATTGTCATCACAGTGAAATCAGAATGCTCCATAACCTCTGTCAACACAATGCTCCAAACCCTTGTGATCACAATGTTCCATAACACTTGTCATCACAACGCCCCATGATGCTCATCATCACAATTATCCATGGTCTTCTCATCACAATGCTCCATGACCTTTGTCATCACAATGCTCAATACACTTGTCATTATAATGCTCCCTGACACTTGTCATCAGTATGCTCCTTGAACCCTGTCATGACAAGGCTCCATGCCCTTTGCATCACAATCACCCATGCCATTTTCATCACAATGCTCCAAGACCCATGTAATCACAATGCTCCACACCCCTTTTCATCAGAATGCTCCATGACACTTGGCATCACAAGGCTCCATGGTCTTCTCCTCACAATGCTCCAGGACCTTGTCATCACAATGCTCCATTCCATTGTCATTGCAATGCTCCATGACCACTGCCATCACAATACTCAATGAATATTGTCATTCCAATGCTCCATGAACTTCTCATCACAGTGCTCCATGACCCCTGTCATCACAATGCTCCATGCCCCTTGTCATTACAGTGCTGCATGACGCTCGACATCACAATTATCCATGGTCTTCTCATCACAGTGCTCCACGGTCTTGCCATCACAATGCTCCATGACACTTCTCATCACAATGTTACATGATCTTGTCATCACAATTCTCCATGCACTTGTCATCACAATGCTCCATGAACCCTGTCATAGCAAGCTCCAAGTGCTTTTCATCACAGTGCTTCACGATATTGTCCTCAAAATTCTCAATTGCCGTTGTCATCACAGTGCTCCATGCCCTGGTCATCACAGTGCTCCATGATCATTGTCATCAAAAGTTCCAAGCCCTTGTCATCACAATGCTCCATTACCTTTGTCATCACAATCCTCCATGACACTTGGCTTCACAATGCTCCATGCCATTGTCATCACAATGCACCAAGATATATGTCATCACAATGCTCCCTGACACCAGTCTGCAGAGTACTCCATGACCTTCTCATAACAATGCTGCATGTCCTTGTCATCACAATGCGCCAAGCCCACTGGCATCTCAATAATCCATGAAACTTGTCAGACCAATGCTCCATGACACTGTCATCACAATGCTCCATGCCCTTGTCATCACAATGCTTCATGATTCCAGTCATCACAATGCTTCATGACCTTTGGCATCAAAATGTTCCATGCCCTCGTCATCACAGGGCTCTGTGAAATTTGTCACCATAATGCTCCATGAAATTTTCATTCACAATGCTCTGTGACCCTTGCCATCACAATGCTCCATGCCTTTGTCAGCAGAGTGCTCTATGACCGTTGTTATCACAATGCTCCATGCGCTTGTTATCAAAATTTTCCACAAACTTGTCATCAGAATGCTCCATAAAACTTGTCATCACAATGCTCCATGTACTTCTCATCAAAATGCTCTCTCACCACTGATATCAAAATGTTCCATAACTAGTCATCAGAATGCTCCCTCACCCCTGTCATGACAATGTTCCACGGCCTTGTCATCACCAGTCTCCATGACCCTTGTCATCACAATGCTCCAAGACCCCTGAAATCACAATGCTCCGTGCTATTGTCATCACAAAGCTCCATGACGCATGTCATCCATCTGCTCCATGGCCTTCTCATCACAATGCTCCATGCCCTTGTCATCACCATGCTCCAAGACAACTGTAATCAAAATGCTCCGTGCCACTTTTCATTCAATGCTCCGTGAACTCTGTAATCACAATGAACCATGCCCATCATCATGGAGACTTATCAATACATAGGTTTTAAGATTCCTACTAGTCAGATATATTCCTCTGCGAGAAATATGGGGTTTTGAGTCCATTTCACTGAGGAAAGTGTAGGTCTTGTCTATTCAGTATTTGGTTTTTGGAACGGTACGTGTACTAATATCAAACTCTGGTTTTATGCATCACCCCACCTCTCCTTCCCCTTTAAGCAGGCATAAGAGTGTTTTCTAAATGTGAGACTCTGTTCTCTTTCCTAACTCAGTTCATGTGTAGCCATGTTTACAGGACCTTCATAAGTGATATCTTATGATAAGTTTCTTTTTCTGTGTGACTTATTTCACTTAGAATCATCGTACTTGAATACACTCATTTTGCTGCTACTGGCCTTATAACATTGATTTCATGGCTGAGGGATATTCCATCGTACGTAAGTAACACAATTTCTTGAACCATTTTTGTCTTTCCTAGGATATTTAAGGTGTACCCAAGTTGAGGTTCTTTAAGCAGTGAAGCACTAAATTTTGCGGTGGCTCTCTCTTATTGATTTTCAGTAATCCCAAGGTATATTCCCTAGACTGTAAGTGCCCTTGGCTCTGTTGTTCTGTTGTTTCCTTGTTTTAGGGAACACAATGCACTCCTCCAGAGAGGCAGTTGGCAATTTACAACCTGCCCATCAGCATAACTAGGCTCCCTGTTCTCCAGGGCCTGTCTTGCCTTTCTGGTTTTTACATATTTTGCGGATGTCCCTTTTGACCGGTGGGAAGTGATACTTCATTGTAGTTCAGATTTGCGTTGCCCGCTTGCTTGCTTGTCCAAAAAGGACGTATGTGTTTTCTCATTAATATATTCAGGAGAAAACATATACGCCCTTTCTGGCCAAGTGCATCATTGTCGAAGTTGTGCCCCTCTTCCTGTGCTTTAAAGGTGACTGCAATGTACCTCTTGAAATATGTTTCCTGCTATTTTGGCTCGCTTTCAAGTCCTCCTCGTTGCATTCCCTCCGCAGATTTTTGGACGATTGTTGTCCTTTACTTCTCTGACAGTTTGTGCATTGCTGTGCCCCTAAGCTCCATTTTTCAACTCGTTTTTTGTGAATTGACCGCAAGTCCAAATTTTGGTTCAGGACCTATACTGGTTCCCGTCGGGTGGCTGAGACTTTGGTTAATTCTTCTTCCTTCCGGGAAATTAGAGTGACATGTGACCGTCCAAATGCCTAACAGCTACTCTCTCATTGGTTCTCCCTCTTCCCTTTCATCCTCTGCCAAATTGGCAACGTGTGCGAACAAGGAGGTTAAAGGGGCTGTCTTTCCAAGTTGGGAGATTGGTAGTAAATCTATTGGAAAGTCAAACCGGAGCACCAGGAGAGGGATTATTAGTTGAGTTTTAGAAATCTTTCATATACACAGTGTGTCCATTCTCTAGGGTTCCCGTACATGTTATTGCTGTAATAATATTCCCTTCAAGCTGGAGAATTGGGACCCTTGGAATGTGGGCCACTCGTTATTGCTTTAAAGGGTCTGCATTTGCTCACCAAATATCACCAATCCTCTCAGTCCCAAGTGTCCAGCCTTTTGCCACATCCAGCTGTCGTTGTAGACATAGTCATTCCAGGTTTCATCAGAGCCCCTGAAGGAATTGTAAAGAATTTCCCTGTTTTTTTGTTTTGTTTTTGAAATTCCTTTTTATAGTGGGTTTGAACTGATTCTCACTGCTATGTTTATGCCTGTCTAGACAAACTTGATTCCCTTATGGAGAAATATCTAATACATAGGTTTTAAGATTCTTACCAGTCAGATATATTCCTCTGCGGGAAATATGGCGTTTTGAGTCCCTTTCACTGAGGAAAGTGTAGGTATTTTCTATTCCGTAGTTGGTTTTTGGAACGGTACCTGTAATAATATCAAACTCTGGTTTTATGCATCATCCTACCCCTCCTTCCCCGTTAAGCAGGCATAAGAGTGTTTTCTAAATGTGAGACTCTGTTCTCTTTCCTACCTCAGTTCATGTGTAGCCATGTTTACAGGACCTTCATAAGTGATATCTTATGATAAGTTTCTTTTTGTCTGTAACTTATTTCATTTAGTATCATTGTAACTGAATCCACTCATTTTGAAACTACTGGCCTTATGACATTGATTTCATGGCTGACAGATATTCCATCGTACATAAGTAACACAATTTCTTGAACCATTTTTGTCTTTCCTGGGATATTTAAGGTGTACCCAAGTTGAGGTTCCTGTAAGCAGTGCAGCCCTAAATTTTGGCGTGGCTCTGTCTTATTGATTTTCAGTTTTCCCAAGGTATATTCCCTAGACTGTAATGGCCCTTGGCTCTGTTGCTCTGTTGTTTCCTTGTTTTAGGGAAGACAATGCACTCCTCCAGGGAGGTAATTGGCAATTTACATCCTTTCCGTCAGCATAACTAGGCTCCCTGTTCTCCAGGGCCTATATTGCCTTTCTGGTTTTCACATATTTTGCGGATGTCCCTTTTGACCGGTGGGATGTGATACTTCATTGTAGTGCAGATTTGCATTGCCCGCTTTCTTGCTTGGCCAAAAAGGGCGTATGCATTTTCTCCTGAATATATTCAGGAGAAAACGCATACACCCTTTTTAGCCAAGTGCATCATTGTCGAAGTTGTGCCCCTATACTTGTGCTTTAAAAGCGATTTCAATGTACCTCTTGAAATCTCTTTCCTGCTATTCTGGCTCGCATTCAAGTCTCCCTCGTTGCCTTCCCTCAACAGATTTTCAGAAGATTGTTGTCGTTTATTACTCTGCCAGTTTTTGAAATGCTGTGCCCCTGAGCTCCATTTTTCAACTCGTTTCTTGTGAGCTGAGCGCAAGTCCAAAATTTGGTTCAGGACCTATACTGGTTCCCGGCGGGTGTCTGAGACTTTGGTTAATTCTTCTTCCTGCCGGGAAATTAAAATGACATGTGCCGTCCAAATGTCTAACAGCTATTCTCTCCTTGGTTTTCCCTCTTCCCATTTATTCTGTACCAAATTGGCCACCTGTGAGAACCAGGAGCTTAAAGGGGCTGTCTCTCCAAGTTGGGAGATTGATAGTAAAGCAGTTGCAAAGTCAAAACGGAGCACCAGGAGAGGGATTATTAGTTGAGTTTTAGAAACCTTTCGTATTCACAGTGTGTCCATTCTCTAGGTCTCCCGTACCTGTTATAGCTGTAGTAATATTCCCTTCATCCTGGAGAGTTGGGTCCCTTGGAATGTGTGCCTCGCATTGTTGCTTTAAAGGGTCTGCATTTGCTCACCGAATCTCACCAATCCTCTCAGTCCCAAGTGTCCAGCCTTATGGCACATCCAGCTGTCGTTGTACATAGGGTCATTACAGGTTTCATCAGAGCCCCTGAAGGAATTGTAAAGAATTTCCCTGTTTTTTTTTGTTTTGTTTTTTAAATTCCTTTTTATAGTGGGTTTGAACTGATTCTCACTGCCATGTTTATGCCAGTCTAGACACACTTGATTCCCTTATGGAGACTTATCAATACATAGGTTTTAAGATTCTTACTAGTCAGATATATTCCTCTTCGAGAAATATGGGGTTTTGAGTCCATTTCACTGAGGAAAGTGTAGGTCTTGTCTATTCCGTATTTGGTTTTTGGAACGGTACCTGTACTAATACCAAACTCTGGTTTTATGCATCACCCCACCTCTCTTTCCACCTTAAGCAGGCACAAGTGTGTTTTCTAAATGTGAGAGTCTGTTCTCTTTCCTAACTCAGTTCATGTGTAGCCATGTTTACAGGACCTTCATAAGTGATATCTTATGATAAGATTCTTTTTCTCTGTGACTTATTTCACTTAGAATCATCATACCTGAATCCACTCATTTTGTTGCTACTGGCCTTATAATTTTGATTTCATGCCTGAGGGATATTCCATCGTACATAAGTAACACAATTTCTTGAACCATTTTTGTCTTTCCTATGATAATTAAGGTGTACCCAAGTTGAGGTTCCTGTAAGCAGTGCAGCACTAAATTTTGTGGTGGCTCTGTCTTATTGATTTTCAGTATTCCCAAGGTATATTCCCTAGACTGGAAGTGCCCTTGGCTCTGTTGCTCTGTTGTTTCCTTGTATTAGGGAAAACAATGGACTCCTCCAGAGAGGCAGTTGGCAATTTACATCCTGCCCATCAGCATAACTAGGTTCCCTGTTCTCCAGGGCCTGCCTTGCCTTTCTGGTTTTTACACATTGTGTGGATGTCACTTTTGACCGGTGGGAAGTGATACTTCATTGTAGTTCAGATTTGCATTTCCCGCTTGTTGCTTGGCCAAAATGGACGTATGTGTTTTCTCCTGAATATATTCAGGAGAAAACACATACGGCATTTCTGACCAAGTGCATCATTGTTGAAGTTGTGCCCCTCTGCCTGTGCTTTAAAGGCAATTCCAATGTACCTCTTGAAATCTGTTTCCTTCTATTCTGGCTCGCTTTCAAGTGTGCCTTGTTGCTTTCCCTCAACAGATTTTTGGACTATTGTTGTCCTTTACTCCTCTGACTGTTTGTGCATTGCTGTGCCCCTAATCTCTATTTTTCAACTCATTTTTTGTGAGCTGACAGCAAGACCAAAATTTTGGTTGAAGACCTATACTACTTCCCGGCGGGTGGCTTAGACTTTGGTTAATTCTTCTTCCTTCCGGGAAATGAGAGTGACATGTGCCCATCCAAATTCCTAACAGCTACTCTCTCATTGGTTCTCCCTCTTCCCTTTCATCCTCTGCCAAATTGGCAACCTGTGCGAACTAGGAGGTTAAAGGGGCTGTCTTTCCATGTTGGGAGATTGATAGTAAATCTGTTGGAAAGTCAAACCTGAGCACCAGGAGAGGGATTATTAGTTTTGTTTTAGTAATCTTTCATATTCACAGTGTGTCCATTCTCTAGGGTTCCCGTACATGTTATAGGTGTAGTAATATTCCCTTCAACCTGGAGAGTTGGGACCCTTGGAATGTGTGCCACACATTATTGCTTTAAATGGTCTGCATATGCTCACCAAATCTGACCATTCCTCTCAGTCCCAATTGTCCAAGCTTATGCCACATCCAGCTGTGGTTGTAGATAGGGTCATTCCAGGTTTCATCAGAGCCCTTGAAGGAATTGTAAAGAATTCCCTATTTTTTGTGTTTTGTTTTTGAAATTCCTTTTTATAGTGGGTTTGAGCGGATTCTCACTGCCATGTTTATGGCAGTCAAGACACACTTCATTCCCTTACGGAGACATATCAATACATAGGTTTTAAGTTTCTTACTAGTCAGATATATACATCTGCGGGAAATATGGGGTTTTGAGTCCCTTTCACTGAGGGAAGTGTAGGTCTTGTCTATTCCGTAGTTGGTTTTTGGAACGGTACTTGTACTAATATCAAACTCTGGTTTTATGCATCACCCCACCTCTCCTTCCCCCTTAAGCAGGCATAAGAGTGTTTTCTAAATGTGAGACTCTGTTCTGTTTCCTAACTCAGTTCATGTGTAGCCATGTTTACAGGACCTTCATAAGTGATATCTTATCATAAGTTTCTTTTTCTCTGTGACTTATTTCTCTTAGAATCATCGTACCTAAATCCAATCATTTTGCTGCTACTGGCCTTATGACATTGATTTCATGGCTGACTGATATTCCATCGTATGTAAGTAACACAATTTCTTGAACCATTTTTGTCTTTCCTGGGATATTTAAGGTGTACCCAAGTTGAGGTTCTTGTAAGCAGTGCAGCCCTAAATTTTACAGTGGCTCTGTCTTATTGATTTTCAATTTTCCCAAGGTATACTCCCTAGACTCGTAGTGCCCTTGGCTCTGTAGCTCTGTTGTTTCCTTGTTTTAGGGAACACAGTGCACTCCTCCTGAGGGGCAGTTGGCAATTTACATCCTGTCCTTCAGCATAACTAGACTCCCTGTTCTCCAGGGCCTATCTTGCCTTTCTGGATTTTACACATTTTGCGGATGTCCCTTTTGACCGGTGGGAAGTGATACTTCACTGTAGTGCAGATTTGCATTGCCCGCTTGCTTGCATGGCCAAAAAGGGCGTATGTGTTTTCTCCTGAATATATGCAGGAGAAAACGCATAAGCCCTTTTTTGCCAAGTGCATCATTGTCGAAGTTGTGTCCCTATTCCTGTGCTTTAAAGGCGATTCCAATGTACCTCTTGAAATCTGTTTCCTGCTATTCTGGTTCGCTTTCAAGTCCCCCTCGTTGCCTTCCCTCAACAGATTTTCGGAGGATTGTTGTCCTTTACTACTCTGCCAGTTTGTGCATTGCTGTGCCCCTGAGCTCCATTTTTCAACTCGTTTTTTGTGAGCTGACCGCAAGTCCAAAATTTTGGTTCAGGACCTATACTGGTTCCCGGAGGTTGTATGAGACTTTGGTTAATTCTTCTTCCTCCCGGGAAATTAGAATGACATGTGTCCGTCCAAATGCCTAACAGCTACTCTCTCTTTGGCTCTCCCTCTTCCCTTTCATCCTCTACAAAATTGGCCACCTGCGAGAAAAAGGAGGTTAAAGGGGCTGTCTCTCCAAGTTGGGAGATTGGGAGTAAAGCAGTTGGAAAGTCAAACCGGAGCACCAGGAGAGGGATTATTAGTTGAGTTTTAGAAACCTTTTGTATTCACAGTGTGTCCATTCTCTAGGGTTCCCGTACATGTTATAGCTGTAGTAATATTCCCTTCAACCTGGAGAATTGGGACCCTTGGAATGTGGGGCAATCGTTATTGCTTTAAAGGGTCTGCATTTGCTCACCGAATATCACCAATCCTCTCAGTCCCAAGTGTCTAGCCTAATGCCACATCCAGCTGTCATTGTAGATAGTGTCATTCCAGGTTTCATCAGGGCCCATGAAGGAATTGTAAAGAATTTCCCTGTTTTTTTTGTTTTGTTTTTGAAATTCCTTTTCAGAATGGGTTTGAGCTAATTCTCACTGCCATGTTTATGCCAGTCTAGACAAACTTGATTCCCTTACGGAGACATATCTAATACATAATTTTTAAGATTCTTACCAGTCAGATATATTCCTCTGCGGGAAATATGGGGTTTTGAGTCCATTTCACTGAGGAAAGTGTAGGTCTTGTCTATTCCGTATTTGGTTTTTGGAACGGTACGTGTACTAATATCAAACTCTGGTTTTATGCATCACCCCACCTCTCCTTCCCCCTTAAGCAGACATAAGAGTGTTTTCTAAATGTGAGACTCTGTTCTCTATGCTAACTCAGTTCATGTGTAGCCATGTTTACAGGACCTTCTTAAGTGATATCTTATGATAAGTTTCTTTTTCTGTGTGACTTATTTCACTTAGAATCATCGTACCTGAATACACGCATTTTGCTGCTACTGGCCTTATAACATTGATTTCATGGCTGAGGGATATTCCATCGTACATAAGTAACAAAATTTCTTGAACCATTTTTGTCTATCCTAGGATATTTAAGTTGTACCCAAGTTGAGTTTATTGTAAGCAGTGCAGCCCTAAATTTTTTGGTGGCTCTGTCTTATAGATTTTCAGTATTCCCAAGGTATATTCCCTAGACTGGAAGTGCCCTTGGCTCTGTTGCTCTGTTGTTTCCTTGTTTTAGGAAACACAATGCACTCCTCCAGAGAGGCAGTTGGCAATTTACATCCTGCCCATCAGCATAACTAGGCTCCCTGTTCTCCAGGGCCTGTCTTGCCTTTCTGGTTTTTACACATGTTTCGGATGTCCCTTTTGACCGGTGGGAAGTGATACTTCATTGTAGTGCAGATTTGCATTGCCCGCTTGCTTGCTTGGCCAAAAAGGACGTATGCGTTTTCTCCTGAATTGATTCAGGAGAAAACACATACGGCATTGCTGGCCAAGTGCATAATTCTTGAAGTTGTGCCCCTGTTCCTGTGCTTTAAAGGCGATTCCAATGTACCTCTTGAAATCTGTTTCCTGCTATTCTGGCTCACTTTCAAGTCTGCCTCGTTGCCTTCCCTCAAAAGATTTTTGGACGATTGTTGTCCTTTATTTCTCTGACAGTTTGTGCATTGTTGTGCCCCTAAGATCCATTTTTCAACTCGTTTTTTGTGAGCTGACCGCAAGTCCAAAATTTTGGTTCAGGACCTATACTGGTTCCCGGCGGGTGGCTGAGACTTTGGTTAATTCTTCTTCCATCCGGGAAATTAGAGTGACATGTGCCCGTCCAAATGCCTAACAGCTACTCTCTCATTGCTTCTCCCTCTTCCCTTTAATCCTGTGACAAATTGGCAACCTGTGCCAACCAGGAGGTTAAAGGGTCTGTCTCTCCAAGTTGGGAGATTGATAGTAAAGCAGTTGCAAAGTCAAACCGGAGCACCAGGAGAGGGACTATTAGTTGAGTTTTAGAAACCTTTCGTATTCACAGTGTGTCCATTCTCTAGGTCTCCCATACCTATTATAGCAGTAGTAATATTCCCTTCATCCTGGAGAGTTGGGACCCTTGGAATGTGTGCCTCACATTGTTGCTTTAAAGGGTCTGCATTTGCTCACCGAATCTCACCAATCCTCTCAGTCCCAAGTGTCCAGCCTTATGCCACATCCAGCTGTCATTGTAGATAGGGTCATTCCAGGTTTCATCAGAGCCCCTGAAGGAATTGTAAAGAATTTCCCTGTTTTTTTTGTTTTGTTTTGTTTTTTAAATTCCTTTTTACAGTGGGTTTGAACTGATACTCACTGCCATGTTTATGCCAGTCTAGACAAAGTTGATTCCCTTACGGAGACATATCAATACCTAGATTTTAAGATTCTTACCAGTCAGATGTATTCCTCTGCGGGAAATATGGCGTTTTCAGTCCCTTTCACTGAGGAAAGTGTAGGTCTTGTTTATTCCGTATTTGGTTTTTGGAATGGTACCTGTACTAACATCAAACTCTGGTTCTGTGCATCACCCCACCTCTCCTTCCCCCTTAAGCAGGCACAAGAGTGTTTTCTAAATGTGAGGCTCTGTTCTCTTTCCTAACTCAGTTCATGTGTAGCCATGTTTAGAGGACCTTCATAAGTGATATCTTATAATAAATTTATTTTTCTCTGTGACTTATTTCACTTAGAATCATCGTACTTGAATCCACTCATTTTGATTCTACTGGCCTTATGACATTGATTTCATGGCTTAGGGATATTAAATCATAGGTAAATACCACAATTTTTTGAACCATTTTTGTCTTTCCTGCTTATTTATAGTGTACCCAAGTTGAGGTTCTTGTAAGAAGTGCAGCCCTAAATTTTGAGGTGGCTCTATTTTATTGCTTTTCAGTTTTCCCAAGTTATATTCCCTAGACAGAAGTGCCGTTGGCTCTGTAACTCTGTTGTTTACTTGTTTTAGGGAACACAATGCACCCCTCCAGAGAGGAAGTTAGCAATTTATATCCTGCCCATCAGCATAACTAGGTTCCCTGTTCTCCATTGCCTGTCTTGCCTTTCTGGCTTTTACATATTTTGCGGATGTCCCATTGGACCGGTGGGAAATGATGCTTCTGTGTAGTGCAGATTTGCATTGCCCGCCTGCTTGCTTGGCCAAAAAGGGCATAAGCGTTTTCTCCTGAATATATTCAGGTGAAAACGCATACACCCTTTTTGGCCAAGTGCATCATTGTAGAAGTTGTGCCCCTCTTCCTGTGCTTTAAATGCGATTCCAATGTACCTCTTGAAATCTGTTTCCTGGTATTATGGCTCGCTTTCAAGTCCGCCTCGTTGCCTTCCCTCAACAGATAGTTGGACGATTGTAGTCCTTTATTAATCTGCCAGTCTGTGAAATGCTGTGCCACTGAGCTCCATTTTTTAACTCGTTTTTTGTGAGCTGATCGCAAGTCCAAAATTTTGGTTCAGGAACTATACTGGTTCCCGGCGGGTGGCTGAGACTTTGGTTAATATTTCCTCCTTCCGGGAAATTAGAGTGACATGTGCCCGTCCAAATGCCTAACAGCTGCTCTCTCATTGGTTCTCCCTCTTCCCTTTCATCCTCTGCCAAATGGCAACTTCTGCGATAGAGAAGGTTAAAGGGGCTGTCTTTCCAAGTTGGGAGATTGATAGTAAAGGAGTTGGAAAGTCAAACCGGAGCACCGGGAGAGAGACTATTAGTTGAGTTTTAGAAACCTTTCATATTCACAGTGTGTCCATTCTATAGGTTTCCCGTACATGTTATAGCTGTAGTAAATTTCCCTTCAACCTGGAGAGTTGGGACCCTTGGAATGTGTGCCACACATTATTGCTTTAAATGATCTGCAATTGCTCACCGAATCTCACCAATCCTCTCAGTCCCAAGTGTCCAGACTTATGCCACATCCAGCTGTCATTGTAGATAGGGTCATTCGAGGTTTCATCAGAGCCCCTGAAGGAATTTTAAAGAATTTCTCTGTTTTTTTGTTTTGTTTTTGAAATTCATTTTTATAGTGGGTTTGAGCTGATTCTCACTGCCATGTTTATGGCAGTCAAGACAAACTTGTTTCCCTTACGGGGACATATCAATACATAGGTTTTAAGATTCTTATCAGTCAGATATATTCCTCTGCGGGAAATATGGGGTTTTGAGTCCATTTCACTGAGGAAAGTGTAGGTCTTGTCTATTCCGTATTTGGTTTTTGGAACGGTACCTGTACTAATATCAAACTCTGGTTTTATGCATCACCCCACCTCTCCTTCCCCCTTAAGCAGGCATAAGATTTTTTTCTAAATGTGAGACTCTGTTCTGTTTCCTAACTCAGTTCATGTGTAGCCATGTTTACAGGACCTTCATAAGTGATATCTTATGATAAGTTTCTTTTTCTCTGTAACTTTTTTCACTTAGAATCATCGTACCTGAATACACTCATTTTGAAGCTACTGGCCTTATGTCATTGATTTCATGGCTGATGGATATCCCATCGTACGTAAGTACCAAAATTTCTTGAACCATTTTTGTCTTTCCTGAGATACTTAATGTGTACGCAAGTTGTCGTTCTTGTAAGCAGTGCAGCCCTAAATTTTGTGGTGGCACTGTCTTATTGATTTTCAATTTTCCCAAGGTATATTCCCTAGACTGGAAGTGCCCTTGTCTCTGTTGCTCTGTTGTTTCCTTCTTTTAGGGAGCACAATACACTCCTCCAGAGAGGCAGTTGGCAATTTACATTCTGCCCATCATCATAACTATGCTCCCTGTTCTCCAGGGCCTGTCTTGCCTTTCTGGTTTTTACACATTTTGCGGATGTCCCTTTTGACCGGTGGGAAGTGATACTTCATTGTAGTTCAGATTTTGGTTGCCCGCTTGCTTGCTTGGACAAAAAGGACGTACGCGTTTTCTCCTTAATATATTCAGGATAAAACACATACACTCTTGCTGGCCAAGTGCATCATTGTCGAAATTGTGCCCCTCTTCTGGTGTTTTAAAGTCGATTCCAATGTACCTCTTGAAATCTGTTTCCTGCTATTCTGGCTCGCTTTCAAGTCTGCCTCGTTGCCTTCCCTCAACAGATTTTCAGACGATTGTTGTTCTTTATTACTCTGCCAATTTGTTCATTGTTGCGCCCCTGAGCTCCATTTTTCAACTCTTTTTTTGGGAGCTGACCGCAAGTCCAAAATTTTGGTTCAGGACCTATACTGGTTCCCGGCGGGTATTTGAAACTTTGGTTAATTATTCTTCCTGCCGGAAAATTAGAAGGACATGTGCCGTCCAAATGCCTAGCAGCTACTCGAACATTGGTTCTCCCTCTTCCCTTTCATTCTCTACCAAATTGGCCACCTGTGCGAACCAGGAGGTTAAATGGGCTGTCTCTCCAAGTTGGGAGATTGATAGTAAAGCAGTTGGAAAGTAAAACTGGAGCACCAGGAGAGGGATTATTAGTTGAGTTTTAGAAACCTTTCGTATTCACAGTGTGTCCATTCTCTAGGTTTCCCGTACATGTTATAGCTGTAGTAATATTCCCTTCTTCGTGTAGAGTTGGGACCCTTGGAATGTGTGCCATGCATTATTGCTTTAAAGGGTCTGCATTTGCTCACCGAATCTCACCAATCCTCTCAGTCCCAAGTGTCCAGCCTTATGCCACATCCAGCTGTCGTTTTAGATAGGGTCATTCCAGGTTTCATCAGAGCCCCTGAAGGATTGTAAAGAATTTCCCTCTTTTTTTGTTTTCTTTTTGAAATTCGTTTTTATAATGGGTTTTAGCTGATTCTCACTGCCATGTTTATGCCAGTCTAGACACACTTGATTCCCTTACGGACACATATCAATACATAGACTTTAAGATTCTTACCAGTCAGATATATTCCTCTATGGGAAATATGACGTTTTGAGTCCCTTTCACTGAGGAAAGTGTAGGTCTTTCTATTCCGTATTTGGTTTTTAGAACGGTACCTGTACTAATATCAAACTCTGGTTTTATGCATCACCCCACCTCTCCTTCCCCCTTAAGCAGGAACAAGAGTGTTTTCTAAATGTGAGGCTCTGTTCTCTTTCCTAACTCAGTTCATGTGTAGCCTTGTTTAGAGGACCTTCATAAGTGATATCTTATGATAAATTTATTTTTCTCTGTGACTTATTTCACTTAGAATCATCGTACCTGAATCCACTCATTTTACTGCTACTGTCCTTATGACATTGATTTCATGGCTGACTGATATTCCATCGTACGTAAGTAACACAATTTCTTGAACCATTTTTGTCTTTCCTGGGATATTTAAGCTGTACCCAAGTTGAGGTTCTTGTAAGCAGTGCAGCCCTAAATTTTTTGGTGGCTCTGTCTTATTGATTTTCAGTTTTCCCAAGGTATATTCCCTAGACTGGAAGTCCCCTTGGCTCTGTAGCTCTGTTGTTTACTTGTTTTAGGGAACACAATTCACTGCTCCAGAGAGGGAGTTGGCAATTTACATCCTGCCCACCAGCATAATTAGGCTCCCTTTTCTCCAGGGCCAGTCTTGCCTTTCTGGTTTTTACACATTTTTCGGATGTCCCTTTTGACCGGTGGGAAGTGATACTTCATTGTAGTGTAGATTTGCATTGCCCGCTTGCTTGCTTGGAAAAAAGGGCGTATGCGTTTTCTCATGAATATATTCAGCAGAAAACACATACGCCCTTTCTGGCCAAGTACATCATTGTCAAATTTCTGCCCCTCTTCCTGTGCTTTAAAGGCGATTCCAATGTACCTCTTGAAATCTGTTTCCTGCTATTCTGGCTTGCTTTGAAGTCTCCCTCGTTGCCTTCCCTCAACAGATTTTTGGACGATTTTTGTCCTTTTTTACTCTGACTGTTTGTGCTTTGCTGTCACCCTAAGCTCCATTTTTCAACTCGTTTTTTGTGAGCTGACCGCAAGTCCAAAATTTTGGTTCAGGACCTATACTGGTTCCCAGCCGGTGGCTGAGGCTTTGGTTAATTCTTCTTCCTGCCTGGAAATTAGAGTGACATGTGCCTGTCCAAATTCCTAACAGCTACTCTCTCATTGGTTCTACCTCTTCCCTTTCAGCCTCTGCCAAATTGGCAACCTGTGCGAACCAGGAGGTTAAAGGGGCTGTCTAAACAAGTTGGGAGATTGATAGTAAAGCAGTTGGAAAGTCACAATGGATCACCAGGTGAGGGATTATTAGTTGAATTTTAGAAACCTTTCGTATTCACAGTGTGTCCATTCTCTAGGTTTCCCATACATGTTATATCTGTAGTAATGTTCCCTTCAATATGTAGAGTTGGGACCCTTGGAATATGTGCCACACGTTATTGCTTTAAATGGTATGCATTTGCTCACCGAATCTCACCAATCCTCTCAGTCCCAAGTGTCCAGCCTTATGCCACATCCAGCTGTCAGTGTAGATAGGGTCATTCCAGGTTTCATCAGAGTTCCTGAAGGAATTGTAAAGAATTTCCCAGTTTTTTGTTTTGTATTTGAAATTCCTTTTTATATTGTGTTTGAGCTGATTCTCACTGCCATGTTTATGTCAGTCAAGACACACTTCATTCCCTTACAGAGACATATCAATACGTAAGTTTTAAGTTTCTTACTAGTCAGATATATACCTCTGCGGGAAATATGGCGTTCTGAGTCCCTTTCACTGAGGAAAGTCTAGGTCTTTTCCATTCCATAGTTGGTTTTTGGAACGGTACATGTACTAATATCAAACTCTGGTTTTATGCATCACCCCACCTCTCCTTCCCCCTTAACCAGGCATAAGAGTGTTTTCTAAATGTGAGACTGTTCTCTTTCCTAACTCAGTTCATGTGTAGCCATGTTTACAGGACCTTCATAAGTGATATCTTATGATAAGTTTCTTTTTCTCTGTGACTTATTTCACTTAGAATCATCGTACCTGAATCCACTCATTTTGCTGCTACTGGCCTTATGACATTGATTTCGTGGCTGAGGGATATTCCATCGTACGTAAGTACCACAATTTCTTGAACCATTTTTGTCTTTCCTGGGATATTTAAGGTGCACCCAAGTTGAGGTTCTTGTAAGCAGTGCAGCCCTGAATTTGAGGATGGCACTGTCTTATTGATTTTCAGTTTTCCCAAGGTATCTTCTCTAGACTGGAAGTGCCTTTGTCTCTGTAGCTCTGTTGTTTACTTGTTTTAGGGAACACAAGGCACTCCTCCAGAGAGGCAGTTGTCAATTTACATCCTGCCCATCAGCATAACTAGTATCCCTGTTCTTCAGGGCCTGTCTTGTCTTTCTGGTTTTTACAGATTTTGCGGATGTCCCTTTTGACCGGTGGGAAGTGATACTTCTTTGTAGTGCAGATTTGCATTGACCGGTTGCTTGCTTTGCCAAAAATGGCGTATGCGTTTTCTTCAGGAGAAAATGCATACACCCTTTTTGGCCAAGTGCATCATTGTCGAAGTTGTACCCCTCTTCTGGTGTTTTAAAGGTGATTCCAATGTACCTCTTGAAATCTGTTTCCTGCTATTCTGGCTCGCTTTCAAGTCCGCCTCGTTGCCTTCCCTCAACAGATTTTTGGACGATAGTTGTCTTTATTACTCTGTCAGTTTGTGAATTGCTGTGCCTCTGAGCTCCATTTTTCAACTAGTTTTTTGTGAGCTGACCACAAGTCCACAATTTTGGTTAAGGACCTATACTGGTTCCCGGCGTGTGGCTGAGACTTTGGTTAATTCTTCTTCCTGCCGGGAAATTAAAGTGACATGTGCCCGTCCAAATGCCTAACAGCTACTCTCTCATTGGTTCGACCTCTTCCCTTTCAGCCTCTGCCAAATTGGCAACCTGTGCGAACCAGGAGGTTAAAGGGGCTGTCTAAACAAGTTGGGAGATTGATAGTAAAGCAGTTGGAAAGTCACACCGGAGCGCCAGGTGAGGGATTGTTAGTTGAGTTTTAGAAACCATTCGGATTCAAAGTGTGTCCATTCTGTATGTTTCCCGTACATTTTATAGCTGTATTAATATTCCCTTCAACCTTCAGAGTTGGGATTCTTGGAATGTGTGACACGCAATATTGCTTTAAGTTGTCTGCATTTGCTCACCGAATCTCACCAATCCTCTCAGTCCCAAGTGTCCAGCCTTATGCCACATCCAGCTGTCGTTGTAGATAGGGTCATTCCAGGTTTCATCAGAGCCCCTGAAGGAATTGTAAAGAATTTCCTTGTTTTTTGTTTTGTTTTTGAAATTCCTTTATATAGTGGGTTAGAGCTGATTCTCACTGCCATGTTTATGCCAGTCTACACACTCTTGATTCCCTTGTGGAGACATATCAATACATAGTTTTTAAGATTATTACTAATCAGATATATTCCTCTGCGGGAAATATGGTGTTTGGAGTCCCTTTCACTGAAGAAGGTGTAGGTTTTTTCTAATCCGTAGTTGGTTTTTGGAACGGTACCTGCACTAATATCAAACTCTGGTTTTATGCATCACCCCAAATCTCCTTCCCCTTAAGCAGGCATAAGAGTGTTTTCTAAAAGTAAGACACTGTTCTCTTTCCTAACTCAGTTCATGTGTAGCCATGTTTACAGGAACTTCATAAGTGATATCTTATGATAAGTTTCTTTTTCTCTGTTACTTATTTCACTTAGATTCATCGTACCTGAATCCACTAATTTTTCTGCTACTGGCCTTATGACATTGATTTCGTGGCTGAGGGATATTCCATCGTACGTAAGTACCACAATTTCTTGAACCATTTTTGTCTTTCATGGGATATTTAAGGTGTATCCAAGTTGAGGTTCTTGTAAGCTGTGCAGCCCTAAATTTTTTGGTGGCTCTGTCTTATTGATTTTCAGTTTTCCCAAGGTATCTCCGCTAGACTAAAAGTGCCCCTGGCTCTGTAGCTCTGTTGTTTACTTGTTTTAGGGAACACAATGCACTCCTCCAGAGAGGCAGTTGGCAATTTACATCCTGCCCATCAGCATAACTAGTCTCCCTGTTCTCCATGGCCAGTCTTGTCTTTCTGGTTTTTAAACATTTTGTGGATGTCCCTTTTGAACGGTGGGAAGTGATACTTCTTTGTAGTGCAGATTTGCATTGCCCGCTTCCTTTCTTGGCCAAAAAGGGTGTATGCGTTTTCTCCTGAATATATTCAGGAGAAAACGCATACACCCTTTTTGGCCAAGTGCATCATTGTCGATGTTGTGACCCTCTTCCTGTTCTTTAAAGGCGATACCAATGTACCTCTTTAAATCTGTTTCTTGCTATTCTGGCTCGCTTTGATGTCTGCCTCGTTGCCTTCCCTCAACAGATTTTTGGAAGATTGTTGTCCTTTATTACTCTGCCAGTTTGTGAATTGCTGTGCCCCTGAGCTCCATTATTCTACTCGTTTCTTGTCAGCTGACCGCAAGTCCAAAATTTTGGTTCAGGACCTATACTTGTTCCTGGCGGGTGGCTGAGACTTTGGTTAATTCTTCTTCCTGCCGGGAAATTAGAGTGACATGTGCCCGTCCAAATGCCTAACAGCTACTCGCTCATTGGTTCTCCGTCTTCCCTTTCATCCTCTGTCAAATTGGCAACCTGGGCGAACCAGGATGTTAAAGGGGCTGTCTCTCCAAGTACGGAGATTGATAGTAAAGCAGTTGGAAAGTCAAACTGGAGCACCAGGAGAGGGACTATTAGTTGAGATTTAGAAAGATTTCGTATTCACAGTGTGTCCATTCTCTAGGTTTCCCGTACATGTTATAGCTGTAGTAATATTCCCTTCAACCTGGAGAGTTGAGACCCTTGGAATGTGTGCCACACATTATTGCTTTAAATGGTCTGCATTTGCTCACCAAATCTCACCAATTCTCTCAGTCCCAAGTGTCCAGCCTTATGCCACATCAAGCTGTTTATGTAGATAGGGACATTCCAGGTTTCATCAGAGCCCCTGTAGGAATTGTAAAGAATTTCTCTGTTTTATTGTTTTGTGTTTGAAATTCCTTTTTATAGTGGGTTTGAGCTGATTCTCACTGCCATGTTTATGGCAGTCAAGACACACTTCATTCCCTTACGGAAACATATCAATACATAGGTTTTAAGTTTCTTACTAGTCAGATATATACCTCTTCGGGAAATATGGAGTTTTGAGTCCCTTTCACTGAGGAAAGTATAGGTTTTTTCTATTCCATAGTTGGTTTTGGAACGGAACATGTACTAATATCAAACTCTGTTTTTATGCATCACCCCACCTCTCCTTCCCCCTTAAGCAGGCATAAGAGTGTTTTCTAAATGTGAGACTCTGTTCTCTTTCCTAAATCTGTTCATGTGTAGCCATGTTTACAGTACCTTCATAAGTGATATCTTATGATAAGCTTCTTTTTCTCTGTGACTTATTTTACTCAGAATCGTCATATCTGAATCCACTCATTTTGCTGCTACTGGCCTTATGACATTGATTTCATGGCTGACTGATATTCCATCGTACGTAAGTAACACAATTTCTTGAACCAGTTTTGTCTTTCCTGGGATATTTAATGTGTACCCAAGTTGAGGTTCTTGTAAGCAGTGCAGCACTAAATTTTGCGGTGGCCCTGTCTTATTGATTTTCAGTTTTACCAAGGTATATTCGCTAGACTGGAAGTGTCCTTGGCTCTGTCGCTCTGTTGTTTACTTGTTTTAGGGAACACAATGCAGTCCTCCAGAGAGGCAGTTGGCAATTTACATCTTTCCCACTAGCATAACTAGGCTCCCTTTTCTCCAGGGCCTGTCTTGCTTTTCTGGTTTTTACACATTTTGCGGATGTCCCTTTTGACCGGTGGGAAGTGGTACTTCATTGTAGTGTAGATTTGCATTGCCCGCTTTCTTGCTTGGAAAAAAGGGCGTATGCGTTTTCTCCTGAATATATTCAGCAGAAAACACATACGCCCTTTCTGGCCAAGTACATCATTGTCAAAATTGTGCCCCTCTTCCTGTGCTTTAAAGGCTATTCCAATGTACCTCTTGAAATCTGTTTCCTGCTATTCGGCCTCACTTTGACGTCTCCCTCGTTGCCTTCCCTCAACAGATTTTTGGAAGATTTTTGTCCTTTATTACTCTGACAGTTTGTGCTTTGCTGTGCCCCTAAGCTCCATTTTTCAACTGGTTTTTTTGTGAGCTGACCGCAAGTCCAAAATTTTGGTTCATGACCTACACTGGTTCCCGGCGGGTAGCTGAGGCTTTGGTTAATTATTCTTCCTGCCTGGAAATTAGAGTGACATGTGCCCGTCCAAATGCCTAACAGCTACTCTCTCATTGATTCTACCTCTTCCCTTTCAGCCTCTGCCAAATTGGCAACGTGTGCGAACCAGGAGGTTAAAGGGGCTGTCTAAATAAGTTGGGAGGTTGATAGTAAAGCAGTTGGAAAGTCACAACGGAGCACCAGGTGAGGGATTATTAGTTGAATTTTAGAAACCTTTCGTATTCACAGTGTGTCCATTCTCTAGGTTTCCCATACTTGTTATAGCTGTAGTAATATTCCCTTCAATCTGTAGAGTTGGGACTCTTGGAATGTGTGCCACGCGTTATTGCTTTAAAGGGTCTGCATTTGCTCACCGAATCTCACCAATCCTCTCAGTCCCAAGTGTCCAGCCTTATGCCACATCCAGCTGTCGTTGTAGATAGGGTCTTTCCAGGTTTCATCAGAGCCCCTGAAGGAATTGTAAAGAATTTCCCTGTTTTTTTTTTTGTTTTGTTTTTGAAATTCCTTTTTATAGTGGTTTTGAGTTTATTCTCACTGCCATTTTTATGCCAATCTAGACACACTTGATTCCCTTTCAGAGACATATCAATACATAGGTTTTAAGATTCTTACTACTTTGATATATTCCTCTGTGGGGAATATGGGTGTTCAGTCCCTTTCACTGAGGAAGGAGTAGGTCTTGTCTATTCTGTATTTGGATTATGGAACGGTATCTGTGCTAATATCAAACTCTGGTTTTGTACATCTTCCCACCTCTCTTTCCCCTTAAGCAGGCATAAGTATGTTTTCTCCATGTGAGACACTGTTCTCTTTCCTAATTCAGTTCATATGTAGCCATGTTTACATTTCCTTCATAAGTGATATCTTATGTCAGAATGCTCCATGGCTCTTGTCATCATTATGATCTATGATGCTCTTCATCACAATTATCCATGGTCTTCTCATCACAATGATCCACAGTCTTGCCATTACATTGCTCCATGGCCTGATCATCACAGTGCTCCTTTACCTTTGTCATCACAATCGTCCATAACACGTGTCATCACAATGCTCCATGTTATTGGCATCACAATGGACCATGAGATATGTCATCACAATGATCCCTGACACCTGTCTTCACTATAGTCCATGACGTTGTCATCACAATGTTCCATGCTCTTTTCATCACAATGCACCATGCCCACTGTCATCACAATAATCCATGAAATTTGTGAGACCAATGCTCCATGCCCCTGTCATCACAATGCTCCGTGACTCCATCCATCACAATGCTTCATGATATTTGTCAACACAATGGTCAATGCCCTCATCATCACAAGGCTCTGTGACCTGTGTAACCACAATGCACCATGAACTTTTCATCACAATGCTCCATGCCTTTCTCAGCACAAAACTCAATGACACTTGTCATCACAATGCTCCATGCGCTTGTCAGCAAAATGCTCCACCAGCTTGTCATCACAATGCTCCATGCACTTCTATCAAAATGCTCTGTCACCACTGATATCACAATGTTCCATCACTGGTCATCACAATACGCCCTCATCCTTGTCATCACAATGTTCCATGACCGCTATCATCACAATACTACATGCCATTATCATCACAGTGCTCCATGACCCCTGACATCACAATTCTCCATAACCCATGTCATCAAAATGCTCCATGACATTTTTCGTCACAATGCTCCATGACCCCTTACCTCACCATGCTCCATAACCCATATCATCAAAATGCTCCATGACCTTTGTCATCACAAATCTCCATGACGCTTGTCATCAAATGTTCGAATACCTTCTCATAACAATGTTCCATGCCCTTGTCATTACAGTCCTCCATGAACCCTGTACCACAGTGTTCTGGGCCCTTGTCATCACAAGGCGCCAGGCCCACTCTCATCACAATAATCCATGAAACATTTCAGACCAGTGTCCCATGGCCTTGTCATCACAATGCTCCATTAGCCCTGTCATAACAATGCTCCATGACCCCTGTCATCACAATGCACCGTGCCCATCATCATAATATTTCATGCTATTGTCATCACAATGAAATCAAAATGCTCAATGACCTCTGTCATCAAAATGCTCCAAACCCTTCTGATCACAGTGTTCCATAACACTTGTCATCACAATGCCCCATGAGGCTGGTCATCACAATTATCCATGGTCTTCTCATCTCAATGCTCCATGATCTTTGTCATCACAATGCTCAATACACTTATCATCTCAATGCTCCCTGACAGTTGTCATCAGTATGCTCCTTGAACCCTGTCATGACAAGGCTCCATGCATTTTTCATCACAATGATCCATTCCTTTTTCATCTCAATGCCCCAAGACCCCTGTAATCAAAATGAACCATGTCCTTTTCATCACAAATCTCCATGACGCATGTCATCAAAATGCTCCATTGCTTCTCATCACAATGCTCCATGCCCTTGTCATCACAATTCTTCCAAACCCCTGTAATCACAATGCTCCATTCACCTTTTCATCAGAATGCTCCATGACCCTTTTCATAAAAAATGTTCCATTAACCCTGATATCACAATGTTCCATAACCCCTGTCATCAAAATGTTCCATGACACTTTTCATCAATTTGCTCCATGACCCTGTCATCACAATGCTCACTGCCCTTCTCATCACAATGCACCACGACCTTGTCATCAAAATGCTCCATGACTTTTGTCATCACAAAGCTCCATGACCCTTGGCATCACAATGCTCCATGCCATTTCATCACAATGCTCCATGAAACCTCCCATGTCATTGCTCCATGCCCTTGTCACCACAATGCTCCATGACGCTTGTCATCACAATGCTCGATACTCTTCTCATCACAATGCTCCATGACCTTTTCATTATAATCCTCTAGGACACATGTATCACAGTGTTCCGTGCCCTAGTCATCACAATGCTCCATTACCCCTGTCATAATAATGCTCCATGACCCCTGCCATCACAATGATCCACGGCCTTGTCATCCAAGTCTCCATGACCCCTGTCATCAAAATTCTCCATGAACATTTTCAGCCCAATGCTCCATGACCTTCTCATCACAATGCTCATTGACTCTTGTCATCACAATGCTCCATGACCCTTCTCATCACAATGATCCATGACACCTGTCATCACTATGCTCCATGCCCTTTGTCATTACAGTGATCCATGACGCTCTTCATCATAATTATCCATGGTCTTTTCATGACAATGCTCCACGGTCTTGCCATCACAATTCTCCATGCCCTGTTCATCACAATGCTCCATGTCCCATGTCATTACAATTCTCCAAATCCTTGTCATCACAATGCACCAGGACACTTCTCATCACAATGTTATATGATCTTTTCATCACAAATCTCCATGCATTTGTCATCGCAATGCTCTATGACCCCTGTCATAGCAAGCTCCATGCGTTTGTCATCACAGTGCTTCATTACATTGTCATCAAAATTCTCAATGGCACTTGTCATCACAATGCTCCATGCCCTGTCATCACAATGCCCCTTGACCCTTGACATCACAATGTTCCAAGCCCTTGTCTTCAAAATGCTCCATTACCTTTGTCATCACAATCCTCCATGACACTTGGTGTCACAATGCTCGATGCCAGTGTCATCACAATGGACAATGGCATATGTCATCACAATGCTCCCTGACACCTGTCTTCACAATACTCCATGAGCTTGTTATCACAATGTTCCATGCACTTGTCATCACAAGGCGCCATGCCCACTGTCATCAAAATAATCCATGAAAGTTGTCAGCCCAATGTTCCATGACCCTATCATCACAAACTTCCATGCCCTTGTCATCACAATGCTCTATGACCCCTGTCATCACAATGCTCCATGACTCCAGTCATCACAATGCTTCATGACCCTTTTCATCACAGTGGTCCATGCCGTCGTCACACAAGGCTCTGTGACCTTTGTCACCACAATGCTCCATGCCCTTGTCCTCACAATGCTCCATGCCCACTGTCATCACAATAATCCATGAAACTTTTCAGCCCAATGTTCCATGCCCCTGTCATCACATTGCTCCATGCCTCTGTCATCACAATGCTCCGTGACTCCAGTCATCACAATGCTTCATGACCTTTGTCATCACAATGGTCCATGCCCTCATCATCACAAGGCTCTGTGAACATTTTCACCACTATGCTCCATGAACATTTGATCCCAATGCTCTGTGAGCCATGTCATCACAATTCTCCATGCCTTTGTTAGGACAATGCTCCATGACAATTGTCATCACAATGCTACATGCCCTTGTCAGCACAATGCTCCATGACCCATGTCATCACAGTGTGCCGTGCGCTTGTCATCACAGTGCTCCCCAACCTTGTCATCACAATGCTCCGTAAACTTGTCATCACACAGCTCCATGCACTTCACATCAAAATGCTGTCTCACCACTAATATCATAGTTTTCCAACACTAGTCATCACAATATTCCCTCTTTCCTGTCATCACAATGTTTCACGGCATTGTCATCACAAGTCTCCATGACCCAAGTAATCACAATGCTCCATGCCAATTTTCATCTCAATGCTCCATGAACCTTGTCATCACAACGAACCATGCCCATCAGCATAATGCTTCACGCTATTGTCATTACAATGAAATCAAAATGCTACATGACCTCTGTCATCACAATGCTCCAAACCCTTGTGATGACAATGCTCCATAACACTTGTCATTACAACGCCCCATGACGATCGTTACCACAATTATCCATGCACTTCTCATCACAATGTTCCATGACCTTTTTCATCACAATGTTCAATACACTTGTCATCACAATGCTCCCTGACACTTGTCGTCAGTATGCTACTTGAACCCTGTCATGACAAGGCTCCATGCCTTTTTCATCTCAATGATCCATGTCCTTTTCTTCACAATGCTCTAAGACCCCTGTGATCACAATGCTGCATGCACCTTTTCATCAGAATGCTCCATGAAATTCTCATCACAAGGCTCAGTGGGCTTCTCATCACAATGCTCCAGGACCTTCTCATCACAATGCTCCAGGACCTTGTCATCACAATGTTCCATTCCCTTGTCAACACAATGCTCCATGACCCCTGCCATCACAAAACTCCATGAACATTTTCAGCCCAATGATCTATGACCTTCTCATCACAATGTTCCATGACCACTGTCATCACAACGCTCCATGGCCACTGACAACACAATGATCCTGGACTCTTTTCATCAAACTGCTCCATGACCCTTGTCATCACAATGATCCATTCACTTGCCATCCCAATGCTCCATGAAACCTGTAATCACAATGCTCCGTGACGCTTTTCATCACAGTGCTCCATTACCCTTGTCATCAAAATGCTCCATGCATTTGTCAGCAAAATGCTACATGACCTTGTCATCACAATGCTCCATGCGCTTGTCATCAAAATACTCTATTCCCATTGTCATCAAAATCCTCCATGAACCTTGGGTTTACATTTCTTCATGCCATGTCATGACAATGCTCCATGCTACTTGAAATGAAAATGATCCATGACCTCTGTCATCACAATGCTCCAAACCCTTGTGATCACAGTATTCCATAACACTTGTCATCACAACGCTCCATGATGCCTGTCATCACAATGCTCCATGACCATTGTCATCACAATGCTCAATACACTTGTCATGACAATGCTCCCTGACACTTGACGTCAGAATGCTCCTTGAAACCTGTCATGAAAAGGTTCCAAGACATTTTCATCACAATGCACCATGCCTTTTTCATCACAATGCTCCATGCTATTGTCATCACAATACTCCAGAAACTTGTCATCAGAATGCTCCATGACCCTTGTAATCACAATGATCCATGACACTTGTCATCACTATTCTCCATGCCCCGTGTCATTACAGTGCTCGATGACACTCGTCATCAAAATGCTCCATGGTCTTGCCATCACAATGCTCCACGGACATGCCATCACAATGCTCCATGCCCTGGACATCACAAAGCTCCATGTCCCTTGTCATCACAATGTTCCATGACACTTCTGATCACCATGATACATGCTCTTGTCATCACAATACTCAATGACACTTGTCATCACAATGCTCCATGCCATTGTCATCACAACGGACCATGACATATGCCATCACAATGCTCCCTGACACCTGTCTTCACAATAAGCCATGAATATGTCATCACAATGCTCCATGCCGTTGTCGTCACAATGCACCATGAACTGTGTCATCACGATGCTCCGTGACTCCAGTCATCACAATGCTTCATGACCTTTGTCATCACAATGGTCCATGCCCTCGTCATCTCAAGTCTCTGTGACCTTTGTCACCACAATGCTCCATGAACTTTTCATCACAATGCTCCGTGACCCTTGTCATCGCAATGCTCCATGCCTTTGTCAGAACAGTGCTCCATGACCCTTGTCATCACAATGCTCCATGCGCTTCTCAGCACAATGCTCCATGACCCATGTCATCAAAATGGGCCATGCGCTTGTCATCACAATGCTCCACAACTTTGTCATCACAATGCTCCATAAACCTTGTTATCACAATGCTCCATGCACTTCTCATCAAAATGCTCTCTCACCACTGATATCACAATGTTCCATCACTAGTCATCACAATACTCCATCACCACTCTCATCACAATGTTCCATGACCCCAGTAATCACAGTGCTCCATGCCCTTGTCATCACAAAGCTCCATGATGCATGTCATCAGAATGCTCCATGGCCTTCTCATCACAATGCTCCATGACCTTGCCATTACAATGCTCCATTACCACTGTCATCACAATGCTCCATGACCACTGACGTCACAGCGCTCCATGACCCCTGACAACACAATGATCCGGGACTCTTTTCATCAAAATGCTCCATGACACTTGAAATCACAGTGATCCATGCGCTTGTCATCCCAATGCTCCATGACCCCTGTAATCAGAATGCTCCATCACGCTTTTCATCTCAGTGCTCCATGACCCTTGGCATCACAATGTTCCATGCCATTGTCATCACAATGCTCCATGAAATCTATCATTACATTGCTCCATGCCCTTGTCATCACAAAGCTCCATAACACTTGTCATCACAATGCTCAATGCCCTTCTCATCACAATGCTCCATTACCATTGTCATCACAATGCTCAATAAACTTGTCATCACAATGCTCCCTGACACTTGTCGTCAGAATGCTCCTTGAACACTGTCAGGAAAAGGCTCCATGCCTTTTTCATCACAATGCTCCATGCCCATTTCATCACAAAGCTCCATGCCATTGTCATCACAATAATCCTCAAGCTTGTCATCAGAATGGTCCATGACCCTTGTCATCACAATGATCCATGACACCTGTAATCACAATACTGCATGCCTCTTGTCATTACAGTGCTCCATGATGCTCATCATCACAATTATCCATGGTCTTCTCATCACAATGCTCCACGGTCTTGCCATCACAATGCTCCATGCCCTGGTCATCACAATTCTACATGTCCT
This sequence comes from Hyperoodon ampullatus, assembly GCF_949752795.1. Classification (NCBI taxonomy): domain Eukaryota; kingdom Metazoa; phylum Chordata; class Mammalia; order Artiodactyla; family Ziphiidae; genus Hyperoodon; species Hyperoodon ampullatus. The sequence continues at coordinate 136,445 of NW_027640459.1, read as the reverse complement.
TGTCATCACAGTGCTCCATGACACTTCTCATCAAAATGTTACATGCTCTTGTCAATACAATTCTCCATGCACTTGTAATCGCAATGCTCCATGACCCTTGTCATAACAATGCTCCATGACCCCTGCCATCACAATGTTCCCCGGCGTTTTCATCCAAGGCTCCATGACCCTTGTCATCACAATGCTCCAAGACCCTTGTAATCACAATGTTCCATGCCTTTGTCATCACAAAGATCCATGACGCATGTCATCAGAATACTCCATGCCCTTGTCATCACAATGGTCCAAGACCCCTGTAATCACAATGCTCCATGCCCCTTTTCATCTCAATGCTCCATGACCCCTGTCATCACAATGCTCTCTGACTCCAGTCATCAAAATGATTCATGACATTTCTCATCACAATGGTCCATGCCCCTGTCACACAAGGCTCTGTGACCTTTGTCACCACAATGCTCCATGAACTTTTCATCACAGTGCTCTGTGACCCTTGTCATCAAAATGCACCATGCCTTTGTCAGCACAATGATCCATGACACATGTCATCACAATGCTCCCTGCACTTTTCAGCACAATGCTCCTTGACCCATGTCATCACAATGCGCCATGCACTTGTCATCACAATGCTCCACATCCTAGTCATCACAATGCTCCATAAAACTTGTAATCACAATGCTCAATGCACTTCTCATCAAAATGCTCTCTCACCATTGATTTCACAATGTTCCATCACTATTCATCACAATACTCCCTCAACCCTGTCATCACAATGTTCCATAACCCCAGTCATCACAATGCTACATGCCCTTATCGTCACAATGTACCAATCCCTTGTCATCAAAATGCTCCATGACCACTGTCATCACAACGCTCCATGACCCGTGACAACACAATAATCCGGGACACTTGTCATGTGAATGCTCCATTACCCTTGTCATCAAAATGATCCATGACCTTGCAATCCCAATGCTCCATGACCCTTGTAATCACCATGCTCCGTGACGCTTGTCATCACAGTGCTCCATGACCCTTGTCATCAAAATGTTCCGTGCATTTGTCAGCAAAATCCTACATGACCCTGTCATCACAATGCTCCATGTGCTTGTCATCACAGTACTCCATTCCGATTGTCATCAAAATCCTCGATGAAACTTGGGTTCACATTGCTTCATGCCCTTGTCATCACAATGCTCCATGGTCGTTGAAATGAAAATGTTCCATGCCCTCTCTCATCACAATGCTCCAAACCCTTGTGATCACAATGTTCCATAACCCTTGTCATCACAACGCTCCATGATGCCTGTCATCACAATGCTGCATGAACTTTGTCATCACAATGCTCAATACACTTGTCATCACAAAGCTCCCTGACACTTGTCGTCAGAATGCTCCTTGAAACCTGTCATGAAAAGACTCCATGCCTTTTTCATCACAATGCTCCATGCCCTTTTCATCACAATGCTCCATGTCAGTGTCATCACAATACTCCACAAGCTGGTCATAAGAAGGCTCCATGACCCCTCTCATCAAAATGATCCATGACACCTGTCATCACAATGCTCCATTCCCCTTGTCATTACAGTGCTCCATGACGCTCGTCATCACAATTACCCATGATCTTCTCATCACAATGTTCCACGGTCTTGCCATCACAATGCTGAATGCCCTGGTCATCACAATGCTCCATGTCCCTTGTCATCACAATTCTCCACGTCCCTCTCATCACAATGCGCCATGACACTTCTCATCACAATGTTACATGCTCTTGTCATCACAATTATCCATGCACATTTCATCGCAATGCTCCATGACACCTGCCATAGCAATCTCCATGTGCTTGTCATCGCAATGCTTCAGGACGTTGTCATCAAAATTCTCAATGGCCATTGTCATCACAATGCTCCATGCCCTTATCATCACAATGTTCCATGACACTTCTCATCACAATGCTCCAAGCCCTTGTCATCACAATGCTCCATTACATTTGTCATCACAATCCTCCATGACACTTGACATCACAATGCTCCATGCCATTGTCATCACATTCCTCCATGACACTTGGCATCACAATGCTCCATGCCATTGTCATCACAATGCACCTTGACATATGTCATCACAATGCTCCCTGACACCTGTCTTCACAATAATCCATGACCTTGTCATCACAATGCTCCATTCGCTTGTTATCACAAGGCGCCATGCCCACTGTCATCACAATAATCCATGAAACTTGTCAGACCAATGTTCCATGCCCCTGTCACCACAATGCTCCATAACCCTTGACAACACAATGATCCGGGACTCTTGTCATGAAAATGCTCCATGACCATTGCCATCACAATACTCCATGCCCTTGTAATCACAATGTTCCATGCCTTTGTCATCACAAAGATCCATGACGCATGTAATCAGAATACTCCATGCCCCTTTTCATCTCAATGCTCCATGATCCCTGTCATCACAATGCTCTCTGACTCCAGTCATCAAAATGATTCATGACCTTTCTCATCACAATGGTTCATGCCCCTGTCACAAAAGGCTCTGTGACCTTTGTCACCACAATGCTCCATGAACTTTTCATCACAGTGCTCTGTGACCCTTGTCATCAAAATGCACCATGCCTTTATCAGCACAATGATCCATGACACATGTCATCACAATGCTCCATGCACTTTTCAGCACAATGCTCCTTGACCCATGTCATCACAATGCGCCATGCACTTGTCATCACAATGCTCCACATCCTAGTCATCACAATGCTCCATAAAACTTGTAATCACAATGCTCAATGCACTTCTCATCAAAATGCTCTCTCACCATTGATTTCACAATGTTCCATCACTATTCATCACAATACTCCCTCAACCCTGTCATCACAATGTTCCATAACCCCAGTCATCACAATGCTACATGCCCTTATCGTCACAATGTACCAATCCCTTGTCATCAAAATGCTCCATGACCACTGTCATCACAACGCTCCATGACCCGTGACAACACAATGATCCGGGACACTTGTCATCTGAATGCTCCATTACCCTTGTCATCAAAATGATCCATTACCTTGCCATCCCAATGCTCCATGACCCCTGTAATCACCATGCTCCGTGACGCTTGTCATCACAATGCTCCATGACCCTTGTCATCAAAATGTTCCGTGCATTTGTCAGCAAAATGCTACATGACCTTGTCATCACAATGCTCCATGTGCTTGTCATCACAGTACTCCATTCCGATTGTCATCAAAATCCTCGATGAAACTTGGGTTCACATTGCTTCATGCCCTTGTCATCACAATGCTCCATGGTCGTTGAAATGAAAATGTTCCATGCCCTCTCTCATCACAATGCTCCAAACCCTTGTGATCACAATGTTCCATAACCCTTGTCATCACAACGCTCCATGATGCCTGTCATCACAATGCTGCATGAACTTTGTCATCACAATGCTCAATACACTTGTCATCACAAAGCTCCCTGACACTTGTCGTCAGAATGCTCCTTGAAACCTGTCATGAAAAGACTCCATGCCTTTTTCATCACAATGCTACATGCCCTTTTCATTACAATGCTCCATGTCAGTGTCATCACAATACTCCACAAGCTGGTCATAAGAAGGCTCCATGACCCCTCTCATCAAAATGATCCATGACACCTGTCATCACAATGCTCCATTCCCCTTGTCATTACAGTGCTCCATGACGCTCGTCATCACAATTACCCATGATCTTCTCATCATAATGTTCCACGGTCTTGCCATCACAACGCTGAATGCCCTGGTCATCACAATGCTCCATGTCCCTTGTCATCACAATTCTCCACGTCCCTCTCATCACAATGCGCCATGACACTTCTCATCACAATGTTACATGCTCTTGTCATCACAATTATCCATGCACTTGTCATTGCAATGCTCCATGACACCTGCCATAGCAATCTCCATGTGCTTGTCATCGCAATGCTTCACGACGTTGTCATCAAAATTCTCAATGGCCGTTGTCATCACAATGCTCCATGCCCTTGTCATCACAATGTTCCATGACACTTCTCATCACAATGCTCCAAGCCCTTGTCATCACAATGCTCCATTAGCTTTGTCATCACAATCCTCCATGACACTTGGCATCACAATGCTCCATGCCATTGTCATCACAATGCACCTTGACATATGTCATCACAATGCTCCCTGACACCTGTCTTCACAATAATCCCTGACCTTGTCATCACAATGCTCCAATCCCTTGTTATCACAAGGCGCCATGCCCACTGTCATCACAATAATCCATGAAACTTGTCAGACCAATGTTCCATGCCCCTGTCATCACAATGCTCCATGACCCTTGACAACACAATGATCCGGGACTCTTGTCATGAAAATGCTCCATGACCATTGCCATCACAATACCCCATGCCCTTGCCATCCCAATGCTACAAGATACCTGTAATCACAATGCTCCATGCCCCTTTTCATCTCAATGCTCCTTGAACCCTCTCATCACAATGCACCATGCCCATCATCATAATGCTTCATGCTATTGTCATCATAATGAAATCAAAATGCTACATGACCTCTGTCATCACAATGCTCCAAACCCTTGTGATCACAATGTTCCATATCACTTGTCATCACAATGCCCCATAACGCTCGTCATCACAATTATCCATGGTCTTCTCATCACAATGCTCCATGACCTTCGTCATCACAATGCTCAATACAATTGTCATCACAGTGCTCCCTGGCTCTTTCCATAAGTATGCACCTTGAACCCTGTCATGACAAGGCTCCACGCCTTTTTCATCACAATGATCCAGAGCCTTTTCATCATAATGCTCCAAGACACCTGTAATCACAATGCTCTTTGCCCTGGTCATCAGAAAGCTCCATGACACATGTCATCAGAATGCTCCTTGGCCTTCTCTCACAATTCTCCATGCCCTTGTAATCACAATGCTCCAAGACCCATGTAATCACAATGCTCCATGCCCCTTTTCATCAGAATGCTCCATGAGACTTGTCATCACAAGGCTCCATGGTCTTCTCATCACAGTGCTCCAGGACACTGTCATCACAGTGCTCCATGACCCCTGTCTTCACAATACTCCATGAACATTTGCAGCCCAAAGATCCATGACCTTCTCATCTCACTTCTCCATGACCCTTGTCATCACAATGCTCCATGACCTCTGTCATCACAACCCTCCATGACCCCTGAAAACACAGTGATCCGGGACTCTTGTCATCAAAATGCTCCATAACCCTTGTCATCACAATGATCCATGCCCTTTTCATCCCAATGCTCCATGATCCATGTAATCACAATGCTCCATGAGGATTGTCATCACAGTGCTCCGTGACCCTTGTCATCAAAATGCTCCATGCCTTTGTCAGCACAATGCTACATGGCCTTGTCATCACAATCCTTCATGACAACTGGGATCACATTGCAACATGCTCTTGTCATCTCTGTCTTTATTTTCTGGATTTTACAGATTTTCGGATGTCCCTTTTTACCGGTGGGAAGTGACAATTCTTTGTAGTGTGGATTTGTATTGCGGGGTTGCTTGATTGGCCAGAAAGGGTGTATGCCTTTTCTCCTGAATATATTCAGCAGAAAATGCATACGCCCTTTTTGGCCAAGTGCATCATTGTCGAAGTTGTTACGCTTTTCCTGTGCTTTAAAGGCGATTCCAGTTTAACTCTTGAAATATGTTTTCTGCAATTCGGCCTCATTTTCAAGTCTGCTTCGTTGCCTTCCCTCAACAGGTTTTAGGAAGAGAGTTGTCCTTTATAACTCTGCAGGTTTGTGAATTGCTGTGCCCCTGAGCTCCAATTTTCAACTTGTGTTTTTGTGAGCTGACCGCAAATCTACAATTTTGCTACATGACCTATACTGGTTCAGGGGGTGCAGGCTGACGCTTTGGTTAATTCTTCCTTCCGGACGGGAAATTAGAGTGACATGTGTCTGTCCAAATGCCTACAGCTACTCTCTGATTTGTTCTCCCTCTTTCCTTTCATCCACTGCACAATTTGCAATCTGTGCGAACCGGTAGCTTATAGGGGCTGACTCTCCAAGTTGGCAGATTGATAGTAAAGCAGTTGGAATGCCAAACAGGAGCACAAGGAGAGGAAAAATTAGGAGCCTTTTAGAAATCTTTTGCCATCACAGGGTGTCCTTTCTCTAGGATTCCCATACATGTTATAACTGTATTGATATTCCCTTCTACCTGGAGAGTTGGGACACATGGAATGGGTGGCATGCATTACTGCTTTAAAGGATCTGCATTTTCTCACCCAATCTCACAAGTCCTCTCAGCCCCAAGTGTCCAGCCTTATGTCTCATCTAGCTGTCTTTGCAGATAGGGTCGTTCCAGGTTTCATCAGAACCCCTGAAGGAATTGTGTAAAATTTCGCTGTTTTTATTTGTTTTGTTTTTGAAATTCATTTTTATAAGGGGGTTGAGCTGATTTTCACCGACGTGTTTATGCCTGTCTAGACACACTTGATTCCCTTATGGAGACATATCAATATATAGGTTTTAAGATTCTTACTAGTCAGATATATTCCTCTGTGTGGAATAGGGGTGTTGAGTCCCGTTCACAGAGGAAGGTGTAGGATTTGTCTATTCTGTATTTGCTTCATGGAATGGTACCAGTGCTAATATCAAAGTGTGGTTTTATGCATCACCCCACATCTCCTTTCCCCTTATCAGGCATAAGAGTGTTTTCTCAATGTGAGACTCTGTTCTCTTTCCTAACTCAGTTCATGTGTAGCCATGTTTACAGGACCTTCATAAGTGATATCTTATGATAAGTTTCTTTTTCTGTGTGACTTATTTCACTTAGAATCATCGTGCCTAAATCCACTCATTATGCTGTTACTGGCTTTATGACATTGATTTCATGTCTGAGTGATATTCCGTTCTACAAAATTACCACAAGTTCTTTATGCAATTTTCTCTTTCCTGGAATACTTAAGTTGTACTGAAGTTGAGGTTCTTGTATGCAGAGCAGCCTTAAATTTTGGGGTGCCTGTGTCTTGTTGATATTTAGTCTTCCCAAGTTATATGCCCATGAGTGGAAGTGCCCTATGCTCGGTAGCTTTGTATTTTAGATGTTTTAGGAAACAGCATACACTTCTTCAGAGTGGGTCTTGGATATTTATACCACACCCATCAGCGTGACTAGCTCCCTGTTCTCCATGGCCTTTCCTGCATTTCTGGTTTGTACACATTTTTTTGGATGGCCTTTCTGAGCAGTGGAAATTGAGACTTCTTTGTTGTGCGGATTTGCATTTCCCGCTTGCTTGGTTGGCCAAAAACTCTGTATGTGTTTTTTTCCTGAAGATATTCACGAAAAAAACGCATACACCCTTTTGCCCAACTGCATCATGTTAGAAATTCTGCTGCTTTTCATATGCTTTAAATGTGAGTCCAATCTCCCTTTTGAAATCTGTTTCCTACAATTCTGCCTCTCATTCAGATCCTCTTCGTTGCCTTACCTGAATATATTTTTGGACGTTGGTTATCATTTTTATCTTTGCAGGTCTTTGTATTGTTTGCTCCTGAGCCCCATTTTGCAACTCGCATTTTGTGTGAGCTGGTCGCCAAACCATTGTATTGCTTCCGGCCCTATTCTGGTTCTGGGGAGGCAGGCTGAGCCTTTGGTTAATTCTTCTTCCTAATGGGAAATTAGAGTGGCATGTGCCTGTCAAAACTCCTACAGCTAGTCTCTCATTGGTTCCCCCTCTTCCCGTTTATCCTCTGCACAAATTGCAAACTGTGTGAAACAGGAGGTTAAAGGTGCTGATTCTCCAAGTGGGGAGATTGTTAGTAATTTGGCTGGAATGGCGAACCCCAGCACCAGGAGATCAAAAATGAGGTGGATTTTAGACACCTTTCCTGGTCACACGGTGTACATTCGTCTTGGTTTCCCAGGCATGTTTTCGCTGTCGGAAGATTCCCTTGAACCTGCAGATTTGGGACCCAAGGAATGGGAATCAGGCAGTATTACTTTAAAAGGTCTGCCTTTACTCACCCAGCCTCTCTAAGATCTCTTAGCGTGCATAGCTTCCTGCCTTATATATCATCCTGCTGTGGGTCTACATGTGTTCAATCCATGTTACATCGTAGCCCTTTAACAAAAGTTGTAAGAAGTTTTGTCTGTCTCACTGTTTTTATAAATAGTTTTAAATTTATTTTTATATTGGTTACAGCTGATTTTCAAAGGTCTGTTTTTTGCTGCTGTACATCCACTTGATTCATGTACTGTGAGACAACAATAAATTCTTTTTCAGATGCTTACCAGTCATTTATATTATTTTCCAGTGACTTGAGTGCGCTGAGTGCAGTTCTTTGAGGTACCATGTAGGCCTTGTCAGTTATTCAATTTGGTACTTGGAATGGTGTCTTTGCTAATTTCAACCTCCCCGATAATACCTCACCCTTCCCCACCTTTTCCGTTTAGCAGCCTTATGTTTATTTTCTACATATTTGACTATGTTTCTATTTTGTAATTTATTTCATGTGTAGCCATTTTTGATTCCACCTTTAAGTGACATATTATGATATGTGTCTTTTTCTTTCTGTCATATGTCACTTAGAATGATCGTATGTAACTCCTCCAGAGTTGTTACAACTGGCCTTATTTCATTGATTTCTGGATGAGTAATATTCCACTCTACATAAGTACCCCAACTCTTTTATCCATTTTATCCTTCCAGGGACATTTAGGTTATATCCAAGTTGAGGCCCTTTTTAACAGAGAGGTGGTAAACGTTGGGGTGCCTGTTTTCTGTCGATTTTTGTTTTTCCGAAGGTATACGCCCATGAGTGCAAGTGCCCTATGCTCTGTAGCTCATTTTTTAGATGTTTTAGCAAACACAATACAATTCTCCAGAGTGGCCGTTGGCAAATTACATTTGCACTATCAGCCTCACAGGGCTCCCTTTTCTCCTCACCCTGTCCTACATTTCTGGTGTTTACACTTTATGTGGATGGCCCTTCTGACTGATGTGAAGTGATACATTTTGTAGTATAGATTTCCAGTGCCCACCTGTTTTGTTGGATAAAATGTGTGTATGGCCTTTACTTGAATATATTCAGAAAAAAATACATACGCCCTTTTTGGCCAACTGCATCATTGGCGATGTTCTGCCCCTTTTCTTTTGCTTTAATGGGGAGTCCTTTCCACCTCTTCAAATCTGTTTCCTGACAATCTCCCTTGCTTACAAGTCCTTTTCTGTGACTTACCTCAAGACATTTTTTGATGATAGATATTTTCAACTCTGCAGTTTCATGAATTTTAGTGCCCCTGAGTTCCATTTTCCAACTTGTGTTTTTGGAAACTGGACACAAAACAGCGGGATTTCCTCTAGCCCTATTCTGTTTCCGTTGGCAATTCTAGCCTTTGATGAATTTGTCTTCCGGATTTGAAATTAGAGTGGCATGTGCCTGTCTGAACACCTAGGACGTGTCTCTAAATATTTCTCTTCCTTCCGCTTCATCCTCCGGACAAATTCCAAACTGAGTGCAACAGGATGTTGACGGTGCTGATATCCCCAAGTGCGGAGATTGTTAGGAAAGATGCTGGAGGGGTGAACCCGAGCACCAGGCGATGAGGAGATGAGGTGCCTTTTCCAAACTGTTTCCGATCAAACGGTGTACCATCCTCTAGGTGTGACAGGCATGTTTTAGCCGTAGGAATGGTCCCGTGCATGTACGGAGAACACCAGGAATTTTGCCAAATCAGTGCCTCCCCGAACCGCAAACTGGGGAATTTTTAAGCTACGGCTACACATATGTCCATTGAGGGCCTTGGGAAATAGGCAGAGTCCAAACTTTAGATGATTGAACTCTTCGGGATCAGAAGTGCTCACCATCGGCCTTGCTTAGTTTACATTTTATCTGTCATTGATAGATGATGTCAATAAAAATATCTATTTTTTTTCAGATTATTTCCCCTTATAGGTTATTGCAAAATATTCAGTGTAGTTCCCTGTGCTATACAGTAGTTCCTTGTTGATGATCTGTTTTATACATAGCAGTGTGTATGTGTTAATCCCAAACTGTTAATTTATCCCTTCTCCTACCTTTCCCCTTTGGTAATAATAAATTATAAGATTTTATACTTCTCAGAAATGGGGAATCTGAAAGAGAGGTATCATTTTCAATGGAAAAGCATTCAAAACAAGATTGAAGTTTCAGCCAACAGTATTCGATGTACATCCTTGGGAATAAATCACTTCATTTCTCTAATGTTGACCTGACAAATAAGACAGACGTCTTCACTGAACTTGCTTATAATAAAGTGATGGAAATATCAAATGTAAGTCTTAGAAACATCGTATTTTACCCGAGCCTTATACACTGCTCTATGTTAACTACAGTTTGGCTCACACATCTGTTCATTGAAGTTACAATGTTCTCAATTTCTGTTACTGATCCTCCAGAGTGGACCCCAACAGGAGTCCCTGTGCCCAGTGTCATTGGATCTAACAGATCAAGACTGAGTTTGGTTCAGAAGCAAAGGAAACTTTATATTTTGAAAACAGAATGGAGAGGTGAGAGCATGCACTACCCCGCGGGCTGTGGGCTGGGCTGCTTTGTAGGGATCCCATCAGCGTCAGCAGGAGGGAGGGGATGGAGCTCTTGAGGCCTGGGTTGGCTGCAGCTCAGGCTCTATGTCGCAGAGTCTGCATGGGACCCCACTAGCTGAGGTGTCAGCCCAGCCATTCTGCACTAGGAAATCGGGTCTGAAGTGCCGGGTGTGGGACCTCTGCATGTGGAACCCTAGGAGCACGTGAAATTAGACAAAGCACAAAGGAAAAACAGGTTAGACTTTATTTTATTGCCCAGATTCTCTTTTTATCTCCCAGGAATTTTTAATGAACTTTGCCAGTGATGAACACCTCCTCTGCTTTTTGTCCCGTTCCTCACTCTTGGGGTGCTGAGGGTGCAGACCCCTGTTTTGTAACTGCTTCATGCTGAGGTGGGAGACCGCATACATGGGGGGAGGGGCAAAACTTCTCCCCAGCAGCCTCCAGGTGAGTTTGATTGTCCCAAGGCTTCCTGCCTCACTGCTCGTCCACCTGAGCACCAGCATAGGAAGTGTTATAGATTCTAATGACCTTTAATGGTCCAGGAAAGACATGCACAGAGATGCTGCGGTGGCAGGTTTCACCCCACCCCACATTTGTTCAGCGACCTTAGGCTGACGGGTTTTGCCAGCCTAGATGCTCTGACCAGTAGTCTGTGCTTTCTTTAATTAGGTCCCTGAATTAATGTATAAACAGCACCATGTGTCAGAGCCCTGCCCGCATAACTCCCAGACAGTCCATGGTCAGTGGTGATCCAGGACCATGACGTCCACTGATTCAACGGCCTTTTGAAGTAGCCAGCAGTCCAGCCGGCCATATTGGCCACCATCACCGTGTTTTCTGTAGGGATTTCTATGGTGAAAGCGTGATATACGTTTCCCCCGCCAAGCTTATTAGCTCCCGTCTGGGTGCAGTAAGTCCTGCAAGCAGTAGTCTGCACTTTTGGGGCACAGACTTGTTTCCTGAGAGAAACTCCAGGTCAAGTGATGGTCACACGAGTCATCTTGGGGGCCCATTGCGCCCGTTTTTCTCTCTGGAGGTTGGAGTTGGATGGCCTCCTCAGTCGAGGTCAGTGTGTCCACAGAGCGACCCCTGCAACTTCAGGGCATGATGGGTGGTTAGGATCACCACGTGGCTTCCTTTTCCCTTAGGAGGGAGCTGGCCTTGCAGGCTGCTGATTCCCACCTTTTTAGATACCCAAGTATCCTGGCCTGATGGGGCGGTGGGCAAAGCCCTTGGTGACCATAGTTTATCATACCTGAAGGGCATTCTTGTGTTGCTCCATTTCAAGTGGTCCCAGTTTTTGCACTAAGGCTCCAAGGTCGATTAATCTTTGACCGGGTATGTAAAGGTCAAAGGGTTTAGCTAAATTAGGGAGTTCCTGGGCAAGGGCCTGAATTGACTGCTCTTTCCATTCTTGAAAGGCTGCTTCTGGATTCTATTAAAAAGGTTCATCATCTTTTCGTGTCAGTGTTTCATGTAGAGGCCCAGCTATTAGACTGTAGTTATGGATCCAGATGCAGAAAACCTTGGCCTCCCCAGGAACCCCTAAGCTGTCTTCTAGTTTTAGAAGAGGTAAGGCTGCAAATGGCTTCTTCCCTATCCTGGGATGCGTTTCTCCGAATATCTGTGAGAATTAAGCCAAGGCATGTCACCTTAGCCTGGGATATTTGAGCCTTTTTCTTGGACACCTTCTATCCTTTCTTGGCTAGGTAGTTCAGAGGTGTCTTTAGTAGGCCGGGCGATCAGAATGTCATCTGCACATTGAAGGAGGGTTCCCTTTTACAGAGGTAGAACTTTTAGGTCTTTAGAGGACATTTCCCCAATGATGGTGTGGGGATTTTTGAACCATTGGGGCAGGACGGCCCAGCATTATTGCTTTTGTTGCATGTTGTGTTCTGCCACTCACAAGCCAAAAATTCTTGTGACTCTGAGATGAGTGGAATACAGAAGAAGGCATCATTGAAGTCTAATACAGAATGCCATGGCCTGGTGGATGGTAGACTGACCAGCAGTGTGTAGGAAATAGGAGCTACTTGATGTATATCCTCAGTGGCTTCACTGACTGTCTTGATATACTTTACCAGGTCTGCAGCAGCCCATGGGGCTCTCGTGGTCAGGCCAATCCCAGGATATGGAGCTCACGTGGGCTGCACCTCCACCCCCACAGCCCACGGAGCTCTCGTGGTCAAGTCCCTCCCAGGGTATGGAGCTCACCTGTGCAGCTACCCAGCAGCCCATGAGGCTCTCATAGTCAGGCCCTTCCCAGGATATGGAGCTCCCTTTGGGCAGGTACCCAAGAAGGGCTGGAAACACAGGATCCGTGCACATAGCCCACCTTGCAGAGAACCCCCAGCTCACCTGTTGCTCACAGCTGACACAGAACACCTCAGAGCAGGACTTGAACTAACATACAGCAGCTCTGACAGGTCTGTGACCCCAGGTATCACTCTGTGCGGCCTCTCTCTGCCTGGTCTTCCAGACACTTCCACTGCATCCAGGGCCCCAGGCCTCTATCTCCACCCAACATCACTCCTCTCCCTGACTCCTGGGTTCCTCTCATTAGGATAGGGTCTTCTTGAAGTTGTTTTCCACTCATGGACCAGATAAAATGATTAGAAAACAAGCTGCAGCTGCAGCCCCTTGTCTATCCTGACTCTTAAGAGCCCACACCTGTTCCTTGGGCCTGGCCCGTTTAGCAAGGCTCATTTTCTGCAACTGTGAGCCCCTGAGGAGTGAGGACTGGCTGATTTGGGCAGCCTGACACTGCCTGCCAACCCTCCCCAGGTGTGCCTGTGTTGAGATCAATATAAGCACCTCTCCAGTCAGCAAGAGCTCCTGTAGCTGTGCCTGACGCCATATTCTCTGCCCCGTCAGCAGTGTCGGGGCTGCGGTGGTGGGAGGGAGTGAGGGGCCGTGGCTTTGTGGGTGGCCCAGTTTGAGGGGGGCTCTGCTGGACTTCCTGCAGGAGTTGCCAGGCTGCCACCTGCTAAATAAGAGGATATGTCACCCATACCTGCCACTGGAATTTCTCCCCAAGCAGAGGTGAGGAAGTAAAAAAGCAGCGGGGGCCGTGGCAGGAGGGGTATCTCAGGCAGGGAAATGGAAAGCTTCCAGAAGAGCATCTGGGGCCAGGACCATCCTGGCTGGCCTGCTGCCACCAAGTCGGCCTGCATGCTGTCGCTGCTGTGGCTCCACAGCCCTTGCTCTAGGCTTGCAAGTTCTTGTACCTATTCAGGTATTTTACCTGGAAAGGGTGGGAAGATTTCAGCTGCAGCAGGACTGGGATACAGCTCACATTTACTCACAGACGCCTCGACATAGTCCCCCAGCTTTGCAATGAGGATGTTCCTTGTGGGGGGGAGCGCTGCTGACTGCATGGGAGATGATTTCTCACTTCTGACCAACTTAAGAATTTGTTACCACTGGAACAAGTGCCCTGATACGATTTTCCTCTGTATAAATGGTGGGTTCTGTTTTTTGTTTTTTTTTTTCCTTTTTTCTTTTTGGTTCAAGGTAGGTTTTATTTATTCCTCTTTTTTTTAATTTAGAGATATAAACATGGTAATAATGCATTAATATAAAGACGTCTATATGAAGGGAAAAACTTTTTTCTGTTCTATTTTATTAAATGTTATTTATTTATTTTTAATTTTTTAAAATTTCTTTATTTCTTTTATAGAGCAGGTTCTTATTGGATATCTATGTTATACATATAAGTGTGCACATGTGAATCCCAGTCTCCCAATTCATCCCACCACCACCCACCCATGGTGTTCCCCCCTTGGTGTCCATATGTTTGTTCTCTACATCTGTGTCTCTACCTCTGCCCTGCAAACCGATTCATCTGTACCATTTTTCTAGGTTCCACATATATGCATTAATATACAATATTTGTTTTTCTCTTTCTGACTTACTTCACTCTGTATGACAGTCTCTAGATCCATCAAGGTCTCTACAAATGACCCAATTTCATTCCTATGTATGTCTGAGTAATATTCCATTGTATATATGTACCACATCTTTATCCATTCGTCTGTCTGTGGGCACTTATGTTGCTTTCATTACCTGGCTATTGTAAATAGTGCTGCAATGAACATTGTGGTGAATGTGTCTTTTTGATTTATGGTTTTCTCTGGGTATATGCCCAGTAGTGGGATTGCTGGATTATATGGTAATTCTATTTTTAGTTTTTTAAGGAACCTCCATTCTGTTCTCCATAGAGACTGTATCGATTTACATTCCCAACAATAGTGGAAGAAGGTTCCTTTTCTCCACACCCTCTCCAGCATTTGTGGTTTGTAGATTTTCTGATGATGCCCATCTAACAGGTGTGACGTGATACCTCATTGTAGTTTCGATTTCCATTTCTCTAATAATTAATGATGTTGGGCAGATTTTCATGTGCATCTTGGGCATCTCTATGTCTTCTTGTAAGAAATGTCTATTTAGATCTGCTTCCATTTTTGTATTGGGTTTTTTGTCTTATTAACGTTGAGCTGCATGAGCTGTTTATATATATTCGAGATTAATCATTTGTCCATTGATTCGTTTGCAAATATATTCTGCCATTCTGAGGGTTGTCTTTTCATCTTGTTTGTAGTTTCCTTTGCTTTGCAAAAGCTTTTACATTTCATTAGGTCCCATCTGTTTCGTTTCTTTTTTTTATTTCATTACTATAGGAGATGGATCAAAAAAAGATCTTGCTGTGATTTACGTCAGAGTATTCATCGTAAGTTTTCCTCTCAGAGTTTTATACTGTCCGGTCTTACATTAAGGTCTCTAATCGATTTTGAATATATTTTTATGTATGGTGTTGGGGAGTGTTCTAATTTCATTCTTTTACATATAGCTGTCCACAATTCCCAGCACCACTGACTGAAGAAACTCTCTTTTCTCCATTGTAAAGTCTTGCCTCCTTTGTCATAGATTAGTTGACCATAGGTGTGTAGGTTTATCCCTGGGCTTTCTTTTTTTTTTTTTTCCTTTTCCACCTTTATTGGAGTATAATTGCTTTACAATGGAGTGTTAGTTTCTGCTGTATAACAAAGTGAATCAGCTATGCATATACAAATATCAGCAGATCCCCTCCCTCTTGCATCTCCCTCCCACACTCCATATCCCACCCCTTTAGGTGGTCACAAAGCACCGAGCTGATCTCCCTGTTCTATGTGGCTGCTTCCCAGTAGCTCTCAGTATTACATGTGGTAATGTATTTATGTCCATGCCACTCTCTCACTTCGTCCCATCTTACCCATCCCCCTTCCGGCGTCCTCACGTCCTTTGCCTATGTCTGTGTCCTTAATCCTGTCCTGCCACTAGGGTCTTCAAAATCTTTTTTTTTTCCTCATTAGATTCCGTATATCTCTGTTAACATACAGTATTTGTTTTTCCCTTTCTGACTTACTTCACTGTGTAGGACAGATTCTAAGTCCATCCACCTCAGTGCAAATAACGCAGTTTTGCTTCTTTTTATGGCTGAGTGATATTCCATTGTATATATGTGCCATATCTTCTTTATCCATTCATCTGTCGATGGACAATTAGGTTGCTTCCATGTCCTGGCTATTGTAAATAGAGTTGCAATGAACATTTTTGTACATAACTCTTTTTGAATTATGGTTTTCACAAGGCAAATGCCCAGTAGTTGTATTGTTGTGTCGTATGGTACTTCTATTGTTAGTTATTTAAAGGAACCTCCTTACTGTTCTCCCTAGTGCCCATATCAATTTACATTCCCACCCACAGTGCAAGTGTGTTCCCTTTTCTCCAATAAAGGCCTCTCCAGCATTTATTGTTTTGTAGATTTTTTTGATGATTGCCACTCTGACTGCTGTGAGGTGATACCTCACAGTAGTTTTGATTTGCATTTCTCTAATGATTAGTGATGTTCAGCATCCTTTCATGTGTTTCTTGGTAATCTGTATATCTTCTGTGGAGAAATGTCTATTTAGGTCTTCTGCCCGTTTTTGGATTGGGTTGTTTGCTTTTGTGATATTGAGCTACATGTGGTGCTTGTAAAGTTTGGAGATTAATCCTTTGTCAATTGCTTCATTTGAAAATATTTTCTCCCATTCTGAGTGTTGTTTTTGCATCTTGTTTATGTTTTCCTGTACTCTGTAAAAGCTTTTAAGTTTCATTAGGTCCCATTTGTTGATTTCTGTTTTTATTTCCATTTCTCTAGGAGGTGGGTCAAAAAGGATCTTGCTATGATTTATGTCATAGAGTGTTCTGCCTATGGTTTCCTCTAAGTGTTTTATAATGTCTGGTCTTATATTTAGATCTCTGATCAATTTAGAGTTTATTTTTGTGTATGGTGTTATGGAGTGTTCTAATTTCATTCTTTTATGTGTAGGGGTCCAGTTTTCCCAGCACCAATTACTGAAGAGACTGTCTTTTCTCCATTGTATATCCTTAGCTCCTTTGTCATAGGTGAGATAGGCATAGGTATGTAGGTTTATCTCTGCACTTTCTGTCCTGTTCCATTGAACTGTGTTTATGCCAATCTACATACACTTGATTCCATTATGGAGACATATAAATACATAGGTTTCAAGATTTTTACCAGTCAGATATATTCCTCTTCAGTGAATAGGGTGTTTTGTGTCCAGTTCATTGAGAAAGGAGTAGGTCTTGTCTGTTAGATATTTGGTATATGGAATGGTATCTGTGCTAATTTCAAACTCTGGTTTTACGCATCACCCCACGTCACCTTTCCCCTTAAGGAGGCATAAGTGTGTTTTCTAAATGTGTAAATCTGTTCTTTTTTGAAATTCAGTTCATGTGTAGCCATGTTTACATTCCGTCTATAAGTGATATATTACAATAAGTTTCTTTTTCTTTGTGGCTCATTTCACTTAGCATCATCGTTCCTAAAGCCACTCATTATGCTTCTATTGGCCTTATTACATTGATTTTATGTCTGAGTGACATTCCATTGTATATAAGTACCACAACATCTTTATCCATTATTTTTTTTCCTTGCCTGGGGTATTTAAAGTGTACCGAAGTTGAGGTTCTTGTAAACAGAGCAGCCCTAAACTTTGGGGTGGCTGTGTGTTGTGGATTTTTAGTTTTCCCAAAATACACGCCCTTGAGTGGAAGTGTGCTATGCTCTGTACCTCTGTTTTAGAAAACAACATACAGTTCTCCAGAGAAGCTGTTGACAATTTACATTCTGTCCATCAGCGTAACCAGGCTCCCTTTTCTCCATGGCCTGTCCTGTATTTGTTGTTTTTACACAATTTGCGGATGGCCCTTTTGACCGGAGGTAAGTGACACTTCTATGTAGTGTGGATTTGCAATGTCTGATGGCTTGCTTGGCCAGAAAGGGCGTATGAGTTTTCTCCTGAATATATTCAGGAGAAAAGGCATACGCCCTTTTAGGACAAGTGCATCATGGTCGAAGTTGTGCCCCTCTTCCTGTGTTTTAAAGGAGATTCCAATGTACCTCTTGAAATCTGTTTCCTGCTATTCTGTCTCGATTTCAAGTCCACCTCGTTGCCTTCCCTCAACAGATTTTTGGACGATAGTTGTCCTTTATGACTCTGCCAGTTTTTGAACAATTGTGCCACTGAGCTCGATTTATCAACTCGTTTTTTGTGAGTTGACCCCAAGTCCAAAATTTTGGTTCAGGACCTATACTGTTTCCCGGTGGGTGGCTGAGACTTTGGTTAATTCTTCTTCCTGCCGGGAAATTAGAGAGACATGTGCCCTTCCAAATGCCTAACAGCTACTCTCTCATTGGTTCTCCCTCTTCCCTTTCATCCTCTGCCAAATTGGCAAGCTGGGCGAAACAGGAGGTTAAAGGGGATGTCTCTCCAAGTTGGGAGATTGTGAGTAAAGCAGTTGGAAAGTCAAACCGGAGCACCAGGAGAGGGACTGTTAGTTGAGTTTTAGAAACGTTTTGTATTCAGAGTGTGTCCATTCTCTTGGTTTCCCATACATGTTATAGCTGTAGTAATATTCCCTTCAACCTGGAGTGTTGGGACCCTTGGAATGTGTGCCACGCATTATTGTTTTAAATGGTCTGCATTCGCTCACCGAATGTCACCAATACTCTCAGTCACAAGTGTCCAGCCTTATGCCACATCCAGCTGTCATTGTAGATAGGGTCATTCCAGGTTTCATCAGAGCCCCTGAAGGAATTGTAAAGAATTTCCCTGTTTTTTTGTTTTGTTTTAGAAATTCCTTTTTATAGTGGGTTTGAGCTGATTCTCACTGCCATGTTTATGTCAGTCAAGACACACATGATTCCCTTATGGAGACATATCAATACATAGGTTTTAAGATTCTTACTAATCAAATATATTCCTCTGCCGGAAATATGGGGTTTTGAGTCCCTTTCACTGAGGAAGGTGTAGGTCTTGACTATTCCATAGTTGGTTTTTGGAACGGTAACTGTACTAATATCAAACTCTGGTTTTATGCATCACCCCACCTCTCTTTCTACCTTGAGCGGGAATAAGAGTTTTTTCTACATGTGAGACTCTGCTCTCTTTCCTAACTCAGTTCATGTGTGGCCATGTTAACAGGAACTTCATAAGTGATATCTTATGATAAGTTTCTTTTTCTCTGTGACTTATTTCACCTAGAATCACCGTACCTGAATCCACTCATTTTGCAGCTACTGGCCTTATGACATTGATTTCATGGCTGAGGGCTATTCCATCGTACGTAATTAACACAATTTTTTGAACAATTTTTGTCTTTCCTGGGATATTTAAGGTGTACCCAAGTTGAGGTACTTGTAAACAGTGCAGCCATAAATTTTGGGTAGCTCTGTCTTATTGATTTTCAGTTTTACAAAGGTATATTCCCTAGACTGGAAATGCCCTTGCCTCTGTAGCTCTGTTGTTTACTTGTTTTAGGGAACACAATGCACTCCTCCAGAGAGGCAGTTGGCAATTTACATCCTGCCCATCAGCATAACTAGGCTCCCTGTTCTCCAGGGCCTGTCTTGCCTTTCTGGTTTTTACACATTTTGCGGATGTTCCTTTTGACCCGTGGGAAGTGAAACTTCTTTGTAGTGCTGATTTGCATTGACCGCTTGCTTGCTTGGCCAAAAAGGGCGTATGCCTTTTCTCCTGAATATATTCAGGAGAAAACGCATACGCCCTTTTTGGCCAAGTGCATCATTGTCGAAGTTGTGCCAATCTTCCTGTGCTTTAAAGGTGATTCCAATGTACCTCTTGAAATCTGCTTCTTGCTATTCTGGCTCGCTTTTAAGTCTGCCTCGTTGCCTTTCCTCAACAGATTTTTGGACGATAGTTGTCCTTTATTACTCTGCCAGTTTGTGAATTGCTGAGCCCCTGAGCTCCATTTTTCAACTCATTTTTTTGTGAGCTGACCCCAAGTCCAAAATTTGGTTCAGGAACTATACTGGTTCCCGGCGGGTGGCTGAGACTTTGGTTAATTCTTCTTCCTGCCGGGAAATTATAGTGACATGTGCCCGTCCAAATGCCTAACAGCTACTCTCTCATTGGTTCACCCTCTTCCCTTTCATCCTCTGCCAAATTGGCAAACTGTGCGAACCAGGAGGTTAAAGAGGCTGTCTCTCCAAGTTGGGAGATTGATAGTAAAGCAGTTGGAAATTCTAGCTGGAGAACCAGGAGAGGGACTATTAGTTGAGTTCTAGAAAACTTTCGTATTCACAGTGTGTCCATTCTCTAGGTTTCCCGTACGTGTTATAGCTGTAGTAATATTCCCTTCAACCTGGAGAGTTGGGACCCTTGGAATGTGTGCCACGCATTATTGCTTTAAAAGGTCTGCATTTGCTTACCCAATCTCACCAATCCTCTCAGTCCCAAGTGTCCAGCCTTATGCCACATCCAGCTGTCGTTGTAGATAGGGCCATTCCAGGTTTCATCAGAGACCCTGAAGGAATTGTAAAGAATTTCCCGTTTTTTTTTTTTTTTGGTTGTTTTTGAAATTCCTTTTTATAGTGGGTTTGAGCTGATTCTCACTTCCATCTTAATGCGAGTCTAGACACACTTGTTTCCCTTATGGAGACATATAAATATATAGTTTTTAAGATTATTACTAGTCAGATATATTCCTCTGCGGGAAATATGTGGTTTTGAGTCCCTTTCACTGAGGAAGGTGTAGGTCTTGACTATTCAATATTTGGTTTTTGGAATGGTACCTGTACTAATATCAAACTCTGGTTTTATGCATCACCCCTCGTTTCCTTTCCCCTTAAGCAGGCATAAGAGTGTTTTCTACATGAGAGGCACTTTTCTCTTTCTTAACTCTGTTCATGTGTAGCCATGTTTACCGGACCTTCATAAGTGATATCTTATGATAAGTTTCTTTTTCTCTGTGACTTATTTCACTTAGAATCATCGTACATGAATCGACTCATTTTGCTCCTACTGGCCTTATGACATTGATTTCATGGCTGAGGGATAATCAATCGTACTTAAGTATCAAAATTTCTTGAACCAATTTTGTCTTTCCTTGGATATTTAAGGTGTACCCAAGTTGAGGTTCTTGTAAAGAGTGCAGCCCTAAATTTTGGGGTGGCTGTGTCTTATTGATTTTCAGTTTTCCCAAGGTATATTCCCTAGACTGGAAGTGCCCTTCGCTCTGTAGCTCTGTTGTTTAATTTTTTTAGGGAACACATTTCACTCCTCCAGAGAGGCGGTTGGCAATTTACATCCTGACAATTAACATAACTAGGCTCCCTGTTCTCCAAGGCCTGTCTTGCCTTTCTGATTTTTACACATTTTGCAGATGTCCCTTTTGATCGCTGAGAAGTGATACTTCATTGTACTGCAGAATTTCATTACCCGCTTGCTTGCTTGCCCAAAAAGAGTGTATGCGTTTCCTCCTTGTTATACTCAGGAGGAAACGCATACGCCCTTTTTGGGCAAGTGCATCATGGTCGAAATTGTGCCCCTCTTCCTGTGCTTTAAAAGTGATTCCAATGTACGTCTTGAAATCTGTATCCTGCTATTCTGGCTCCCTTTCAAGTTCACCTTGTTGCCTTCCCTCAACAGATTTTTGGACGATAGTTTCCCTTTAATACTCTGCCAATTTGTGAATTGCTCTTCCCCTGAGCTCCATTTTTCAACTCGTTTTTGTGAGCTGACCGCAAGTCCAAAATTTTGCTTCAGGATCTATACTGGTTCCCGGCGTGTGGCTGAGACTTTGGTTAATTCTTCTTCCTTCTGGGAAATTAGAGTGACATGTGCCCGTCCAAATGCCTAACAGCTACTCTCTCATTGGTTCTCCCTCTTTCCTTTCATCCTCTGCCAAATTGGCAAACTGTGCGAACCAGGATGTTAAAGGGGCTGTCTCTCCAAGTTGGGAGATTGATAGTAAAGCAGTTGGAAAGTCAAACCGGAGCACCAGGAGAGGGACTATTAGTTGAGTTTTAGAAACCTTTCATATTCACAGTGTGTCCATTCTCTAGGTTTCCCATACATGTTATAGCTGTAGTAATATTCCCTTCAACCTGGAGATTTGGGACCCTTGGAATGTGTGCCACGCAGTATTGCATTAAATGGTCTGCATTTGCTCACCGAATCTCAACAATCCTCTCAGTCCCAAGTGTCCGGCCTTATGCCACTTCCAAGTGTCGTTGTAGATAGGGTCATTCCAGGTTTCATCAGAGCCCCTGAAGGAATTGTAAAGAATTTCCCTGTATTTTTGTTTTGTTATTGAAATTCCTTTTTATAGTGGGTTTGAACTGATTCTCACTGCCATGTTTATGCGATTCTAGACACACTTGATTCCCTTACGGAGACTTATCAGTACATTGGTTTTAAGATTCTTACTAGTCAGATATATTCGTCAGCGGGAAATATGGGTTTTTGATTCCCTTTCACTGTGGAAGGTGTAGGTCTTGTCTACTTCGTAGGTGATTTTTGGAACTGTACCTCTACTAATATCAAACTCTAGTTTTATGCATCACCCCACCTCTCCTTCCCACTTAAGCAGGCATAAGAGTTTTTTCTAAATTTGAGACTCTGTTCTCTTTCCTAATTCAGTTCATGTGTAGCCATGTTTACAGGACCTTCATAAGTGATATCTTATGATAAGTTACTTTTTCTCTGTGACTTATTTCACTTAGAATCATCGTACGTGAATCCACTCATTTTGCTGCTACTGGCCTTATGACATTAATTTCATGGATGAGGGATATACCATTCTACGAAAGTAACACAATTTCTTAAACCATTTTTGTCTTTCCTGGGATATTTAAGGTGTACCCAAGTTGAGGTTCTTGTAAGCAGTGCAGCCCTAAATTTTGTGGTGGCTCTGTCTTTTTGATTTTCAGTTTTACCAAGGTATATTCCCTAGACTGGAAGTGCCCTTGGCTCTGTAGCTCTGTTGTTTACTTGTTTTAGGGAACACAATGCACTCCTCCGGAGAGGCAGTTGGCAATTTACATCCCGCCCATCAGCATAACTAGGCTCCCTGTTCTCCAGGGCCTCTCTTGCCTTTCTGGTTTTTACACATTTTGCGGATGTCCCTTTTGACCACTGGGAAGTGACACTTCTTTGTAGTGCAGATTTGCATTGCCCACTTGCTTGCTTGGGCAAAAATGTCATTTGCGTTTTATCCTGAATATATTCAGGAGAAAACGCATATGCCCTTCTTGGCCAAGTGCATCATTGTCGAAGTTCTGCCCCTCTTTCTGTGCCTTAAAGGCGATTCCAATGTACCTCTTGAAATCTGTTTCCTGCTATTCTGGCTCGCTTTCATATCCGCCTCGTTGCCTTCCCTCAACAGATTTTTGGATGATAGTTGTCCTTTATTACTCTTCCAGTTTGTGAATTGCTGTGCCTCTGAGCTCCATTTTTCAACTCGTTTTTTGTGAGCTGACCACAAGTCCAAAATTTTGGTTCAGGAACTATACTGGTTCTCCGCGGATGGCTGAGACTTTGGTTAATTCTTCTTCCTGCCGGGAAACCAGAGTGACATATGCCCGTCCAAATGCCTAACAGCTTCTCTCTCATTGGTTCTCTCTTTTTCCTTTCATCCTCTGCCAAATTGGCAACCTCTGCGAACCAGGAGGTTAAAGGGTCTGTCTCACCAAGTTCGGAGATTGATTGTAAAGCAGTTGAAAATTCAAACCGGAGCACCAGGAGATGGACTATTACTTGAGTTTTAGAAACCTTTCATTTTCACAGTGTGTCCATTCTCTATGTTTCCGGTACATGTTATAGCTGTAGTAATATTTCCTTAAACCTGGGGAGTTGGGACGCTTGGAATGTGTGCCACGCATTATTGCTTTAAATGGTCTGCATTTGGTGACCAAATCTCACCAATACTCTCAGTCCCTAGTGTCCGGCCTTATGCCACATCCAGCTGTCTTTGTAGATAGGGTCATTCCAGGTTTCATCAGAGCCCCTGAAGAAATGTAAAGAATTTCCCTGTTTTTCTTTTTTGTTTTTGAAATTCCTTTTTATAGTGGGTTTGAGCTGATTCTCACTGCCATTTTTATGCCAGTGTAGACACACTTGATTCCCCTATGGAGACATATCAATACAAAGCTTTTAATATTCTTACTAGTCAGATATATTCCTCTGCAGGAATATGGGGTTTTGAATCCTTTCACTGACGAAAGTGTAGGTCTTGTCTATTCCGTAGTTGGTTTCTGGAACGGTACCTGTACTAATATCAAACTCTGGTTTTATGCATCACCCCACCTCTCCTTCCCCCTTAAGCAGGCATAAGAGTGTTTTCTAAATGTGAGACTCTGTTCTCTTCCCTAACTCAGTTCATGTGTAGCCATGTGTGCGGGATAGTCATAAGTGATATCTTATGAAAAGTTTCTTTTTCTCTGTGACTTATTTCACTTAGAATCATCGTACCTGAATCCACTCATTTTGCTGCTACTGGCCTTATGACATTGATTTCATGGCTGAGGGGTATTCCATCTTACGTAAGTAACACAATTTCTTGAACCATTTGTGTCTATCCTGGGTTATTTAAGGTTTTACCCAAGTTGAGGTTCTTGTAAGCAGTGCAGCCCTAAATTTTTGGGTGGCGCTGTCCTATTGATTTTCAGTTTTCCCAAGGTATATTCCCCAGACTGGAAGTGCACTTGGCTCTGTAGCTCTGTTGTTAACTTGTTTAAGGGAACACAAAGCACTCCTCCAGAGAGGCAGTTGGCAATTTACATCCTGCCCATCAGCATAACTAGGCTCTCTGTTCTCCAGGGCCTCTCTTGCCTTTCTGGTTTTTACACATTTTACGGATGTTCCATTTCAACGGTTGGAAGTGATACTTCTTTGTAGTGCAGATTTGCATTGCCCGCTTGCTTGCTTGGCCAAAAAGGGCGTATGCGTTTTCTCCTGAATATATCGAGGAGAAAATGCATACGCACTTTTTGGCCAAGTGCATCATTGTCGAAGTTGTGCCGCTCTTCCTGTGTCTTAAAGGTGATTCCAATGTACCTCTTGAAATCTGTTTCCTACTATTCTGGCTCGCTTTCAAGTCCACCTCGTTGCCATCCCTCAACAGATTTTTGGAAGATTGTTGTCCTTTATTACTCTGCCAGTTTGTGAATTGCTGTGCCCCTGAGCTCCATTTTTCAACTCGTTTTTTGTGAGCTGACCTCAAGTCCCAAATGTTGGTTCAGGACCTATACTGGTTCCCGGCGGTTGGCTGAGACTTTGGTTTATTCTTCTTCGTGCTGGGAAATTAGAGTGACACGTGCCCGTCCAAATGCCTAACAGCTACTCTCTCATTGGTACTCCCTCTTCCCTTTCATCCTTTGCCAAATTGGCAACCTGTGCGAACCAGGAGGTTAAAGGGGCTGTCTCTCCAAGTTGGGAGATTGATAGTAAAGCAGTTGGAAAGTGAAACCGGAGCACGAGGAGAGTGACTATTAGTTGTGTTTTAGAAACCTTTCGTATTCACAGTGGGTCCATTCTCTAGGTTTCCCGTACATGTTATAGCTGTAGTAATATTCCCTTTTATTTGGAGAGTTCGGACCCAAGGAATGTTTGCCACGCATTATTGCTTTAAAGGGTCTGCATTTGCTCACCCAATCTGACCAATCGTATCAATCTCAAATTTCCAGCCTTATGCCACACCCAGCTGTCATTGTAGAAAGGGTCATTCCAGGTTAGATCAGAGCCCCTGAAGGAATTGTAAAGAATATCCCTGTTTTTTTGTTTTGTTTTTAAATTCCTTTTTATCGTGGGTTTCCGCTGATTTCCACTGCCATGTTTATGACAGTCTAGACACACTTGATTCCCTTACGGAGACATATCAATACATAGGTTTTAAGATTCTTACTAGTCAGATATATTCCTCTGCAGAGAATAGGGGTGTTGAGTCCCGTTCACTGAGGAAGGAGTTGTTCTTGTCTATTCTGTATTTGGATTATGGAATGGTACTGGTGCTAATATGAAACTCTGGTTTTATGCATCTCGCCACATCTCCTTTCCCCGTAAGCAGGCATAAGTATGTTTTCTATATGTGAGACTCTGTTCTCTTTACAAATTCAGTTCATGTGCACACATGTTTACATTTCCTTCATAAGTGATATCTTATGTCAGAGTGCTCCATGGATCTTGTCATCATAATGCTCCATGATGCTTGTCACCAAGATTATCCATGGTCTTCTCATCACAGTGCTCCACGGTCTTGCCATCACATTGCTCCATGTCCCTTGTCATCACAATTCTCCACCTCTTTGTCACCACAATATTCCATGACATTTCTCATCAAAATGTTACATGCTCTTGTCAGCACAATTCTCCGTGCACCTGTCATCGCAATGCTCCCTGAACCCTGTCATAGCAAGCTCCATATGCTTCTCATCACAATGCTTCATGACATTGTTATAAAAATTATCAATGTCCCTTGACATCACAATGCTCCCTGCCATTGTCAACACAATTCTCCATGTCCCCGTCATCACAATCCCCTATGACACTTGTTATCACATTGTTCCATGCCCTTGTCATCACAGTGGTCCAGGCCCTATTCACAAAAGTCTCTGTGACCTTTGTCACCACACTGCTCCATGAAATTTTCATCACAATGCTCTGTGTCCCTTGTCATCACAATGCTCCTTGCCTTTGTCAGCACAATGCTCCATGACACATGTCATCACAATGTGCCATGCTCTTTTCATCACAATGCTCCACATCCTTTTCATCTCTATGCTCCATAAAACTTGTCATCACAATGCTCCATTCACTTCTCATCAAAATGCTCTCTCACCACATATATCACAATGTTCCATCACTAGTCATCACAATACTCTCTCACCCCTGTTATCACAATGTTCCATGACCCCTGTCATCACAGAGCTACATGCCCTTATCATCACAATGCTCCATGACCCCTGACATCACAATGTTCCATAACACCTGTCACAAAATGCTCCATGACCCATTTCATCACAATGCTCCATGACCATTGTCATCACAATGTTCCAAGCCCTTGTCATCAAAATGCTCCATTACCTTTGTCATCACAATCCTCCATGACACTTGGTATCACAATGCTCCATGCCATTGTCATCACAATGGACAATGACTTATGTCATCACAATGCTCCCTGACAACTGTCTTCACAATACTCCATGACCTTGTCATCACAATGTTCATTGCCCTTGTCATCACAATGCGCCATGACCACTGTCATCACAATAATCCATGAAACATATCAGACCAATGTTCCATGACACTGTCATCACAATGCTCCATGCCCTTGTCATCAAAATGCTCCATGACCCCTGTCATCACAATGCTCCGTGACTCCAGTCATCACAATGCTTCATGACATTTGTCCTCACAATGGTCCATGCCCTCGTCACACAAGGCTCTGTGACCTTTGTCACCACAATGATCCATGCCCTTGTCATCTCAATGCTCCATGCCCACTGTCATCAAAATAATCCATGAAACTTGTCAGAACAATGTTCCATGCCCTTGTCATCATATTGCTCCATGCCCTTGTAATCACAATGCTCCATGACCCCTGTCATCACAGTGCTCCGTGACTCCAGTCACCACAATGATTCAGGACCTTTCTCATCACAATGGTCCATGCCCTCGTCACACAAGGCTCTGTGATATTTGTCACCACAATGCTCCATGAAATTTTCATCACAATGCTCAGTGTCCCTTGTCATCACAATGCTGCATGCCTTTGTCAGCACAATGCTCCATGACACTTGTAATCAAAATGCTCCATGCACTTGTCAGCACAATGCTCCATGACACATGTCATCATAATGCTCCATTGCCTTCTCATTACAATGCTCCATGCCCTTGTAATCACTTTGCTTCAAAACCCCTGTAATCTCAATGCTCCATGCACCTTTTCATCAGAATGCTCCAAGGCCCTTTTCATCAAAATGCTCCATTACCCCTGACATCACAAGGTTCCATAACCCCTGTCATCAAATTGTTCCATGACACTTTTCATCAATTTGCTCCATGACCCTGTCATCACAATGCTCCCTTCCCTTATCATCACAATGCACCACGACCTTGTCATCAAAATGCTCCATGACCTTTGTCATCACAATGCTCCATGACCCTTGGCATCACAATGCTCCATGCCATTTCATCACAATGCTACATGAAACCTCTCATCACATTGCTCCATGCCCTTGTCACCACAATGCTCCATGAGGCTTGTCATCACAACGCTCGATACCCTTCTCATCACAATGCTCCATGCCCTTGTCATTACAATCCTCCATAACACATGTATCACAGTGTTCCGTACCCTAGTCATCACAATGTTCCAGGCCGAATCTCATCACAATAATCCATGAAATTTTCAGACCAATGTTCCATGCCCTTGTCATCACAATGCTCCAAGACCCCTGTAATCACAATGCTCCATGCCCTTGTCATCAGAAAGATCGATGACACATGTCATCAGTATGCTCCAAGGCCTTCTCATCACAATGCTCCATACCCTTGTCATCACAATGCTCCAAGAGCCCTGTAATCACAATGCTCCATGCCCCTATTCATCAGAATGCTCCATGAGACTTGTCATCACAAGGCTCCATGGTCTTCTCATCACACTGCTCCAGGACTTTGTCATCACAATGCTCCATTCCCTTGTCATCACAATGCTCCTTGACCACTGTCATCACAATACTCCATGAATATTTTCAGGCCAATGCTCCATGACCTTCTCATCACAGTGCTCCATGACCCATGTCATCACAATGCTCCATGACCCCTCTCATCACAATGCTCCATGACACCTGTCATCACAATGCTCCATGCCCCTTGTCATTACAGTGATCCATGACGCTCTTCATCATAATTATCCATGGTCTTTTCATCCCAATGCTCCACGGTCTTGCTATCACAATTCTCCATGCCCTGTTCATCACAATGCTCCATGTCCCAAGTCATTACAATTCTCCACGTCCTTGTCATCACAATGCTTCGTGACACTTCTCATCACAATGTTACATGATCTTGTCATCACATTTCTCCATGCACTTGTCATCGAAATGCTCTATGACCACTGTCTTAGCAAGCTCCATGCGCTTGTCATCACACTGCTTCACGACGTTGTCATCAAAATTCTCAATGGCCCTTGTCATCACAATGCTCCATGCCCTTGTCATCACAATGCTCCATGACCCTTGTCATCACAATGTTCCAAGCACTTGTCATCAAAATGCTCCATTACCTTTGTCATCACGATCTTCCATGACACTTGGTATCACAATGCTCCATGCCATTGTCATCACAATGGACAATGACATATGTCATCACAATGCTCCCTGACACCTGTCTTCACAATACTCCATGACCTTGTCATCACAATGTTCCATGCCCTTGTCAACACAATGCGCCATGCCCACTCTCATAACAATAATCCATAAATCTTGTCAGAGCAATGCTCCATGACACCTGTCATCTCAATGCTCCGTGACTCCAGTCATCACAATGCTTCATGACCATTGTCATCACACTGGTGCATGCCCTCTTCAAACAAGGTTCTATGATTTTTTTCACCACAATGCTCCATGAATATTTCATCACAATGCTCTGTGTCCCTTGTCATCAAAATGCTCCATGCCTTTGTCACCACAATTCTCCATGCCCTTGTCATCACAATGCTCCATGCCCACTGTCATCAAAATAATCCATGAAACTTGTCAGACCAAGGATCCATGCCCCTGTCATCATATTGCTCCATGCCCTTGTAATCACAATGCTCCATGACCCCTGTCATCACAGTGCCCCATGACTCCAGTCATCACAATGATTCATGACCTTTCTCATCACAATGGTCCATGCCCTCGTCACACAAGGCTCTGTGATATTTGTCACCACAATGCTCCATGAAATTTTCATCACAATGCTCTGTGTCCCTTGTCATCACAATGCTCCATGACACATGTCATCACAATGTGCCATGCTCTTTTCATCAGAATGCTCCACATCTTTTTCATTGCTATGCTCCATAAAACTTGTCATCACAATTCTCCATGCACTTCTCATCAAAATGCTCTCTCACCACATATATCACAATGTTCCATCACTAGTCATCACAATACTCGCTCACCCCTGTTATCACAATGTTCCATGACCATTGTCATCACAGTGCTACATGCCCTTATCATCACAATGCTCCATGACCCCTGACATCACAATGTTCCATAACCCCTGTCACAAAATGCTCCATGACCCATTTCATCACAATGCTTCATGACCCCTGACATCACAATGTTCCATAACCCCTGTCATGAAAATATTCCATGACACTTTTCATCAAATTGCTCCATGACCCTGTTATTACAATGCTCCCTGCCCTTCTCATCACAATGCACCACGCCCTTGTCATCAAAATGCCCCATGACATTTGTCATCACAAAGCTCCATGACCCTTGTCATCACAATGCTCCATGCAATTGTCATCACAATGCTCAATGAAATCTCTCATCACATTGCTCCATGCCCTTGCCATCACAATGCTCCATTACACCTGTCATAACAATGCTCCATGACTCCTGCCATCACAATGTTCCACGGCCTTGTCATCACAATGCTCCATGACCCTTGCCATCACAATGCCCCAAGACCTCTGTAATCACAATTCTCCATGCCACTTTGAATCTCAATGCTCCATGAACACTGTCATCACAATGCACCATGCCCATCATCATAATGATTCATGCTATTGTCATCACAATGAAATCAAAATGCTCCATGTCCTCTGTCATCACAATGCTCCAAACACTTCTGATCACAGTGCTCCATAACACTTGTCATTACTTGCCCCATGACCCTAGTCATCACAATTATGCAAGGTCTTCTCATCACAATGCTCCATGAGCTTTGTCACCACAATGCTCAATACACTCGGCATCACAATGCTCGCTGACACTTGTCATCAGTATGCTCCTTGAACAATGTCATGACAAGGCTCCATGCCTTTTTCATCACAATGATCCATTCCCTTTTCATCACAATGCTCCAAGACCCCTGTTATCACAATGCTCTGTGACTCCAGTCATCACAATGCTTCATGACATTTGTCATCACAATGGTCCATGACCTCGTCACACAAACATCTGTGACCCTTGTCAACACAATGCTCCATGATATTTTTATCACAATGCTCTGTGACCCTTGTCATCACAAAGCTCCATGCCTTTGTCAGCACAATGCTCCATGACTCTTGTCATCACAATGCTCGATGCGCGTTTCAGCACAATGCTCCATAATCGATGTCATCACAATGCACCATGCACTTGTCATCACAATGCTCCACATCCTTGTCATCAAAATGCTCCATAAACCTTGTCATCACAATGCTCCATGCACTTCTCCTCAAAATGCCTTCTCACCACTGATATCACAATGTTCCATCACTAGTCATCACAATACTCCCTCACCCCTGTCATCACAATATTCCATGACCCCTGTAATCACAATTCTCCATGCCCTTGACATCAGAAAGCTCCATGACGCATTTCATCAGAATGCTCCAGGACCTTCTCATCACAGTGCTCCATGCCCTTGTCATCACAATGCTCCAACACCCCTGTAATCACAATGCTCCATGCCTCTTTTCATCTCAATGCTCCATGAACCCTGTCATCACAATGCACCGTGCCCATCACCATAATATTTCATGCTATTGTCATCACAATGAAATCAAAATGCTCAATGACCTCTGTCATCACAATGCACCAAATCCTTCTGATCACAATGTTCCATAACACTTGTCATCACAAAGCCCCATGACGCTGGTCATCACAATTATCCATGGTCTTCTCATAACAATGCTCCATGATCTTTGTCATCACAGTGCTCAATACACTTATCATCACAATGCTCCCTGACAGTTGTCATCAGTATGCTCCTTGAACCCTGTCATGACAAGGCTCCATGCATTTTTCATCACAATGATCCATTCCCCTTTCATCACAATTCTCCAAAACCCCTGTAATCACAATGCTCCATGTCCTTGTCATCACAAAGCTCCATGACTCATGTCATCAGAATGCTCCATTGCCTTCTCATCACAATGCTCTATGCCCTTGTAATCACATAGCTTCAAAACCCCTGTAATCTCAATGCTCCATGCAACTTTTCATCAGAATGCTCCATGACTTTGTCATCACAATGCTACATGACCATTCTCATCGCAATGTTCCAAGCCCTTCTCATCAAAATGCTGCATTACTTTGGCATCACAATCCTCCATGACACTTGGTATCACAATGCTCCATGCCAGTGTCATCACAATGGACAGTGACATATGTCATCACAATGCTCCCTGACACCTGTCTTCACAATACTCCATGACCTTGTCATCACAGTGTTCCATGCCCTTGTCATCAAAATGCGCCATGCCCCCTGTCATCACAATAATCCATGAAACATATCAGACCAATGTTACATGCCCCTATCATCACATTGCTCCATGCCCTTGTCATCACAATGCTCCATGACCCCTGTCATCACAATGCTCCCTGCCCTTCTCATCACAATGCACCACACCCTTGTCATCAAAATGCCCCATGACATTTGTCATCAGAAAACTCCATGACACTTGGCATCACAATGCTCCAGGCCATTGTCATCAAAATGCTCAATGGAATCTCTCATCACATTGCTCCATGCCGTTGTCATCACAATGCTCCATTACACCTATCATAACAATGCTCCATGACCCCTGCCATCACAATGTTCCACGGCCTTGTCATCCCAAGGCTCCATGACCCTTGTCATTAAAATGCTCCCAGATCTCTGTAATCACAATTCTCCATGCCACTTTTCATCTCAATGCTCCATGAACACTGTCATCACAATGCACCATGCCCATCATCATAATGATTCATGCTATTGTCATCACAATGAAATCAAAATGCTCCATGTCCTCTGTCACCACAATGCTCCAAACCCTTCTGATCACAATGTTCCATAAAACTTGTCGTCACATGCCCAATGAAGCTCATCATCACAATTATGCAAGGACTTCTCATCACAATGCTCCATGACCTTTGTCACCACAATGCTCAATACACTTGGCATCACAATGCTCGCTGACACTTGTCATCAGTATGCTCCTTGAACACTGTCATGACAAGGCTCCATGCCTTTTTCATCACAATGATCCATTCCCTTTTCATCACAATGCTCCATGACCCTTGTCATCACAATGTTGCAAGCACTTGTCATCAAAATGCTCCATTACCTTTGTCATCACAATCCCCCATGACACTTGGTATCACAATGCTCCATGCCATTGTCATCACAATGAACAATGGCATATGTCATCACAATGCTCCCTGACACCTGTCTTCACAATAATCCATGACCTTGTCATAACAAAGTTCCATGCCCTTGTCATCACAATGCGCCATGCCCACTCTCATCACAATAATCCATAAATCTTGTCAGAGCAATGCTCTATGATCCCTGTCATCACAATTCTCCGTGACACCAGTCATCACAATGATTAATGACTTTTGTCCTCACAATGGTCCATGCCCTCGTCACACAAAGCTCTGTGATCTTTGTCACCACAATGCTCCATGAAATTTTCATCACAATGCTCTGTGTCCCTTGTCATCACAATGCTCCATGCCTTTGTCAGCACAATGCTCCATGACACTTGTCATCAAAATGCTCCATGCACTTGTCAGCACAATGATCCATGACACATGTCATCACAATGTGCCATGCTCTTTTCATCACAGTGCTCCACATCCTTTTCATCGCTATGCTCCATAAAACTTGTCAACACAATGCTCCATGCACTTCTCATCAAAATGCTCTCTCACCACATACATCACAATCTTCCATCACTAGTCATCACAATACTCGCTCAACCCTGTCATCACAATGTTCCATGACCACTGTCATAACAGTGCTACATGCCCTTATCATCACAATGCTGCATGACCCCTGACATCACAATGTTCCATAACCCCTGCCACAAAATGCTCCATGACACTTTTCATCACAATGCTCAAAGACCCTGTAATCACAATGCTCCATGTCCTCGTCATCACAAAGCTCCATGACACATGTCATTAGAATGCTCCATTGCCTTCTCATCACAATGCTCCATGCCCCTGTAATCACATTGCTTCAAAACCCCTGAAATCTAAATGCTCCATGCACCTTTTCATCAGAATGCTCCATGCTCTTGTCATCACAATGCAACATGACCTTTGTCATCGCAATGTTCCAAGCCCCTGTCATTAAAATACTCCATTACCTTTGTCATCACAATCCTCCATGACATTTGGTATCACAATGCTCCATGCCATTGTCATCACAATGGACAATGACATATGTCATCACAATGTTCCCGGACACCAGACTTCACAATACTCCATGACCTTGTCATCACAATGTTCCATGCCCTTGTCATCACAATGCGCCAGGCCCACTGTCATCACAATAATCCATGAAACATGTCAGACCAATGATCCATGCGCCTGTCACCACAATGCTCCATGCCCTTGTCATCACAATGCTCCATGACCCCTGTCATCACAATGCTCCATGACTCCAGTCATCACACTGCTTCATGACCTTTGTCCTCACAATGGTCCATGCCCTCGTCACACAAGGCTCTGTGACCTTTGTCACCACAGTGCTCCATGAAATTTTCATCACAATGCTCTTTGTCCCTTGACATCAAAACGCTCCATGTGCTTGTCAGCACAATGCTCCATGACGCATGTCATCACAATGTGCCATGCTCTTTTCATCACAATGCTACACATCCTTTTCATCGCTATACTCCATAAAACTTGTCATCCCAATGCTCCATGCACTTCTCATCAAAATGCTCTCTCACCACATATATCACAATGTTCCATCACTAGTCATCACAATACTCGCTCACCCCTGTCATCACAATGTTCCATGACCACTGTCATCACAGTGCTACATGCCCTTATCATCACAATGCTCCATGACCCCTGACATCACAATGTTCCATAAACCCTGTCATCAAAATATTCCATAACCCCTGTCATCAAAATGTTCCATGACACTTTTCATCAATTTGCTCCATGACCCTGTCATCACAATGCTCCC
This sequence comes from Hyperoodon ampullatus, assembly GCF_949752795.1. Classification (NCBI taxonomy): domain Eukaryota; kingdom Metazoa; phylum Chordata; class Mammalia; order Artiodactyla; family Ziphiidae; genus Hyperoodon; species Hyperoodon ampullatus. The sequence continues at coordinate 101,334 of NW_027640459.1, read as the reverse complement.
TGCCCTTCTCATCACAATGCACCACGACCTTGTCAACAAAATGTTCCATGACCTTTGTCATCACAAGGCTCCATTAGCCTTGGCATCTCAATTCTCCATGCCATTTCATCACAATGTTACATGAAACCTCTCATCACATTGCTCCATGCCCTTGTAACCACAATGCTCCATGACGATTGTCATCACAATGCTCGATACACTTCTCATCACAATGTTCCATGCCCTTGTCATTACAATCCTCCATAACACATGTATCACAGTGTTCCGTGCCCTAGTCATCACAATGTTCCATGCCGAAACTAATCACAATAATCCATGAAATTTTCAGACCAATGTTCCATGCCCTTGTCATCACAATGCTCCATTACCACTGTCATAACAATGCTCCATGCCCTTGTCATCACAAAGATCGATGACACATGTCATCAGAATGCTCCATGGAGTTCTCATCACAATGCTCCATGACCTTGTCATCACAATGCTCCAAGACCCCTGTAATCAAAATGCTCCATGCCACTATTCATCAGAATGCTCCATGGGATTTGTCATCACAAGGCTCCATGGTCTTCTCATCACACTGCTCCAGGACCTTGTCATCACAATGCTCCATTCCCTAGTCATCACAATGCTCCTTGACCACTGTCATCACAATACTCCATGAACATTTTCAGGCCAATGCTCCATGACCTTCTCATCACAATGCTCCATGACCCTTGTCATCACAATGCTCCATGACCCATCTCATCACAATGCTCCATGACACCTGTCATCACAATGCTCCATGCCCCTTGTCATTACAGTGATCCATGATGCTCTTCATCATAATTATCCATGGTCTTTTCATCACAATGCTCCACGGTCTTGCTATCACAATTCTCCATGCCCTGTTCATCACAATGCTCCATGTCCCAAGTCATTACAATTCTCCACGTCCTTGTCATCACAATGCTTCGTGACACTTCTCATCACAATGTTACATGATCTTGTCATCACAATTCTCCATGCACTTGTCATCGAAATGCTCTATGACCACTGTCTTAGCAAGCTCCATGTGCTTGTCATCACACTGCTTCACGACGTTGTCATCAAAATTCTCAATGGCCCTTGTCATCACAATGCTCCATGCCCTTGTCATCACAATGCTCCATGACCCTTGTCATCACAATGTTCCAAGCCCTTGTCATCAAAATACTCCATTACCTTTGTCATCACGATCCTCCATGACACTTGGTATCACAATGCTCCATGCCATTGTCATCACAATGGACAATGACATATGTCATCACAATGCTCCCTGACACCTGTCTTCACAATACTCCATGACCTTGTCATCACAATGTTCCATGCCCTTGTCAACACAATGCGCCATGCCCACTCTCATCACAATAATCCATAAATCTTGTCAGAGCAATGCTGCATGACCCCTGTCATCACAATGCTCCGTGACTCCAGTTATCACAATGCTTCATGACCTTTGTCATCACAGTGGTCGATGCCCTCTTCACACAAGGCTCTGTGATCATTTTCACCACAATGCTCCATGAATATTTCATCACAATGCTCTCTGTCCCTTGTCTTCAAAATGCTCCCTGCCTTTGTCACCACAATGCTCCATGCCCTTATGATCACAATGCTGCATGCCCAATGTCATCACAATAATCCATGAAACTTGTCAGACCAATGTTCCATGCCCCTGTCATCATATTGCTCCATGCCCTTGTCATCACAATGCTCCATGACCCCTTTCATCACAATGCTCCGTGACTCCAGTCATCACAATGCTTCATGACCGATCTCATCACAATGGTCCTTGTCTTCGTCACACAAGGCTCTGTGATCTTTTTCACCACAATGCTCCATGAATATTTCATCACAGTGCTCTGTGTCCCTTGTCATCAAAATGCTCCATGCCTTTGTCAGCACAATGCTCCCTGACACTTGTCATCAAAATGCTCCATGCGCTTGTCAGCACAATGATCCATGACCCATGTCATTATAATGCGCCATGCGCTTGTCATCACAATACTCCACTTCTTTATAATTGCTATGCTCCATAACACTGGTTATAAAAATGCTCCATGCACTTCTCATCCAAATGCTGTCTCACCACCTATGTCACAATGTTACATCACTAGTCATCACAATACTCCCTCAACACTGTCATCACAGTGTTCCATGCCCACTGTCATCAGAGTGCTACATGCCATTATCATCACAATGCTCCATGACCCCTGACATCTCAATGTTCCATAAACCCTGTCACAAAATGCTCCATGACCCATTTCATCACAATGCTTCATGACCCTTTACATTACAATGTTCCATAACCCAGGTCATCAAAATATTCCATGACAGTTTTCATCAAATTGCTCCATGACCCTGTCATCACAATGCTCCCTGTCCTTCTCATCTCAATGCACCATGCCCTTATCGTCAAAATGCCCCATGACCTTTGTCATCACAAATTTCCATGACACTTGGCATCACAATGCTCCATGCCATTGTCATCAAAATGCTCAATGAAATCTCTCATCACATTGCTCCATGCCCTTGTCATCACAATACTCCATTACACCTGTCATAACAATGCTCCATGACACCTGCCATCACAATGTTCCACTGCCTTGTCATCACAAGGCTCCATGACCCTTGTCATCACAATGCACCAGGACCTCTGTAATCACAATTCTCCATGCCCATTTTCATCTCAATGCTCCGTGAACACTCTCATCACAATACTCCATGAAACATTTCAGACAAATGCTCCATGCCCTTGTCATCACAATGCTCCATTACCCCTGTCATTATAATGCTCCATGACACCTGCCATCACAAGGTTCCATGGCCTTTTCATCACAAACCTCCATGACCCTTGTCATCACAATGCTCCAAGACCCTTCTAATCACAATGCTCCATTTCTTTGTCATCACAAAGCTCCATGATGCATGCCATCAGAATGCTCCATGGCCTTCTCATCACAGTGCTCCATTCCCTTGTCATCACAATGCTCCAGCATCCCTGTAATCACAATGCTCCATTCCCCTTTTCATCTCAATGCTCCATGAACCCTGTCATCACAATGCACCATGCCCATCATCATAATGCTTCATGCTATTGTCATCACAATGAAATCAAAATGCTCCATGACCTCTGTCATCACAATGCTCCAAACACTTGTTATCACAATGTTCCATAACCCTTGTCATCACAATGCCCCATGACGCTGGTCATTACAATTATCCATGGTCTTCTCATCACAATGCTCCATGACCTTTGTCATCACAATGTTCAATACACTTGTCATCACAATGCTCCCTGACACTTGTCATCAGTATGCTACTTGAACCCTGTCATGACAAGGCTCCATGCATTTTTCATCACAATGATCCATGCCCTTTTCATCACAATCCTCCAAGACCCCTCTAATCACAATGCTCCATGTCCTTGTCATCACAAAGCTCCATTACGCATGTCATCAGAATGCTCCATGGCCTTCTCATCACAATGCTCCATGCCCTGGTCTTCACAATGCCTCAAAACCCCTGTAATCACTATGCTCCATGAACCTTTTTATCAGTATGCTCCATGACAATTGTCATCACAAGGCGCCATGGCCCTATCATCACAATGCTCCAGGACCTTCTCATCGCATTGCTTCAAAACCCCATGTAATCTCAATGCTCCATGCACCTTTTCATCAGAATGCTCCATGCCCTTGTCATCACAATGCTCCATGACTATTGTCATCGCAATGTTCCAAGCCCTTGTCATCAAAATGCTCCATTACCTTTGTCAGCAAAATCCTCCAGGTCACTATGTATCACAATGCTCCATGACATTGTCATCACAATGGACAATGACATATGTCATCACAATGCTCCCTGACACCTGTCTTCACAATACTCCATGCCCTTGTCATCAAAATGTTCCATGCCCTTGTCGGCACAGTGCGCCATGCCCACAGTCATCACAATAATCCATGAAACATGTCAGACCAATGTTCCATGCCCCTTTCATCACAATGCTCCATGCCCTTTTCATCACAATGCTCCATGACCCCTGTTATCACAATGCTCAGAGACTCCAGTCGTCACAATTCTTCTTGACCTTTGTCCTCAAATGGTCCATGCCCTCGTCACTCAAGGTTCTGTGACCTTTGTCACCACAATGCTCCATGCCCTTGTCATCTCAATTCTCCATGCCCACTGGCATCACAATAATCCATGAAACTTGTCAGAACAATGTTCCATGCCCCTCTCATCACATTGCTCCATGCCCTTGTCATCACAATGCTCCATGACCCCTGTCATCACAATGCTCCGTGACTCCAGTCATCATAATGATTCATGACCTTTCTCATCACAATGGTCCATGCCCTCGTCACACAAGGCTCTGTGATCTGTGTCACCACAACGCTCCATGAAATTTTCATCAGAATGCTGTGTGTCGCTTGTCATCACAATGCTCCATGCCTTTGTCAGCACAATGCTCCATGACACTTGTCATCAAAATGCTCCATGCGCTTGTCAGCACAATGCTCCATGACACATGTCATCACAATGTGCCATGCTGTTTTCATCACCATGCTCCACATCCTTTGCATCGCTATGCTCCATAAAACTTGTCATCACAATGCTACATGCACTTCTCATCAAAATGCTCTCTCACCACATATATCACAATGTTCCATCACTAGTCATCAAAATACTAGCTAACCCCTGTAATCACAATGTTCCATGACCACTGTCATGACAGTGCTACATGCCCTTATACTCACAATGCTCCATGACCCCTGACATCACAATGTTCCATAAACACTGTCATCAAAATATTCCATGACACATTTATTCAAATTGCTCCATGACCCTGTCATCACAATGCTCCCTGCCCTTCTCATCACAATGCACCACGCTCTTGTCATCAAAATGCCCCATGACATTTGTCATCACAATGCTCCATGACCCTTGGCATCACAATGCTCAATGCCATTGTCATCACAATGCTCAATGGAATCTCTCATCACATTGCTCCAGGCCCTTGTCATCACAATGCCCCATTACACCTGTCATAACAATGCTCCATGACCCCAGCCATCACAATGTTCCACGGCCTTTTCATCACTAGGCTCCATGACCCTTGTCATCACAATTCTCCAAGACCTCTGTAATCACAATTCTCCATGCCACTTGTCATCTCAATGCTCCATGAACACTGTCATTACAATGCACCATGCCCATCATCATAATGATTCATGCTATTGTCATCACAATGAAATCAAAATGCTCCATGTCCTCTGTCATCACAATGCTCCAAACCATTCTGATCACACTGTTCCATAACACTTGTCATCACATGCCCCATGACGCTCATCATCACATTTATGCAAGGTCTTCTCATCACAATGCTCCATGACCTTTGTCACCAGAATGCTCAATACAATTGGCATCACAATGCTCGCTCACACTTGTCATCAGTATGCTCCTTGAACACTGTCATGACAAGGATCCATGCTTTTTTCATCACAATGATCCATTCCCTTTTCATCACAATGCTCCAAAACCCGTGTTATCACAATGCTCCGTGACTCCAGTCATCACAATGCTTCATGACATTTGTCATCACAATGTTCCATGACCTCGTCACACAAAGCTCTGTGACCTTTGTCACCACAATGCTCCATGAAATTTTTACCACAATGCTCTGCGACCCTTGTCATCACAAAGCTCCATGCCTTTGTCAGCATAATGCTCCATGACCCTTGTCATCACAATGCTCGATGCGCGTGTCAGCACAATGCTCCATAACCCATGTCATTACAATGCACCATGCACTTGTCATCACAATGCTCCATATCCTTGTCATCAAAATGCTCCATAAACCTTGTCATCACAATGCTCCATGCACTTTTCCTCAAAATGCCTTCTCACCACTCATATCACAATGTTCCATCACTAGTCATCACAATACTCCCTCACCCCTGTCATCACAATATTCCATGACCCCTGTAATCACAATTCTCCATGCCCTTGTCATCACAAAGCTCCATGACGCATGTCATCAGAATGCTCCATGGCCTTCTCATCACAATGCTCCATGCCCTTGTCATCACAATGCTCCAACACACCAGTTATCACAATGCTCCATGCCCCTTTTCATCTCAATGCTCTATGAACCCTGTCATCACAATGCACCGTGCCCATCACCAAAATATTTCATGGTATTGTCATCACAATGAAATCAAAATGCTCAATGACCTCTGTCATCACAATGCACCAAACCCTTTTGATCACAATGTTCCATAACTCTTGTCATCACAATGCCCCATGACGCTGGTCATCACAATTATCCATGGTCTTCTCATCACAAAGCTCCATGATCTTTGTCATCACAATGCTCAATACACTTATCATCACAATGCTCCCTGACAGTTGTCATCAGTATGCTCCTTGAACCCTGTCATGACAAGGCTCCATGAATTTTTCATCACAATGATCCATTCCCTTTTCATCACAATGCCCCAAGACCCCTATAATCACAATGCTCCATGTCCTTGTCATCACAAAGCTCCATGTTGCATGTCATCAGAATGTTCCATTGCCTTCTCATCACTATGCTCCATGCCCTTGTCATCACATTGCTTCAAAACCCCATGTAATCTCAATGCTCCATGCACATTTTCATCAGAATGCTCCATGCCCTTGTCATCACAATGCTCCATGACTATTGTCATCGCAATGTTCCAAGCCCTTGTCATCAAAATGCTCCATTACCTTTGTCAGCAAAATCCTCCAGGTCACTATGTATCACAATGCTCCATGCCATTGTCATCACAATGGACAATGACATATGTCATCACAATGCTCCCTGACACCTGTCTTCACAATACTCCATGCCCTTTTCATCAAAATGTTCCATGCCCTTGTCATCACAATGCGCCATGCCCACTGTCATCACAATAATCCATGAAACATGTCAGACCAATGTTCCATGCCCCTGTCATCACAATGCTCTATGCCCTTTTCATCACAATGCTCCATGGCCCGTTATCACAATGCTCAGAGACTCCAGTCATCACAATGCTTCTTGTCCTTTGTCCTCACAATGGTCCATGCCCTCGTCACACAAGGTTCTGTGACCTTTGTCACCACAATGCTCCATGCCCTTGTCATCTCAATTCTCCATGCCCACTGTCATCACAATAATCCATGAAACTTGTCAGACCAATGTTCCATGCCCCTCTCATCACATTGCTCCATGCCCTTGTCATCACAATGCTCCATGACCCCTGTCATCACAATGCTCCGTGAATCCAGTCATCACAAAGATTCATGACCTTTCTCATCACAATGGTCCATGCCCTCGTCACACAAGTCTCTGTGATCTTTGTGACCACAATGCTCCATGAAATTTTCATCAAAATGCTCTGTGTCCCTTGTCATCACAGTGTTCCATGCCCTTGTCATCTCAGTGCTCCATGCCCACTGTCATCACAATAATCCATGAAACTTGTCAGACCAATGTTCCATGCCCCTGTCATCACATTGCTCCATGCCCTTGTCATCACAATGCTCCATGACCCCTGTCATCACAATGCTCCGTGACTTCAGTGATCACAATGATTCATGACCATTCTCATCACAATGGTCCATGCCCTCGTCACACAAGGCTCTGTGATCTGTGTCACCACAACGCTCCATGAAATTTTCATCACAATGCTCTGTGTCCCTTGTCATCACAATGCTCCATGCCTTTGTCAGCGCAATGCTCTATGACACTTGTCATCAAAATGCTCCATGCGCTTGTCAGCACAATGCTCCATGACACATGTCATCACAATTTGCCATGCTCTTTTCAAAACAAGGCTCCACATCCTTTTCATCGCTATGCTCCATAAAACTTGTCATCACAATGCTCCATGCACTTCTCATCAAAATGCTCTCTCACCACATATATCACAATGTTCCATCACTAGTCATCACAATACAAGCTCACTCCTGTCATCACAATGTTCCATGACCACTATCATCACAGTGCTACATGCCCTTATCATCACAATGCTCCATGACCCCTGACATCACAATGTTCCATAAACCCTGTCATCAAAATATTCCATGAGCCTTTCATTCAAATTGCACAATGACCCTGTCATCACAATGCTCCCTGCCCTTCTCATCACAATGCACCATGCCCTTGTCATCAAAATGCCCCATGACATTTGTCATCACAAAGCTCCATGACCCTTGGTATCACAATGTTCCATGCCTTTGTCATCACAATGCTCCATTACACCTGTCATAACAATGCTCCATGACCCCTGCCATAACACTGTTCCACGGCCTTGTCATCACAAGGCTCCATGACCCTTTTCATCACAATGATCCAAGACCTCTGTAATCACAATTCTCCATGCCAATTTTCGTCTCAATGCTCCATGAACACTGTCATCACAGTGCACCATGCCCATCATCATAATGATTCATGCTATTGTCATCACAATGAAATCAAAATGCTCCATGTCCTCTGTCATCACAATGCTCAAAACCCTTCTGATCACAGTGTTCCATAACACTTGTCATCACATGCCCTATGACGCTCGTCATCACAATTATGCAAGGTCTTCTCATCACAATGCTCCATGACCTTTGTCACCACAATGCTCAATACACTTGGCATCACAATGCTCGCTGACACTTGTCATCAGTATGCTCCTTGAACACTGTCATGACAAGGCTCCATGCCTTTTTCATCACAATGATCCATTCCCTTTTCATCACAATGCTCCAAGACCCCTGTTATCACAATGCTCCGTGCCTCCAGTCATCACAATGCTTCATGATATTTGTCATCACAATGGTCCATGACCTCGTCACCCAAAGCTCTGTGACCTTTGTCACCACAATGCTCCATGAAATTTTTTTCACAATGCTCTGTGACCCTTGTCATCACAAAGCTCCATGCCTTTGTCAGCACAATGCTCAATGACCCTTGTCATCACAATGCTTGATGCGCGTGTCAGCACAATCCTCCATAACCCATGTCATCACAATGCACCAAGCACTTGTCAACACAATGCTCCTCATCCTTGTCATCAAAATGCTCCATAAACCTTTTCATCACAATGCTCCATGCACTTCTCCTCAAAATGCCGTCTCACCAGTGATATCACAATGTTCCATCACTAGTCATCACAATACTCCCCCACACTTATCATCACAATTTTCCATGACCCCTGTAATCACAATTCTCCATGCCCTTGTCATCACAAAGCTCCATGACGCATGTCATCACAATGCTCCATGGCCTTCTCATCACAATGCTCCATGCCCTTGTCATCACATTGCTCCAACACACCTGTAATCACAATGCTCCAGGCCCTTGTCATCACAATGCTCCAACACCACTGTAATCACAATGCTCCTTGCCCCTTTTCATCTCAATGCTCCATGAACCCTGTCATCACAATGCACCGTGCCCATCACCATAATATTTCATGCTATTGTCATCACAATGAAATCAAAATGCTCAATGACCTCTGTCATCACAATGCAACAATCCCTTCTGATCACAATGTTCCATAACACTTGTCATCACAATGCCCCATGACGCTGGTCATCACAATATCCATGGTCTTCTCATCACAATGCTCCATGATCTTTGTCATCACAATGCTCAATACACTTATCATCACTATGCTCCCTGACATTTGTCATCAGGATGCTCCTTGAAGCCTGTCATGAAAAGGCTCCTGCATTTTTCATCAAAATGATCCATTCCATTTTCATCACAATGCTCCAAGAACCCTGTAATCACAATGCTCCATGTCCTTGTCATCAAAAAGCTCCATGACGCATGTCATCAGAATGCTCCATTGCCTTCTCATAGCAATGCTCCATGCCCTTGTAAACACATTGCTTCAAAACCCCTCTAATCACAATGCTCCATGCACCTTTTCATCAGAATGCTCCATGCCCTTGTCATCACAATGCTCCATGACCCTTGTCATCACAATGTTCCAAGCCCTTGTCATCAAAATGCTCCATTACCTTTGTCATCACAATCCTCCATGACACTTGTTATCACAATGCTCCATGCCATTGTCATCACAATGGACAATGACATATGTCATCACAATGCTCCCTGACACCTGTCTTCACAATACTCCATGACCTTGTCATCACAATGTTCCATGCCCTTGTCATCACAATGCGCCATTCCCACTCTCATCACAATAATCCATAAAACATGGCAGACCAATGTTCCATGCCCCTGTCATCACAATGCTCCATGCCCTTGTCATCACAATGCTCCATGAACCCTGTCATCACAATGCTCCGAGACTCCAGTCGTCACAATGCTTCATGACCTTTGTCCTCACAATGGTCCATGCCGTCGACACACAAGGCTCTGTGACCTTTGTCACCACAATGCTCCATGCCCTTGTCATCTCAAAGCTCCATGCCCACGGTCATCACAATAATCTATGAAACATATCAGACCAATGTTCCATGACCCTGTCATCACATTGCTCCATGCCCTTGTCATCACAATGCTCCATGACCCCTGTCATCACAATGCTCCGTGACTCCAGTGATCACAATGATTCATGACCTTTCTCATCACAATGGCCCATGCCCTCGTCACACAAGTCTCTGTGATCTTTGTCACCAGAACGCTCCATGAAATTTTCATCACAATGGTCTGTGTCCCTTGTCATCACAGTGCTCCATTCCCTAGTCATCTCAATGCTCCATGCCCACTGTCATCACAATAATCCATGAAACTTGTCAGACCAATGTTCCATGCCCCTGTCATCACATTGCTCCATGACCTTGTCATCACAGTGCTCCAGTACCTCTGTCATCACAATGCTCCGTGACTCCAGTGATCACAATGATTCATGACCTTTCCAATCAAAATGGTCCATGCCCTCGTCACACAAGGCTCTGTGAACTTTGTCACCACAACGCTCCATGAAATTTTCATCACAATGCTCTGTGTCCCTTGTCATCACAATGCTCCATTACCTTTGTCACCACAATGCTCAATACACTTGGCATCAAAATGCTCCCTGACACTTGTTATCAGTATGCTCCTTGAACACTGTCATGACAAGGCTCCATGCCTTTTTCATCACAATGATCCATTCCCTCTTCATCACAATGCTCAAAGACCCCTGTTATCACAATGCTCTGAGACTCCAGTCATCACAATGCTTCATGACATTTATCATCACAATGGTCCATGACCTCGTCACACAAAGCTCTGTGACCTTTGTCACCACAATGCTCCATGAAATTTTTATCACAATGCTCTGTGACCCTTGTCATCACAAAGCTCCATGCCTTTGTCAGCACAATGCTCCATAACCCTTGTCATCACAAAGCTCCATAACCCATGTCATCACAATGCACCATGCACTTGTCATCACAATGCTCCACATCCTTGTCATCAAAATGCTCCACATCCTTGTCATCAAAATGCTCCATAAACCTTGTCATCACAATGCTCCATGCACTTCTCCTCAAAATGCCTTCTCTCCACTGATATCACAATGGTCCATCACTAGTCATCACAATACTCCCTCACCCCTGTCATCACAATATTCCATGACCCCTGTAAACACAATTCTCCATGTCCTTGTCATCACAAAGCTCCATGACTCATGTCATCGGAATGCTCCATGGCTTTCTCATCACAATGCACCACGCCTTTGTCATCAAAATGCCTCATGACATTTGTCATCACAAATCTCCATGACCCTTGGCATCACAATGCTCAATGAAATCTCTCCTCCCATTGCTCCATGCCCTTGTCATCACAATGCTCCATTACACCTGTTATAACTGTGCTCCATGACACCTGCTATCACAATTTTCCACGGCCTTGGCATCACAAGGCTACATGTCCCTTGTCATCACAATGCTCCAAGACCTCTGTAATCACAATTCTCCATGACACTTTTTATCTCAATGCTCCATGAACACTGTCATCACAATGCACAATGTCCATCATCATAATGATTCATGCTATTGTCATCACAATGAAATCAAAATGCTCCATGTCCTCTGTCATCACAATGCTCCAAACCCTTCTGATCACAATGTTCCATGACACTCGTCATCACAATTATGCAAGGTCTTCTCATCACAATGCTCCAAGACCTTTGTCACCACAATGCTCAATACACTTGGCATCACCATGCTCGCTGACACTTGTCATCAGTATGCTCCTTGAACACTGTCATGACAAGACTCCATGCCTTTTTCATCACAGTGATCCATTCACTTTTCATCACAATGCTCCAAGACCACTGTTATCACAATGCTCCGTGATTCCAGTCATCACAATGCTTCATGACATTTGTCATCACAATGGTCCATGACCTCGTCACACAAACATCTGTGACCTTTGTCACCACAGTGCTCCATGATATTTTTATCACAATGCAATGTGACCCTTGTCATCACAAAGCTCCATGCCTTTGTCAGCACAATGCTCCATGACTCTTGTCATCACAATGCTCGATGCGCGTGTCAGCACAATGCTCCATAACCGATGTCATCACAATGCACCATGCACTTGTCATCACAATGCTCCACATCCTTGTCATCAAAATGCTCCATAAACCTTGTCATCACAATGCTCCATGCACTTTTCCTCAAAATGCCTTCTCACCACAGATATCACAATGTTCCATCACTAGTCATCACAATACTCCCTCACCCCTGTCATCACAATATTCCATGACCCCTGTAATCACAATTCTCCATGCACTTGTCATTAAAAAGCTCCATGACGCATGTCATCAGAATGCTATATGGCCTTCTCATCACAATGCTCCATGCCCTTGTCATCACAATGCTCCAACATCCCTGTAATCACAATGCTCCATGCCCCTTTTCATCTCAATGCTCCATGAACCCTGTCATCACAATGCACCGTGCCCATCACCATAATATTTCATGCTATTGTCATCACAATGAAATCAAAATGCTCAATGACCTCTGTCATCACAATGCACCAAACACTTCTGATCACAATGTTCCATAACACTTGTCATCACAATGCCCCATGATGCTGGTCATCACAATTATCCATGGTTTTCTCATCACAGTGCTCCATGATCTTTGTCATCACAATGCTCAATACACTTATCATCACAATGCTCCCTGACAGTTGTCATCAATATGCTCCTTGACCCCTGTCCTGACAAGGCTCCATGGATTTTTCATCACAATGATCCATTCCCTTTTCATCACAATGCTCCAAGTCCCCTGTAATCACAATGCTCCATGTCCTTGTCATCAGAAAGCTCCATGACGCATGTCATCAGAATGCTCCATTGCCTTCTCATCACAATGCTCCATGACCTTTTAATCACATTGCTTCAAAACCCCTGTAATCTCAATGCTCCATGCAAGTTTTCCTCAGAATGCTCCATGCCCTTGTCATCACAATGTTCCATGACCCTTGTCATAGCAATGTTCCAAGCCCTTGTCATCAAAATGCTCCATTACCCTTGTCATCGCAATCCTCCATGACACTTGGTATCACATTGCTCCATGCCATTGTCATCACAATGGACAATGACATATGTCATCACAATGCTCCCTGACACATGTCTTCACAATACTCCATGACCTTGTCATCACAATGTTTCATGCCCTTGTCATCACAATGCGCTATTCACACTGTCATCACAATAATCCATGAAACATGTCAGACCAATGTTCCATGCCCCTCTCATATTAATGCTCCATGCCATTGTCATCACAATGCTCCATTACCCCTCTCATCACAGTGCTCCGTGACTCCTGTCATTGCAATGATTCATGACCATTCTCATCACAATGGTCCATGCCCTCGTCACACAAGGCTCTGTGATCTTTGTCACCACCATGCTCCATGAAATTTACATCACAATGCTCTGTGTCCCTTGTCATCACCAAGCTCCATGCCTTTGTCAGCACAATGCTCCATGACACTTGTCATCGAAATGCTCCATGCGCTTGTCAGCACAATGTTCCATGACACATGTCACCACAATGTGCCATGCTCTTTTCATCACAGTGTTCCACATCCTTTTCATCGCTATGCTCCATAAAACTTGTCATCACAATGCTCTTTGCACTTCTCATCAAAATGCTCTCTCACTACATATATCACAATGTTCCATCACTAGTCATCACAATACTCGTTCACCGCTGTCATCACAATGTTCCATGACCACTGTCATCACAGTGCTACATGCCCTTATCATCACAATGCTCCATGACCCCTGACATCACAATGTTCCATAACCCCTGTCACAAAATGCTCCATGACCCATTTCATCACAATGCTTCATGACCCCTGATATCAAAATGTCCCATAACACCTGTCATCAAAATAAGCCATGACCCTTTTATTCAAATTGCTCCATGACCCTGTCATCACAATGCTACCTGCCCTTCTCACCACAATGCACCACACCCTTGTAATCAAAATGCCCCATGATATTTGTCATCACAAAGCTATGACATTTGGCATCACAATGCTCCATGCCATTGTCATCACAGTGCTCAATGAAATCTCAAATCACATTGCTCCATGCCATTTTCATCACAGTGCTCCCTTACACCTGTCATAACAATGCTCCATGACCCCTGCCATCACAATGTTCCACGGCCTTGTCATCACAAGGCTCCATGACCCTTGTCATCACAATGCTCCAAGACCTCTGTAATCACAATTCTCCATGCACCTTTTCATCTCAATGCTCCATGTACACTGTCATCACAATGCACCATGCCCATCATCATAATGATTCATGCTATTGTCATCACAATGAAATCAAAATGCTCCATGTCCTCTGTCATCACAATGCTCCAAACCCTTCTGATCACAATGTTCCATGACACTCGTCATCACAATTATGCAAGGTCTTCTCATCACAATGCTCCATGACCTTTGTCACCACAATGCTCAATACACTTGGCATCACAATGCTCGCTGACACTTGTCATCAGTATGCTCCTTCAACACTGTCATGACAAGACTCCATGCCTTTTTCATCACAGTGATCCATTCACTTTTCATCACAATGCTCCAAGACCCCTGTTATCACAATGCTCCGTGACTCCAGTCATCACAATGCTTCATGACATTTGTCATCACAATGGTCCATGACCTCGTCACACAAACATCTGTGACCCTTGTCAACACAATGCTCCATGATATTTTTATCACAATGCTCTGTGACCCTTGTCATCACAAAGCTCCATGCCTTTGTCAGCACAATGCTCCATGACTCTTGTCATCACAATGCTCGATGCGCGTTTCAGCACAATGCTCCATAATCGATGTCATCACAATGCACCATGCACTTGTCATCACAATGCTCCACATCCTTGTCATCAAAATGCTCCATAAACCTTGTCATCACAATGCTCCATGCACTTCTCCTAAAAATGCTTTCTCACCACTGATATCACAATGTTCCATCACTAGTCATCACAATACTCCCTCACCCCTGTCATCACAATATTCCATGACCACTGTAATCACAATTCTCCATGCCCTTGTCATCAAAAAGCTCCATGACGCATGTCATCAGAATGCTATATGGCCTTCTCATCACAACGCTCCATGCACTTGTCATCACAATGCTCCAACATCCCTGTAATCACAATGCTCCATGACCCTTTTCATCTCAATGCTCCATGAACCCTGTCATCACAATGCACCGTGCCCATCACCATAATATTTCATGCGATTGTCATCACAATGAAATCAAAATGCTCAATGACCTCTGTCATCACAATGCACCAAACCCTTCTGATCACAATGTTCCATAACACTTGTCATCACAATGCCCCATGATGCTGGTCATCACAATTATAAATGGTTTTCTCATCACAATGCTCCATGATCTTTGTCATCACAATGCTCAATACACTTATCATCACAAAGCTCTCTGACAGTTGTCATCAATATGCTCCTTGACCCCTGTCATGACAAGGCTCCATGGATTTTTCATCACAATGATACATTCCCTTTTCATCACAAGGCTCCAAGTCCCCTGTAATCACAATGCTCCATGTCCTTGTCATCACAAAGCTCCATGACGCATGTCATCAGAATGCTCCATTGCCTTCTCATCACAATGCTCCATGACCTTTTAATCACATTGCTTCAAAACCCCTGTAATCTCAATGCTCCATGCAACTTTTCCTCAGAATGCTCCATGCCCTTGTCATCGCAATGTTCCATGACCCTTGTCATAGCAATGTTCCAAGCCCTTGTCATCAAAATGCTCCATTACCTTTGTCATCGCAATCTCCATGACACTTGGTATCACAATGCTCCATGCCATTGTCATCACAATGGACAATGACATATGTCATCACAATGCTCCCTGACACCTGTCTTCACAATACTCCATGACCTTGTCATCACAATGTTCCATGCCCTTGTCATCACAATGTGCCATGCTCTTTTCATCACAGTGTTCCACATCCTTTTCATCGCTATGCTCCATAAAACTTGTCATCACAATGCTCCATGCACTTCTCATCAAAATGCTCTCTCACCACATATATCACAATGTTCCATCACTAGTCATCACAATACTCGTTCACCCCTGTCATCACAATGTTCCATGACCACTGTCATCACAATGCACCATGCCCATCATCATAATGATTCATGCTATTGTCATCACAATGAAATCAAATTGCTCCATGTCCTCTGTCATCACAATGCTCCAAACCCTTCTGATCACAATGTTCCATAACACATGTGATCACATGCCCCATGACGCTCATCATCACAATTATGCAAGGTCTTCTCATCACAATAGTCCATGACCTTTGTCACCACAATGCTCAAACACTTGGTATCACAATGCTCGCTGACACTTGTCATCAGTATGCTCCTTGAACACTGTCATGACGAGGCTCCATGCCTTTTTCATCACAATGATCCATTCCCTTTTCATCACAATGCTCCAAGACCCCTGTTACCACAAAGCTCCGTGACTACAGTCATCACAATGCTTCATGATATTTGTCCTCACAATGGTCCATGACGTCGTCACACAAAGCTCTGTGACCTTGGTCACCACAATGCTCCATGAAATTTTTATTACAATGCTCTGTGACCCTTGTCATCAAAAAGCTCCATGCCTTTGTCATCACAATGCTCCATAACCCATGTCATCACAATGCACCATGCACTTGTCATCACAATGCTCCACATCCTTGTCATCAAATGCTCCATAAACCTTGTCATCACAATGCTCCATGCACTTCTCCTCAAAATGCCTTCTCACTACTGATATCACAATGTTCTATCACAATACTCCCACACCCCTGTCATCACAATATTCCATGACACCTGTAATCACAATTCTCCATGCCCTTGTCATCACAAAGCTCCATGACGCATGACATCAGAATGCTCCATGCCCCTTTTCATCTCAATGCTCCATGAACCCTGTCATCACAATTCACCGTGCCCATCACCATAATATTTCATGCTATTGTCATCACAGTGAAATCAAAATGCTCAATGACCTCTGTCATCACAATGCAACAAACCCTTCTGATCACAATGTTCCATAACACTTGTCAACACAATGCCCCATGATGCTGGTCATCACAATTATCCATGGTCTTCTCATCACAATGCTCCATGATCTTTTTCATCACAATGCTCAATACACATATCATCACAATGCTCCCTGACAGTTGTCATCAGTATGCTCCTTGAACCCTGTCATGACATGGCTCCATGCATTTTTCATCACAATGATCCATTCCCTTTTCATCACAATGCTCCAAGACCCCTGTTATCACAATGCTCTGTGACTCCAGTCATCACAATGCTTCATGACACTTGTCATCACAATGGTCCATGACCTCGTCACACAAAGCTCTGTGACCTTTGTCACCACAATGCTCCATGAAATTTTTATCTCAATGCTCTGTGACCCTTGTCGTCACAAAGCTCCATGCCTTTGTCAGCACAATGCTCCATGACCCTTTTCATCACAATGCTCGATGCATGTGTCAGTACAATGCTCCATAACCCATGTCATAACAGTGCACCATGAACTTGTCATCACAATGCTCCACATCCTTGTCATCAAAATGCTCCATAAACATTGTCATCACAATGCTCCATGCACTTCTCCACAAAATGCCTTCTCACCACTGATATCACAATGTTCCATCACTAGTAATCACAGTATTCTCTCAACCCTGTCATCACAATATTCCATGACCCCTGTAATCACAATTCTCCATGCCCTTGTCATCACAAAGCTCCATGACGCTGGTCAACATAATTATCCATGGTCTTCTCATCACAATTCTCCATGATCTTTGTCATCACAATGCTCAATACATTTATCATCACAATGCTCCCTGACAGTTGTCATCAGTATGCTCCTTGAACACTGTCATGACAAGGCTCCATGCATTTTTCATCACAATGATCCATTCCCTTTTCATCACAATGCTCCAAGACCCCTGTAATCACAATGCTCCATGTCCTTGTCATCACAAAGCTCCATGACGCATGTCATCAGAATGCTGCATTGCCTTCTCATCACAATGCTCCATGCCCTTGTAATCTCATTGCTTCAAAACCCTTGTAATCTCAAAGATCCATGCAGGTTTTCATCAGAATGCTCCATGCCCTTGTCATCACAATGCTCCATGACCCTTTTCATCGCAATGATCCAAGCCCTTGTCATCAAAATGCTCCATTACCTTTGTCATCACAATCCTCCATGACACTTGGTATCACAATGCTCCATGCCATTGTCATCACAATGGACAATGACATATGACATCACAATGCTCCCTCACACCTGTCTTCACAGTACTCCATGACCTTGTCATCACAATGTTCCATGCCCTTGTCATCACAGTGTGCCATGCCCACTGTCATCACAATAATCCATGAAATATGTCAGACCAATGTTCCATGCCCCTGTCATCAAAATGCTCCATGCCCTTGTCATCACAATGCTCCATGAGCCCTGTCATCACAATGCTCCTTGACTCCAGTCATCACAATGCTTCATGACCATTGTCCTCACAATGGTCCATGCACTCATCACAAAAGGCTCTGTGACCTTTGTCACCACAATGCTCCATGCCCTTGTCATCTCAATGCTCCATGACCTTTGTCATCACAAAGGTCCATGACCCTTGGCATCACAATGCTCCATTCCATTGTCATCACAATGCTCCATGAACCCTCTCATCACCTTGCTCCATGAACTTGTCATCCAAATCTCCATGACGCTTGTAATCACAATGCTCGATGCCCTTCTCATCACAATGATCCTTGCCCTTGTCATTACAATCCTGCATGATCGAGGTATCACAGTGTTCCGTGCCCTTGTAATCACAATGCTCCATGCCCATACTCATCACAAAAATCCATGAAAATTTTCAGACCAATTCCCCATTCCCTTGTCATCACAAGCCTCGATGACACTTGGTATCAAAATGCTCCAAGAACACTGTAATCACAATGCTCCATGCCCTTAACATCACAAAGCTCCATGACGCATGTCATCAGAAAGTTCCATGGCCTTCTCATCAAAATGGTCCATTCCCGTGTAATCACAATGTTCCAACACCACTGTAATTACAATGCTCCATGCTCATTTTCATCTCAATGCTCCATGAACCCTGTCATCACAATGAACCGTGCCCATCACCATAATATTTCATGCTATTGTCATCACAATAAAATCAAAATGCTCATTGACCACTGTCATCAAAATGCACCAAACCCTTCTGATCAAAATGTTCCATAACACTTCTCATAACAATGCCCCATGACGCTGGTCATCACAATGATCCATGCCCTTTTCATCACAATGCTCCAAGAACCCTGTAATCACAATGCTCCATGTGCTTGTCATCACAAAGCTCCATGACACATGTCATCAGAATGCTCCATTGCCTTCTCATCACAATGCTCCATCACTAGTCATCACAATACTCCCTCACCCCTGTCATCACAATATTCCATGACCACTGTAATCACAATTCTCCATGCCCTTGTCATCACAAAGCTCCATGACGCATGTCATCAGAATGCTCCATGGCCTTCTCATCACAATGCTCCATGCCCTTGTCATCACAATGCTCCACACGCCTGTAATCACAATGCTCCATGCCCCTTTTCATCTCAATGCTCCATGAACCCTGTCATCACAATGCACCGTGCCCATCACCATAATATTTCATGCTATTGTCATCACAGTAAAATCAAAATGCTCAATGACCTCTGTCATCACAATGCACCAAACCCTTCTGATCACAATGTTCCATAACACTTGTCATCACAATGCCCCATGACTCTGTTCTTAACATTTATCCATGACCTTCTCATCACAATGCTCCATGATCTTTGTCATCACAATGCTCAATACACTTATCATCACAATGCTCCGTGACAGTTGTCATCAGTATGCTCCTTGAAACCTGTCACGACAAGGCTCCATTCATTTTTCATCACCATGATCCATTCCCTTTTCATCACAATGCTCCAAATCCCCTGTAATCACAATGCACCATGTCCTTGTCATCACAAAGCTCCATGATGCATGTCATCATAATGCTGCATTGCCTTCTCATCACAATGCTAAATGCCCTTGTAATCACATTGCTTCAAAACCCCTGTAATCTGAATGCTCCATGCACCTTTTCATCAGAATGCTCCATGCCCTTTTCATCACAATGTTCCATGACCCTTGTCATCGCAATGTTCCAAGCCCTTGTCATCAAAATGCTCCATTACATTTGTCATCACAATCCTCCATGACACTTGGTATCACAATGCTCTATGCCATTGTCATCACAATGGACAATGACATATGTCATCACAATGCACCCTGACAAATGTCTTCACAATACTCCATGACCTTGTCATCACAATGTTCCATGTCCTTGTCATCACAATGCACCATGCCCACTGTCATCACAATAATCCATGAAACATGTCAGACCAATGTTCCATGGCCCTGTCATCACAATGCTCCATGCCCTTGTCATCACAATGCTCCATGACCCCTGTCATCACAATGCTCCGTGACTCCAGTCATCACAATGCGTCATGACATTTGTCCTCACAATGGTCCATGCCCTCTTCACAAAAGGCTCTGTGACCTTTGTCACCACAATGCTCCATGCCCTTGTCATCTCAATGCTCCATGACCACTGTCATCACAATAATCCATGAAACTTTTCAGACAAATGTTCCATGACACTGTCATCATATTGCTCCATGCCCTTATCCTCACAATGCTCCATGACCCCTGTCATCACAGTGCTCCGTGACTCCAGTCATCACAATGATTCATGACCTTTCTCATCACAGTGGTCCATGCCCTCGTCAGACAAGGCTCTGTGATCTTTGTCACCATAATGCTCCATGAAATTTTCATCACAATGCTCTGTGTCCCTTGTCATCACAATGCTCCATGCCTTTGTCAGTACAATGCTCCATGACGGTTGTCATCACAAGGCTCGATACTGTTCTCATCACAATGCTCCATGCCCTTGTCATTACAATACTGCATGACACATGTACCACAGTGTTCCGTGCCCTAGTCATCACAATGCTCCATGCCCTTTTCATCACAATGCTCCAAGACCCCTGTAATCACAATGCACCATGCCCCTTTTCATCACAATGCTCCATGAGACTTGTCATCACAAGGCTCCATGGTTTTCTCATCACAATGCCCCAGGACCTTGTCAACACAATGCTCCATTACCCTGTCATCACAATACTCCATGAACATTTTCAGCCCAATGCTCCATGACCTTCTTATCACAATGCTCCATGACCCTGTCATCACAATGCTCCATGACCACTGTCATCACAGAGCTCCATGACCCCTGACAACACAATGATATGGGAATCTTGTATTCAAAATGCTCCATGTCCCCTGTCATCACAATGCTCCATGCCCTTGTCATCACAATGCTCCATGAAGCCTCTCATCACATTGCTCCATGCCCTTGTCATTACAAACCTCCATGATCCATGTATCACAGTGTTCCGTGCCCTTGCCATCACAAAGCTCTATGCCCACTCTCATCACAGTAATCCATGAAAATTTTCAGACCAATGCTTGATACCCTTGTCCTCACAATCCTCCATTGCCCATGTCATATCCATGCTCCTTGAACCCTGCCATCACAATGTTCTAGGGTCTTGTCATCAGAAGGATCCAATACCCATGTAATCACAATGCTCCATGCCCCTTTTCATCAGAATGCTCCATGAGAATTGTCACCAAAAGGCTCCATGGTCCTCTCATCACAATGCTCCAGTACCTTGTCATCACAATGGTCCATGCCCACTTCATCAAAAGGCTCTGTGAAATTTGTCACCACAATGCTCCATGAAAATTTCATCACAATGCTCTTTTACCCATGTCTTCACTATGCTCCATGCATTTGTCAGCAAATGCTCCATGATGCTTGTCATCACAATGCTCGATACTCTTCTCATCACAATGCTCCATGCCCTTGTCATTACAATCCTCCATGACACATGTATCAAGTGTTCGGTGCCCTAGTCATCACAATGCTCCATGCCGAATCTCATCACAATAATCCATGAAATTTTCAGACCAATGTTCCATTCACTTTTCATCACAATGCTCCATTACCCCTGTCATAACAATGCTCCATGACCCCTGCCATCACAATGTTCCACGGCCTTGTCATCCAAAGCTCCATGACCCTTGTCATCATAGTGCTCCAAGACCTCTGTAATCACAGTGCTCCATGCCCTTGTCGTCACAATGATTCATGACGCATATCATCAGAATGCTCCATGGCCTTCTCATGAAAATGCTCCATTCCCTTGTCATCACAATGCTCCAGGAACCCTGGATTCACAATGCTCCATGCCCCTTGTCATTACAGTGCTCCATGACGCTCGTCATCACAATTATCCGTGATCTTCTCATCACAATGCTCCACGGTCTTGCCATCACAATGCTCCATGCCCTGGTCATCACAATGCTCCATGTCCAATGTCATCACCATTCTCCACATCCCTGTCATCACAATGCTCCATGACACTTCTTATCACAATGTTACATGATCTTGTGATCACAATTCTCCATGCACTTGTCATCGCAATGCTCTATGATCCCTGTCATAGCAAGCTCCATGAGCTTGTCATCACAATGCTTCACGACATTGTCATCAAAATCCTCAATGGCACTTGTCATCACAATTCTCCAGACCTTGTAATCACAATGCTCCACGACCCTTGTCATCACAATGTTCCAAGCCCTTGTCATCAAAATGCTCCATTACCTTTGTCATCACAATCCTCCATGACACTTGGTATCACAATGCTCCATGCCATTGTCATCACAATGGACAATCACATATATCATCACAATGCTCCCTGACACCTGTCTTCACAATATTCCATAACCTTGTCATCACAATGTTCCATGCCCTTGTCATCACAATGCACCATGCCCACTGTCATCACAATAATCCATGAATCATGTCAGACCAATGTTCCATGCCCCTGTCATCACAATGCTCCATGCCATTGTCATCACAATGCTCCATGACCCCGGTCATCACAATGCTCCGTGACTCCAGTCATCACAATGCTTCATGGCCTTTGTCATCACAATGTTCCATGCCCTCGTCACACAAGTCTCTGTGACCTTTGTCACCACAATGCTCCATGTCCTTGAAATCACAAAGCTCCCTGACGCATGTCATCAGAATGCTCCATTGCTTTCTCATCACAATGCTCCTTGCCCTTGTCATCAAAATGCATCAAAACCCCTGTAATCACAATGCTCCAGGCACCTTTTCATCAGAATGTTCCATGGCCCTTTTCATCCAAATGCTCCATGACCCCTGACATCACAGTGTTCCATAAACACTGTCATCAAAATATTCCCTGATACTTTTCATCAAATTGCTCCATGACACTGTCATCAAAATGCTCCCTGCCCTTCTCATCACAATGCACCACGACCTTGTCATCAAAATGCTCCATGAACTTTGTCATCACAAAAATCCATGACCCTTGACATCACAATGCTCCATGCCATTTTCATCACAATGCTTCATGACCCCTGTAATCACAATGCTCCATGCACCTTTTCATCAGAATGCTCCATGAGACTTGTCATCTCAAGGCTTCATGGTTTTCTCATCACAATGCCCCAGGACCTTGTCATCACAATGCCCCATAACCGTGTCATCACAATACTCCATGAACATTTTCAGCCCAATGCTCCATGACCTTCTTATCACAATGCTCCATGACCCTGTCATCACAATGCTCCATGACCACTGTCATCACAGAGCTCCATGACCCCTGACAACACAATGATATGGGAATCTTGTATTCAAAATGCTCCATGACCCTTGTCATCACAATGCTCCATGCCCTTGTCATCACAATGCTCCATGAAGCCTCTCATCACATTGCTCCATGCCCTTGTCATTACAAACATCCATGATCCATGTATCACAGTGTTACGTGCCCTTGTCATCACAATGCTCTATGCCCACTCTCATCACAGTAATCCATGAAAGTTTTCAGACCAATGCTCGATACCCTTGTCTTCACAATCCTCCATTGCCCATGTCATAACCATGCTCCATGAATCCTGCCATCACAATGTTCTACGGTCTTGTCATCAGAAGGATCCAATACCCCTGTAATCACAAAGATCCATGCCCCTTTTCATCAGAATGCTCCATGAGAATTGTCACCAAAAGGCTCCATGGTCCTCTCATCACAATGCTCCAGTACCTTGTCATCTCACTCGTCCATGCCCACTTAATCAAAAGGCTCTGTGAAATTTGTCACCACAATGCACCATGAAAATTTCATCAAAATGCTCTTTTACCCATGTCTTCACTATGCTCCATGTCTTTGTCAGCACAATGCTCCATGACGCTTGTCATCACAATGCTCGATACACTTCTCATCACAATGCTCCATGCCCTTTTCATTACAATCCTCCATGACACATGTATCAAGTGTTCGGTGCCCTAGTCATCACAATGCTCCATGCCGAATCTCATCACAATAATCCATGAAACTTTCAGACCAAGGTTCCATGCACTTTACACCACAATGCTCCATTACCCCTGTCATAACAATGCTCCATGACCCCTGCCATCACAATGTTCCACGGCCTTGTCATCCAAAGCTCCATGACCCTTGTCATCATAGTGCTCCAAGACCTCTGTAATCACAATGCTCCATGCCCTTGTCGTCACAATGATTCACGACGCAGGTCATCAGAATGCTCCATGGCCTTCTCATGAAAATGCTCCATTCCCTTGTCATCACAATGCTCCAGGAACCCTGGATTCACAATGCTCCATGCCCCTTGTCATTACAGTGCTCCATGACGCTCGTCATCACAATTATCCGTGATCTTCTCATCACAATGCTCCACGGTCTTGCCATCAAAATGCTCCATGCCCTGGTCATCACAATGCTCCATGTCCAATGTCATCACAATTCTCCACGTCCTTGTCATCACAATGCTCCATGACACTTCTTATCACAATGTTACATGATCTTGTGATCACAATTCTCCATGCACTTCTCATCAGAATGCTCTATGATCCCTGTCATAGCAAGCTCCATGAGCTTGTCATCACAATGCTTCACGACATTGTCATCAAAATTCTCAATGGCCCTTGTCATCACAATGCTCCAGCCCTTGTAATCACAATGCTGCATGACCCTTATCATCACAATGTTCCAAGCCCTTGTCATCAAAATGCTCCATTACCTTTGTCATCGCAATCCTCCGTGACACTTGGTATCACAATGCTCCATGCCATTGTCATCACAATGGACAATGACATATGTCATCACAATGCTCCCTGACACCTGTTTCCACAATACTCCATAACCTTCTCATCACAATGTTCCATGACCTTGTCATCACAATGCACCATGCCCACTGTCATCACAATAATCCATGAAACATGTCAGACCAATGTTCCATGCCCCTGTCATCACAATGCTCCATGCCCTCGTCATCACAATGCTCCATGACCCCGGTCATCACAATGCTCCGTGACTCCAGTCATCAAAATGCTTCATGACCTTTGTCATCACAATGTTCCATGCCCTCGTCACACAAGGCTCTGTGACCTTTGTCACCACAATACTCCATGTCCTTGTCATCACAAAGCTCCATGACGCATGTCATCGGAATGCTCCATTGCTTTCTGATCACAATGCTCCTTGCCCTTGTCATCACAATGCTTCAAAACCCCTGTAATCACAATGCTCCATGCACCTTTTCATCAGAATGCTCCATGGCCCTTTTCATCAAATGCTCCATGACCCATGACATCACAGTGTTCCATAACCCTTGTCATCAAAATGATCCATGATACTTTTCATCAATTTGCTCCATAACCCTGTCATCACAATGCTCCCTGCCCTTCTTATCACAATGCACCACGACCTTGTCATCAAAATGCTCCATGACCTTTGTCATCACAAAGCTCCATGACCCTTGGCATCACAATGCTCCATGCCATTTCATCACAATGCTCCATGAAACTTCTCATCACATTGCTCCATGCCGTTGTCAGCACAATGCTCCATGACGCTTGTCATCACAATGGTCGATACTCTTCTCATCACAATGCTCCATGCCCTTGTCACTACAATCCCACATGACACAGGTATCACAGTGTTCCGTGCCCTAGTCATCACAATGCTCCATGCCTAATCTCATCACAATAATCCATGAAATTTTCAGACCAATGTTCCCTGCTCTTGTCATCAAAATGCTAAATTACCCCTGTCATAACAATTCTCCATGACCCCTGCCATCACAATGTTCCACCGCCTTGGCATCCAAGGCTCCATGACCTTTGTCATCACAATGCTCCAAGACCCCTGTAATCACAATGCTCCATGCCCTTGTCATCACAAAGATCCATGACACATGTCATCAGAATGCTCCATGGCCTTCTCATCAAAATGCTCCATGCCCTTGTCATCACAATGCTCCAAGACCCCTGTAATCACAATGCTCCATGCCCCTATTCATCAGAATGCTACATGAGACGTGTCATCAAAAGGCTCCATGGTCTTCTCATCACACTGCTCCAGGACCTTGTCATCACAATGCTCCATTCCCTTGTCATCACAATGCTCCTTGACCACTGTCATCACAGTACTCCATGAATATATTCTGGCCAATGCTCCATGACCTTCTCATCACAATGCTCCATGATACTTCTCATCACAATGTTACATGATCTTTTCATCACAATTCTCCATGCACTTGTCATCGCAATGCTTTATGACCCCTGTCATTGCAAGCTCCATGCGCTTGTCATCACAATGCTTCACGACGTTGTCATCAAAATTCTCGATGGCACTTGTCATCACAATGCTCCATGACCATTGTCATCACAAAGTTCCAAGCCCTTGTCATCAAAATGCTGCATTACCTTTGTCATCACAATCCTCCATCACACTTTGTATCACAAAGCTCCATGCCATTGTCATCACAATGGACAATGACATATGTCATCACAATGCTCCATGACTCCAGTCATCACAATGCTTCATGACATTTGTCATCACAATTGTCCATGCCCTCGTCACAAGGCTATGTGACCTTTCTCACCACAATGCTCCATGCCCTTGTCATCACAATGCTCCATGCCCACTGTCATCACAATAATCCATGAAACTTTTCCGACCAATGATCCATGCCCTCTTCACAGAAGGCTCGGTGGTCATTGTCACCACAATGATCCATGAACTTTTCATCACGATGCTCTTTGTCCCTTGTCATCACAATGCTCCATGCCTTTGTCAGCACAATGCTCCCTGACCCATGTCATCTCAATGAGCTATGCGCTTGTCATCACAATGCTCCACATCCTTTTCATCGCTATGCTCCATAAAACTTGTCATCACAATGCTCCATGCACTTCTCATCAAAATGTTCTCTCAACACATATATCACAATGTTCCATCTCTAGTAATCACAATACTCCCTCACCGCTGTCATCACAATGTTCCATGACCCCTGTCATCATAGTGCTACATGCCCTTATCATCACAATGCTCCATGACCCCTGACATCACAATGTTCCATAACCCTTGTCATCAAAATATTCCATGACCCGTTTCATCAAATTGCTCCATGACACTGTTATCACAATGCTCCGTGCACTTCTCATCACAATGCACATCGCCCTTGTCATCAAAATGCCCCATGACCTTTGTCATCACAAAGCTCCATTAGCCCTGTCATAACAATGATCCATGAACCCTGCCATCACAAGGTTCCGTGGCCTTGTCATCACAAGCATCCATGACCCTTGTCATCACAATGCTCCAAGACCACTGTAATCACAATGCTCCATGCCCTTGTCATCACAAAGCTCCATGACGCCTGTCATCTGAATGCTCCATGGCCTTCTCATCACAATGCTCCATGCCCTTGTCATCACAATGCTCCAACAGCCCTGTAATCACAATGCTCCATGCCCCTTTTAATCTCAATGCTCCATGAACACTGTCATCACAATGCACCGTGTCCATCACCATAATATTTCATGCTATTGTCATCAAAATGAAATCAAACTGCTCAATGACCTTTGTCACCACAATGCTCCATGAAATTTTTATCACAATGCTCTGTGACACTTGTCATCACAAAGCTCCATGCCTTTGTCAGCACAATGCTGCATGACCCCTTTCATCAAAATGCTCCATGAACCCTGACATCACAATGTTCCATAACCCCTGTCATCACAATGTTCCATGACACTTTTCATTAAATTGCTCCATGGACCTCTCATCACAATGCTCCCTTCCCTTCACAACATAAAGCAACACGCCCTTGTCATCAAAATGCCTCATGACCTTTGTCATCACACATCACCATGACACTTGGCATCACAATGCTACATACCATTGTCATCACAATTCTCCATGAACCCTCTCATCATATTGTTCCATGTCCTTGTCAGCACAAATCTCTATGACGCTTGTCATCACAATGCTCCAGGCCCTTGTCATTACAGTCCTCCATGACCCATGTATCACAGTGTTCCTTGCCCTTGTAATCACAATGCTCCATGCCCACTCTCATCACAATAATCCATGAAAATTTTCAGACCAATTCTCCATGCCCTTGTCATCACAATGCTCCATTACACTTGTCATAACAATGCTCCATGACCCCTGCCATCACAATATTGCACGGCCTTCTCATCACAAGGCTCCAGACACTTGTCATCACAATGCTCCAAGACCCCTGTAATCACAATGCTCCATGCCCTTGTCATCACAAAGCTCCATGACGCATGTCATCAGAATGCACCTCGGCCTTCTCATCACATTTCTCCATGTCCTTGTCATCACAATGCTCCAAGAACCCTGTCATCACAATGCATCATGCCCATCATCATAATTCTTCACGCCATTGTCATCACAATGCACCATGACATATGTCATCACAATGCTCCCTGACACCTGTCTTCACAATACTACATGACCTTGTCATAACAATGTTCCATTCCTTTGTTATCACAATGTGCCATGCCCACCCTCATAGCAATAATCCATGAAACTTTTCAGACCAATTCTCCATGCCCCTGTCATCACAATGCTCCATGCCCTTGTAATCACAATGCTCCATGAAACCTCACATCATAATGCTCCGTGAATCCAGTCATAACAATGCTTTATGACCTTTGTCATCATAATGGTCCATTCCCTCGTCATCACAATGCTCTGTAACACTTGTCATCACAATGCTCCATGCCTTTGTCATAACAGTGCTCCATGACCTTGTCATCACAATGGACAATGACATATATCATCACAATGCTCCCTGGCACCTGTCTTCACAATATTCCATGACCTTGTCATCACAATGTTCCATGCCCTTGTCATCAAAATGCGCCATACCCACTGTCATCACAATATTCCATGAAACATGTCAGACCAATGTTCCATGCCCCTGTCATCACAATGCTCCATGCCCTTGTCATCACAGTGCTCCAAGACCCGTGTAATCACAATGCTCCATGTCCTTGTCATCACAAAGCTTCATGACGCATGTCATCAGAATGCTCCATTGATTTCTCATCACAATGCTCCATGCCCTTGTAATCACATTGCTTCAAAACCCCTGTAATCTCAATGCTCCATGCACCTTTTCATCAGAATGCTCCATGCCCTTGTCATCACAATGCTCCATGACCCTTGTCATCACAGTGTTCCAAGCCCTTGTCATCAAAATGCTCCATTACGTTTATCATCACAATCCTCCATGACACTTGGTATCACAATGCTCCATGCCCTTGTCATCACAATGCTCCATGACCCCTGTCATCACAATGTTCCGTGACTCCAGTCATCACAATGATTCATGACCTTCCTCATCACAATGGTCCATGCCCTAGTCACACAAGGCTCTGTGATCTTTGTCACCACAATGCTCCATGAAATTTTCATCACAATGCTCTGTGTCCCTTGTCATCACAATGCTCCATGCCTTTGTCAGCACAATACTCCATGACACTTGTCATCAAAAAGCTCCATGCACTTGGCAGCACAATACTCCATGACACATGTCATCACAATGTGTCATGCTCTTTTCATCACAGTGCTCCACATCCTTTTCATCGCTATGCTCCATAAAACTTGTCATCACAATGCTCCATGCACTTCTCATCAAAATGCTCTCTCACCACATATATCACAATGTTCCATCACTCGTCATCACAATACTCGCTCACCCTTGTCATCACAATGTTCCATGACCACTGTCATCACAGTGCTACATGCCCTTATCATCACAATGCTCCATGACCCCTGACATCACAATGTTCCATAACCCCTGTCATCAAAATGTTCCATGACTCTTTTCATCAATTTGCTCCATGACCCTGTCATCACAATGCTCCCTGCCCTTCTCATCACAATGCACCACGACCTTGTCATCAAAATGCTCCATGACCTTTTTCATCACAAAGCTCCATGACTCTTGGCATCACAATGCTCCATGCCATTTCATCACAATGCTACATGAAAGCTCTCATCACATTGCTCCATGCCCTTGTCAGCACAATGCTCCATGACCCCTGTCATCACAATGCTCGATACACTTCTCATCACAATGCTCCATGCCCTTATCATTACAATCCTCCATGACACATGTATCACAGTGTTCCGTGCCCTAGTCATCACAGTGTTCCATGCCGAATCTCATCACAATAATCCATGAAATTTTCAGACCAATGTTCCATGCCCTTGTCATCACAATGCTCCATTACCCCTGTCATAACAATGCTCCATGACCCCTGCCATCACAATGTTCCACCGCCTTGTCATCCAAGGCTCCATGACCCTTGTCATCACAATGCTCCAAGACCCCTGTAATCACAATGCTCCTTGCCCTTGTCGTCACAAAGATCCATGACCCATGTCATCAGAATGCTCCATGGCCTTCTCATCACAATGCTCCATGCCCTTGTAATCACAATGCTCCAAGACCCCTGTAATCACAATGCTCCATGCCCCTATTCATCAGAATGCTCCATGAGACTTGTCATCAAAGGCTCCATGGTCTTCTCATCACACTGCTCCAGGACCTTGTCATCACAGGCTCCATTCCCTTGTCATCACAAAGCTCCTTGACCACTGTCATCACAATACTTCTTGAACATTTTCAGGACAATGCTCCATGACCTTCTCATCACTATGCTCCATGACCCTTGTCATCACAATGCTCCAAGAACCCTGTAATCACAATGCTCCATGTCCTTGTCATCACAAAGCTCCATGACGCATGTCATCAGAATGCTCCATTGCCTTCTCATCACAATGCTCCATGCCCTTGTCATCACATTGCTTCAAAACCCCTGTAATCTCAATGCTCCATGCACCTTTTCATCATAATGCTCCATGCCCTTGTCATCACAATGCTCCATGACCCTTGTCATAGCAATGTTCCAAGCCCTTGTCATCAAAATGCTCCATTACATTTGTCATCACAATCCTCAATGACACTTGGTATCACAATGCTCCATGCCATTGTCATCACAATGGACAATGACATATGTCACCACAATGCTCACTGACACCTGTCTTCACAATACTCCATGACATTGTCATCACAATGTTCCATGCCCTTGTCATCACAATGCGCCATGCCCACTGTCATCACAATAATCCATGAAAAATGTCAGACCAATGCTCCATGCCCCTGTCATCACAATGCTCCATGTCCTTGTCATCACAATGCTCCATGACCCCTGTCATCACAGTGCTCCGTGACTCCAGTCATCACAATGCTTCATGACTTTGTCCTCACAATGGTCCATGCCCTCGTCACACAAGGCTCTGTGACCTTTGTCACTACAATGATCCATGCCCTTGTCATCTCAATTCTCCATGCCCACTGTTCTCACAGTTATCCATGAAACTTGTCAGACCAATGTTCCATGCCCCTGTCATCACATTGCTCCATGCCCTTGTCATCACAATGCTCCATGACCCCTGTCATCACAGTGCTCCGTTACTCCACTCATCACAATGATTCATGACCTTTCTCATCTCAATGGTCCATGCCCTCGTCACACAAGGCTCTGTGATCTTTGTCACCACAATGCTCCATGAAATTTTCATCACAATGCTCTGTGTCCCTTGTCATCACAATGCTCCATGCCTTTGTCAGCACAATGCTCCATGACACTTGTCATCAAAATGATCCATGTGTTTCTCAGCACAATGCTCCCTGACAAATGTCATCACAATGTGCCATGCTCTTTTCATCACAATGCTCCACATCCTTTTCATCGCTATGCTCCATAAAACTTGTCATCACAATGTTCCATGCACTTCTCATCAAAATGCTCTCTCACCACATATATCAAAATGTTCCATCACTAGTCATCACAATACTCGCACACCCCTGTCATCACAATGTTCCATGACCACTGTCATCACAGTGCTACATGCTCTTATCATCACAATGCTCCATGACCGGTGACATCACAATGATCCATAACCCCTGTCATCAAAATGTTCCATGATACATTTCATCAATTTTCTCCATGACCCTGTCATCACAATGCTCCATGCCCTTCTCATCACAATGCACCACGACCTTGTCATCAAAATGCTCCTTGACCTTTGTCATCACAAAGATCCATGACACTTGGCATCACAGTGCTCCTTGCCATTTCATCACAATGCTACATGTAACCTCCCATCACATTGCTCCATGCCCTTGTCAGCACAATGCTCCATGAAACATGTCATCACAATGTGCCATGCTCTTTTCATCACAATGCTCCACATCCTTTTCATCACTATGCTCCATAAAACTTGTCATCACAATGCTCCATGAACTTCTCATCAAAATGCTCTCTCACCACATATATCACAATGTTCCATCACTAGTCATCACAATACTCGCTCACCCCTGTCATCACAATGTTCCATGACCACTGTCATCACAGTGCTACATGCCCTTATCATCACAATGCTCCATGACCCCTGACATCACAATGTTCCATAACCCCTGTCATCAAAATGTTCCATGACACTTTTCATCAATTTGCTCCATGACCCTGTCATCACAATGCTCCCTGCCCTTCTCATCACAATGCACCACGACCTTGTCATCAAAATGCTCCATGACCTTTTTCATCACAAAGCTCCATGACTCTTGGCATCACAATGCTCCATGCCATTTCATCACAATGCTACATGAAAGCTCTCATCACATTGCTCCATGCCCTTGTCAGCACAATGCTCCATGACCCCTGTCATCACAATGCTCGATACACTTCTCATCACAATGCTCCATGCCCTTGTCATTACAATCCTCCATGACACATGTATCACGGTGTTCCGTGCCCTAGTCATCACAGTGTTCCATGCCGAATCTCATCACAATAATCCATGAAATTTTCAGACCAATGTTCCATGCCCTTGTCATCACAATGCTCCATTACCCCTGTCATAACAATGCTCCATGACCCCTGCCATCACAATTTTCCACCGCCTTGTCATCCAAGGCTCCATGACCCTTGTCATCACAATCCTCCAAGACCCCTGTAATCACAATGCTCCTTGCCCTTGTCGTCACAAAGATCCATGACCCATGTCATCAGAATGTTCCATGGCCTTCTCATCACAATGCTCCATGCCCTTGTAATCACAATGCTCCAAGACCCCTGTAATCACAATGCTCCATGCCCCTATTCATCAGAATGCTCCATGAGACTTGTCATCAAAGGCTCCATGGTCTTCTCATCACACTGCTCCAGGACCTTGTCATCACAAGGCTCCATTCCCTTGTCATCACAATGCTCCTTGACCACTGTCATCACAATACTTCTTGAACATTTTCAGGCCAATGCTCCATGACCTTCTCATCACTATGCTCCATGACCCTTGTCATCACAATGCTCCAAGAACCCTGTAATCACAATGCTCCATGTCCTTGTCATCACAAAGCTCCATGACGCATGTCATCAGAATGCTCCATTGCCTTCTCATCACAATGCTCCATGCCCTTGTCATCACATTGCTTCAAAGCCCCTGTAATCTCAAAGCTCCATGCACCTTTTCATCATAATGCTCCATGCCCTTGTCATCACAATGCTCCATGACCCTTGTCATAGCAATGTTCCAAGCCCTTGTCATCAAAATGCTCCATTACATTTGTCATCACAATCCTCAATGACACTTGGTATCACAATGCTCCATGCCATTGTCATCACAATGGACAATGACATTTGTCATCACAATGCTCACTGACACCTGTCTTCACA
Organism: Hyperoodon ampullatus; assembly: GCF_949752795.1. Classification (NCBI taxonomy): domain Eukaryota; kingdom Metazoa; phylum Chordata; class Mammalia; order Artiodactyla; family Ziphiidae; genus Hyperoodon; species Hyperoodon ampullatus. The sequence goes on along the minus strand of NW_027640459.1, from coordinate 66,471 downwards.
ATACTCCATGACATTGTCATCACAATGTTCCATGCCCTTGTCATCACAATGCGCCATGCCCACTGTCATCACAATAATCCATGAAAAATGTCAGACCAATGCTCCATGCCCCTGTCATCACAATGCTCCATGTCCTTGTCATCACAATGCTCCATGACCCCTGTCATCACAGTGCTCCGTGACTCCAGTCATCACAATGCTTCATGACTTTGTCCTCACAATGGTCCATGCCCTCGTCACACAAGGCTCTGTGACCTTTGTCACTACAATGATCCATGCCCTTGTCATCTCAATTCTCCATGCCCACTGTTCTCACAGTTATCCATGAAACTTGTCAGACCAATGTTCCATGCCCCTGTCATCACATTGCTCCATGCCCTTGTCATCACAATGTTCCATGACCCCTGTCGTCACAGTGCTCCGTTACTCCACTCATCACAATGATTCATGACCTTTCTCATCTCAATGGTCCATGCCCTCGTCACACAAGGCTCTGTGATCTTTGTCACCACAATGCTCCATGAAATTTTCATCACAATGCCCTGTGTCCCTTGTCATCACAATGCTCCATGCCTTTGTCAGCACAATGCTCCATGGCACTTGTCATCAAAATGATCCATGTGTTTCTCAGCACAATGCTCCCTGACAAATGTCATCACAATGTGCCATGCTGTTTTCAGCACAATGCTCCACATCCTTTTAATCGCTATGCTCCATAAAACTTGTCATCACAATGTTCCATGCACTTCTCATCAAAATGCTCTCTCACCACATATATCAAAATGTTCCATCACTAGTCATCACAATACTCGCACACCCCTGTCATCACAATGTTCCATGACCACTGTCATCACAGTGCTACATGCTCTTATCATCACAATGCTCCATGACCGGTGACATCACAATGATCCATAACCCCTGTCATCAAAATGTTCCATGATACATTTCATCAATTTTCTCCATGACCCTGTCATCACAATGCTCCATGCCCTTCTCATCACAATGCACCACGACCTTGTCATCAAAATGCTCCTTGACCTTTGTCATCACAAAGATCCATGACACTTGGCATCACAGTGCTCCTTGCCATTTCATGACAATGCTACATGTAACCTCCCATCACATTGCTCCATGCCCTTGTCAGCACAATGCTCCATGAAACATGTCATCACAATGTGCCATGCTCTTTTCATCACAATGCTCCACATCCTTTTCATCACTATGCTCCATAAAACTTGTCATCACAATGCTCCATGAACTTCTCATCAAAATGCTCTCTCACCACATATATCACAATGTTCCATCACTAGTCATCACAATACTCGCTCACCCCTGTCATCACAATGTTCCATGACCACTGTCATCACAGTGCTACATGCCCTTATCATCACAATGCTCCATGACCCCTGACATCACAATGTTCCATAACCCCTGTCCTCAAAATGTTCCATGACACTTTTCATCAATTTGCTCCATGACCCTGTCATCACAATGATCCCTGCCCTTCTCATCACAAAGAAAAACGACCTTGTCATCAAAATGCTCCATGAACTTTTTCATCACAAACCTCCATGAACCTTGGCATCACAATGCTCCATGCCATTTCATCACAATGCTACATGAAAGCTCTCATCATATTGCTCCATGCCCTTGTCAGCACAATGCTCCATGACCCCTGTCATCACAATGCTCGATACTCTTCTCATCACAATGCTCCATGCCCTTGTCATTACAATCCTCCATGACACATGTATCACAGTGTTCCGTGCCCTAGTCATCACAATGTTCCATGCCGAATCTCATCACAATAATCCATGAAATTTTCAGACCAATGTTCCATGCCCTTGTCATCACAATGCTCCATTACCCCTGTCATAACAATGCTCCATGACTCCTGCCATCACAATGTTCCACCGCCTTGTCATCCAAGGCTCCATGACCCTTGTCATCACAATGCTCCAAGACCCCTTTAATCACAATGCTCCTTGCCCTTGTCGTAACAAAGATCCATGACCCATGTCATCAGAATGCTCCATGGCATTCTCATCACAATGCTCCATGCCCTTGTAATCACAATGCTCCAAGACCCCTGTAATCACAATGCTCCATGCCCCTATTCATTAGAATGCTCCATGAGACTTGTCATCAAAGGCTCCATGGTCTTCTCATCACACTGCTCCAGGACCTTGTCATCACAAGGCTCCATTCCCTTGTCATCACAATGCTCCTTGACCACTGTCATCACAATACTCCATGAACATTTTCAGGCCAATGCTCCATGACCTTCTCATCACAATGCTCCATGTCCTTGTCATCACAAAGCTCCATGACGCATGTCATCAGAATGCTCCATTGCCTTCTCATCACAATGCTCCATGCCCTTGTCATCACATTGCTTCAAAACCCCTGTAATCTCAATGCTCCATGCATCTTTTCATCAGAATGCTCCATGCCCTTGTCATCACAATGCTCCATGACCATTGTCATAGCAATGTTCCAAGCCCTTGTCATCAAAATGCTCCATTACATTTGTCATCACAATCCTCAATGACACTTGGTATCACAATGCTCCATGCCATTGTCATCACAATGGACAATGACATATGTCATCACAATGCTCACTGACACCTGTCTTCACAATACTCCATGACATTGTCAACACAATGTTCCATGCCCTTGTCATCACAATGCGCCATGCCCACTGTCATCACAATAATCCATGAAAAATGTCAGACCAATGCTCCATGCCCCTGTCATCACAATGCTCCATGTCCTTGTCATCACAATGCTCCATGACCCCTGTCATCACAGTGCTCCATGACTCCAGTCATCACAATGCTTCATGACTTTGTCCTCACAATGGTCCATGCCCTCGTCACACAAGGCTCTGTGACCTTTGGCACTACAATGATCCATGCCCTTGTCATCTCAATTCTCCATGCCCACTGTTCTCACAGTAATCCATGAAACTTGTCAGACCAATGTTCCATGCCCCTGTCATCACATTGCTCCATGCCCTTGTCATCACAATGCTCCATGACCACTGTCATCACAGTGCTCCGTTACTCCAGTCATCACAATGATTCATGACCTTTCTCATCTCAATGGTCCATGCCCTCGTCACACAAGGCTCTGTGATCTTTGTCACCACAATGCTCCATGAAATTTTCATCACAATGCTCTGTGTCCCTTGTCATCACAATGCTCCATGCCTTTGTCAGCACAATGCTCCATGACACTTGTCATCAAAATGCTCCATGTGCTTCTCAGCACAATGCTCCCTGACAAATGTCATCACAATGTGCCATGCTCTTTTCATCACAATGCTCAACATCCTTTTCATCGCTATGCTCCATAAAACTTGTCATCACAATGTTCCATGCACTTCTCATCAAAATGCTCTCTCACCACATATATCACAATGTTCCATCATTAGTCATCACAATACTCGCCCACCCCTGTCATCACAATGTTCCGTGAACACTGTCATCACAGTGCTACATGCTCTTATCATCACAATGCTCCATGACCCCTGACATCAAAATGTTCCATAACCCTTGTCATCAAAATGTTCCATGATACATTTCATCAATTTTCTCCATGACCCTGTCATCACAATGCTCCATGCCCTTCTCATCACAATGCACCACTACCTAGTCATCAAAATGCTCCTTGACCTTTGTCATCACAAAGATCCATGACACTTGGCATCACAATGCTCCTTACCATTTCATCACAATGCTACATGTAACCTCTCATCACATTGCTCCATGCCCTTGTCACCACAATGCTCCATGACACTTGTCATTACAATGCTCGATACACTTCTCATCACAATGCTCCATGCCCTTGTCATTACAATCCTCCATGACACATGTATCACAGTGTTCCGCTCCCTAGTCATCACAATGCTCCATACCGAATCTCATCACAATAATCCATGAAATTTTCAGACCAATGTTCCATGTCCTTGTCATCACAATGCGCCATGCCCACTCTCATCACAATAATCCATTAATCTTGTCAGAGCAATGCTCCATAACCCCTGTCATCACAATGACCCGTGACTCCAGTCATCACAATGCTTCATGACCTTGTCATCACAGTGGTGCATGCCCTCTTCACACAAGGCTCTGTGATATTTTTCAGCACAATGCTCCATGAATATTTCATCACAATGCTCTTTGTCCCTTGTCATCAAAATGCTCCATGCCTTTCTCACCACAATGCTCCATGCCCTTGTCATCACAATGCTCCATGCCCACTGTCATCACAATAATCCATGAAACTTGTCAGACCTATGTTAAATGCCCCTGTCATCACATTGCTCCATGCCCTTGTCATCACAATGCTCCATGACCCCTTTCATCACAATTCTCCGTGACTCCAGTCATCACAATGCTTCATGACCTATCTCATCACAATGGTCCATGCCCTCGTCACACAAGGCTCTGTAATCTTTTTCACCACAATGCTCCATGAATATTTCATCACAATGCCTGTGTCCCTTGTCATCAAAATGCTCCATGACTTTTTCAGCAAAATGCTCCATGACACTTGTCATCAAAATGCGCCATGTGCTTGTCATCACAATAATCCACATCCTTAAAATTGCTATGCTCCACAACACTTGTCATCACAATGCTCCATGCACTTCTCATCAAAATGCTCTCTCACCACATATATCACAATGTTTCATCACTAGTCATCACAATACTCCCTCACCCCTGTCATCACAGTGTTCCATTACCCCTGTCATCACAGTGCTACATGCCCTTATCATCACAATGCTCCATGAACCATGACATCAAACTGTTCCATAACCCCTGTCACAAAATGCTCCATGACCCATTTCATCACAATGCTTCATGACCCCTGACATCACAATATTCCATAACCCCTGTCATCAAAATATTCCATGACACTTTTATTCAAATTGCACCATGTCCCTGTCATCACAATTCTCCCTGCCATTCTCATCACAATGCACCACGCCCTTGTCATCAAAATGCCCCATGACATTTGTCATCACAATGCTCCATGACCCTTGGCATCACAATGCTCCATGACATTGTCATCACAATGCTCAATGAAATCTCTCATCACATTGCTCCATGCTCTTGTCATCACAATGCTCCATGAACCCTGTCATCCCAATGCACCGTGCCCATTACCATAATATTTCATGCTATTGTCATCACAATGAAATCAAAATGCTCAATGACCTCTGTCATCACAATGCACCAAACCCTTCTGATCACAATGTTCCATAACACTTGTCATGACAATGCCCCATGACGCTGGTCATCACTATTATCCATGGTCTTCTCATCACAATGCTCCATGATCTTTGTCGTCACAATGCCCAATACACTTATCATCACAATGCTCCCTGACAGTTGTCATCAGTATGCTCCTTGAACCCTGTCATGACAAGGCTCCATGCATTTTTCATCACAATGATCCATTCCCTTTTCATCACAATGCTCCAAGACCCATGTAATCACAATGCTCCATGTCCTTGTCATCACAAAGCTCCATGACGCATGTCATCAGAATGCTCCATTGCTTTCTCATCACAATGCTCCATGCCCTTGTAATTACATTGCTTCAAAACCCCTGTAATCTCAATGCTCCATGCACCATTTCATCAGAATGCTCCATGCCCTTGTCATCGCAATGTTCCAAGCACTTGTCATCAAAATGCTCCATTACCTTTGTCATCACAATCCTCCATGACACTTGGTATCACAATGCTCCATGCCATTGTCATCACAATTGACAATGACATATGTCATCACAACGCTCCCTGACACCTGTCTTCACAATACTCCATGACCTTGTCATCACAATATTCCATGCCCTTGTCATCACAATGCGCTATGCCCACTGTCATCAGAATAATCCATGAAACATGTCAGACCAATGTTCCATGCCCCTGTCATCAAAATGCTCCATGCCCTTGTCATCACAATGCTCCATGACCCCTGTCATCACAATGCTCCGTGACTCCAGTCATCACAATGCTTCATGACCTTTGTCCTCACAATGGTCCATGCCCTCGTCACACAAGGCTCTGTGACCTTTGTCACTACAATGATCCATGCCCTTGTCATCTCATTGCTCCATGCCCACTGTCATCACAATAATCCATGAAACTTGTCAGACCAATGTTCCATGCCCCTGTCATCACAATGCTACATGCCCTTGTCATCACAATGCTCCATGACCACTGTCATCACAATGCTCCGTGACTCCAGTCATCACAAAGATTCATGAACTTTGTCCTCACAATGGTCCATGCCCTCATCACACAAGGCTTTGTGATCTTTGTCAACACAATGCTCCATGAAATTTTCATCACAATGCTCTGTGTCCCTTGTCATCACAATGCTCCATGCCTTTGTCAGCACAATGCTCCATGACACTTGTCATCAAAATGCTCCATTCGCTTGTCAGGACAATGCTCCATTGACATGTCATCACAATGTGCCATGCTATTTTCATCACAATGCTCCACATCCTTTTCATCGCTATGCTCCATAAAACTTGTCATCACAATGCTCCATGCACTTCTCATCAAAATGCTCTCTCACCACATATATCACAATGTTCCATCACTAGTCATCACAATACTCGCTCACCCCTGTCATCACAATGTTCCATGACCACTGTCATCACAGTGCTAAATGCCCTTATCATCACAATGCTCCATGAACCATGACATCACAATGTTCCATAACCCCTGTCACAAAATGCTCCAGGACCTATTTCTTCACAGTGCTTCATGACGCCTGACATCACAATGTTCCATAACACCTGTCATCAAAATATTCCGTGACACTTTTATTCAAATTGCTCCATGACCCTGTCATCACAATGTTCCCTGCAATTCTCATCACAATGCACCACGCCCTTTTCATCAAAATGCCCCATGACATTTGTCATCACAAAGCTCCCTTACCCTTGGCATCACAATGCCACATGCCCTTATCATCACAATGCTCCATGAAATCTCTCATCACATTGCTCCATGCCCTTGTCATCACAATGCTCCATTACACCTGTCATAACAATGCTCCATGACCCCTGACATCACAATGTTCCACAGCCTTGTCATCGCAAGGCTCCATGACCCTTGTCATCACAATGCTCCAAGACCTCTGTAATCACAATTCCCCATGCCACTTTTCATCTCATTGCTCCATGAACACTGTCATCACAATGAACCATGCCCATCATCATAATGATTCATGCTATTGTCATCACAATGAAATCAAAATGCTCCATGTCCTCTGTCACCAGAATGCTCCAAATCCTTCTGATCACAATGTTCCATAACACTTGTCATCACATGCCCCATGACGCTCGTCATCACAATTATGCAAGGTCTTCTCATCACAATGCTCCATGACCTTTGTCACCACAGTGCTCAGTACACTTGGCATCACAATGCTCGCTGACACTTGTCATCAGTATGCTCCTTGAACACAGTCATGACAAAGCTCCATGCCTTTTTCATCACAATTATCCATTCCCTTTTCATCACAATGCTCCAAGACCCCTGTTATCACAATTCTCCTTGACTCCAGTCATCACAATGCTTCATGACATTTGAAATCACAATGGTCCATGACGTGGTCACACAAAGTTCTGTGACTTTAGCACCACAATGCTCCATGAAATTTTTATCACAATGCTCTGTGACCCTTGTCATCACAAAGCTCCATGCCTTTGTCAGCACAATGCACATGACCCTTGTCATCACAATGCTCGATGCGCGTGTCACCACATTGCTCCATAACCCATGTCATCACAATGCACCATGGACTTGTCATCACAATGCTCCACATCCTTGTCATCAAAATGCTCCATAAACCTTGTCATCACAATGCTCCATGCACTTCTCCTCAAAATGCCTTCTCACCACTGATATCAAAATGTTCCATCACTAGTCATCACAATACTCCCTCACCCCTGTCATCACAATATTCCATGACCCCTGTAATCACAATTCTCCATGCCCTTGTCATCACAAAGCTCCATGACGCATGTCATCAGAATGCTCCATGGCCTTCTCATCACAATGCTCCATGCCCTTGTCATCACAATGTCCCAACACCCCTGTAATCACAATGCTCCATGCCCCTTTTCATCTCAATGCTCCATGAACCCTGTCATCACAATGCACCGTGCCCGTCACCATAATATTTCATGCTATTGTCATCACAATGAAATCAAAATGCTCAATGACCTCTGTCATCACAATGCACCAAACCCTTCTGATCACAATGTTCCATAACACTTGTCATCACAATGCCCCATGACGCTGGTCATCACAATTATCCATGGTCTTCTTATCACAATTCTCCATGATCTTTGTTATCACAATGCTCAATACACTTATCATCACAATGCTCCCTGACAGTTTTCATCAGTATGCTCCTTGAACCCTCTCATGACAAGGCTCCATGCATTTTTCATCACAATGATCCATTCCCTTTTCATCACAATGCTCCAAGACCCCTGTAATCACAATGCTCCATGTCCTTGTCATCACAAAGCTCCATGACGCATGTCATCAGAATGCTACATTGTCTTCTCATCACAATGCTCCATGGCCTTGTAATCACATTGCTTCAAAACCCCTGTAATCTCAATGCTCCATGCACCTTTTCATCAGAATGCTCCATGACTTTGTCATCACAATGCTCCATGACCCTTGTCATCGCAATGTTCCAAGCCCTTGTCATCAAAATGCTCCATTACCTTTGCCATCACAATCCTCAATGACACTTTGTATCACAATGCTCCATGCCATTGTCATCACAGTGGGCAATGACATATGTCATCACAATGCTCCCTGACACCAGTCTTCACAATACTCCATGACATTGTCATCACAATGTTCCATACCCTTGTGATCACAATGCGCCATGCCCACTGTCATCACAATAATCCATGAAACATCTCAGACCAATGTTCCATGCCCCTGTCATCACAGTGCTCCATGCCATTGTCATCACAATGCTCCATGACCCCTGTCATCATAATGCTCGATACTCTTCTCATCACAATGCTCCATGCCCTTGTCATTACAATCCTCCATGACACATGTATCACAGTGCTCCGTGCCCTAGTCATCACAATGTTCCATGCCGAATCTCATCACAATAATCCATGCAATTTTCAGACCAATGTTCCATGCCCTTGTCATCACAATGCTACATTACCCCTGTCATAACAATGCTCCATGACAACTGCCATCACAATGTTCCACCACCTTGTCATCCAAGGCTCCATGACCCTTGTCATCACAATGCTCCAAGACCCCTGTAATCACAATGATCCATGCCCTTGTCATCAAAAAGATCCATGACACATGTCATCAGAATGCTCCATGGCCTTCTCATCACAATGCTCAATGCTCTTGTCATCACAATGCTCCAAGACCCCTGTAATCACAATGCTCCATGCCCCAATTCATCAAAATGCTCCATGAGACTTGTCATCACAAGGCTCCATGGTCTTCTCATCACACTGCTCCAGGACCTTGTCATCATAAGGCTCCATTCCCTTGTCATCACAATGCTCCTTGACCACTGTCATCACAATACTCCATGAACATTTTCAGGCCAATGCTCCATGACCTTCTCATCACAATGCTCCATGAACCTTGTCATCACAATGCTCCAAGAACCCTCGAATCACAATGCTCCATGTCCTTGTCATCACAAAGCTCCATGACGCATGTCATCAGAATGCTCCATTGCCTTCTCATCACAATGCTCCATGCCCTTGTCATCACATTGCTTCAAACCCCTGTAATCTCAATGCTCCATGCATCTTTTCATCAGAATGCTCCATGCCCTTGTCATCACAATGCTCCATGACCATTGTCATCGCAATGTTCCAAGCCCTTGTCATTAAATTGCTCCATTACATTTGTCATCACATTCCTCAATGACACTTGGTATCACAATGCTCCATGCCATTGTCATCACAATGGACAATGACATATGTCATCACAATGCTCCCTGACACCTGTCTTCACAATACTCCATGACATTGTCATCACAATGTTCCATGCCCTTATCATCACAAGGCGCCATGCCCACGGTCATCACAATAATCCATGAAACATGTCAGACCAATGCTCCATGCCCCTTTAATCACAATGCTCCATGCCCTTGTCATCACAATGCTCCATGACCTCTGTCATCACAATGCTCCGTGACTCCATTCATCACAATGCTTCATGACATTTGCCCGCACAATGGTCCATGCCCTCGTCACACAAGGCTCTGTGACCTTGTCACTACAATGCTCCATGCCCTTGTCATCTCAATGCTAAATGCCCACTGTCATCACAGTAATCCATGAAACTTGTCAGACCAATGTTCCATGCCCCTGTCATCACAATGCTCCATGCCATTGTCATCACAATGCTCCATGACCCCTGTCATCACAGTGCTCCGTTACTCCAGGCATCACAATGATTCATTACCTTTCTCATCTCAATGGTCCATGCCCTCGTCACACAAGGCTCTGTGATCTTTGTCACCACAATGCTCCATGAAATTTTCATCACAATGCTCTGTATCCCTTGTCATCACAATGCTCCATGCCTTTGTCAGCACAATGCTCCATGACACTTGTCATCAAAATGATCCATGTGTTTCTCAGCACAATGCTCCCTGACAAATGTCATCACAATGTGCCATGCTCTTTTCATCACAATGCTCCACATCCTTTTCATCGCTATGCTCCATAAAACTTGTCATCACAATGTTCCATGCACTTCTCATCAAAATGCTCTCTCACCACATATATCAAAATGTTCCATCACTAGTCATCACAATACTCGCACACCCCTGTCATCACAATGTTCCATGACCACTGTCATCACAGTGCTACATGCTCTTATCATCACAATGCTCCATGACCGCTGACATCACAATGTTCCATAACCCCTGTCATCAAAATGTTCCATGATACATTTCATCAATTATCTCCATGACCCTGTCATCACAATGCTCCATGCCCTTCTCATCACAATGCACCACGACCTTGTCATCAAAATGCTCCTTGACCTTTGTCATCATAAAGATCCATGACACTTGGCATCACAGTGCTCCTTGCCATTTCATGACAATGCTACATGTAACCTCCCATCACATTGCTCCATGCCCTTGTCAGCACAATGCTCCATGAAACATGTCATCACAATGTGCCATGCTCTTTTCATCACAATGCTCCACATCCTTTTCATCACTATGCTCCATAAAACTTGTCATCACAATGCTCCATGAGCTTCTCATCAAAATGCTCTCTCACCACATATATCACAATGTTCCATCACTAGTCATCACAATACTCGCTCACCCCTGTCATCACAATGTTCCATGACCACTGTCATCACAGTGCTACATGCCCTTATCATCACAATGTTCCATGACCCCTGACATCACAATGTTCCATAACCCCTGTCCTCAAAATGTTCCATGACACTTTTCATCAATTTGCTCCATGATCCTGTCATCACAATGATCCCTGTCCTTCTCATCACAAAGCACCACGACCTTGTCATCAAAATGCTCCATGACCTTTTTCATCACAAACCTCCATGACCCTTGGCATCACAATGCTCCATGCCATTTCATCACAATGCTACATGAAAGCTCTCATCACATTGCTCCATGCCCTTGTCAGCACAATGCTCCATGACCCCTGTCATCACAATGCTCGATACTCTTCTCATCACAATGCTCCATGCCCTTGTCATTACAATCCTCCATGACACATGTATCACAGTGTTCCGTGCCCTAGTCATCACAATGTTCCATGCCGAATCTCATCACAATAATCCATGAAATTTTCAGACCAATGTTCCATGCCCTTGTCATCACAATGCTCCATTACCCCTGTCATAACAATGCTCCATGACTCCTGCCATCACAATGTTCCACCGCCTTGTCATCCAAGGCTCCATGACCCTTGTCATCACAATGCTCCAAGACCCCTGTAATCACAATGCTCCTTGCCCTTGTCGTAACAAAGATCCATGACCCATGTCATCAGAATGCTCCATGGCCTTCTCATCACAATGCTCCATGCCCTTGTAATCACAATGCTCCAAGACCCCTGTAATCACAATGCTCAATGCCCCTATTCATCAGAATGCTCCATGAGACTTGTCATCAAAGGCTCCATGGTATTCTCATCACACTGCTCCAGGACCTTGTCATCACAAGACTCCATTCCCTTGTCATCACAATGCTCCTTGACCACTGTCATCACAATACTCCATGAACATTTTCAGGCCAATGCTCCATGACCTTCTCATCACAATGCTCCATGTCCTTGTCATCACAAAGCTCCATGACGCATGTCATCAGAATGCTCCATTGCCTTCTCATCACAATGCTCCATGCCCTTGTCATCACATTGCTTCAAAACCCCTGTAATCTCAATGCTCCATGCACCTTTTCATCATAATGCTCCATGCCCCTGTCATCACAATGCTCCATGACACTTGTCATAGCAATGTTCCATGCCCTTGTCATCAAAATGCTCCATTACATTTGTCATCACAATCCTCAATGACACTTGGTATCACAATGCTCCATGCCATTGTCGTCACAATGGACAATGACATATGTCATCACAATGCTCACTGACACCTGTCTTCACAATACTCCATGACATTGTCAACACAATGTTCCATGCCCTTGTCATCACAATGCGCCATGCCCACTGTCATCACAATAATCCATGAAAAATGTCAGACCAATGCTCCATGCCCCTGTCATCACAATGCTCCATGTCCTTGTCATCACAATGCTCCATGACCCCTGTCATCACAGTGCTCCATGACTCCAGTCATCACAATGCTTCATGACTTTGTCCTCACAATGGTCCATGCCCTCGTCACACAAGGCTCTGTGACCTTTGGCACTACAATGATCCATGCCCTTGTCATCTCAATTCTCCATGCCCACTGTTCTCACAGTAATCCATGAAACTTGTCAGACCAATGTTCCATGCCCCTGTCATCACATTGCTCCATGCCCTTGTCATCACAATGCTCCATGACCACTGTCATCACAGTGCTCCGTTACTCCAGTCATCACAATGATTCATGACCTTTCTCATCTCAATGGTCCATGCCCTCGTCACACAAGGCTCTGTGATCTTTGTCACCACAATGCTCCATGAAATTTTCATCACAATTCTCTGTGTCCCTTGTCATCACAATGCTCCATGCCTTTGTCAGCACAATGCTCCATGACACTTGTCATCAAAATGCTCCATGTGCTTCTCAGCACAATGCTCCCTGACAAATGTCATCACAATGTGCCATGCTCTTTTCATCACAATGCTCCAAATCCTTTTCATCGCTATGCTCCATAAAACTTGTCATCACAATGTTCCATGCACTTCTCATCAAAATGCTCTCTCACCACATATATCACAATGTTCCATCATTAGTCATCACAATACTCGCTCACCCCTGTCATCACAATGTTCCGTGAACACTGTCATCACAGTGCTACATGCTCTTATCATCACAATGCTCCATGACCCCTGACATCAAAATGTTCCATAACCCTTGTCATCAAAATGTTCCATGATACATTTCATCAATTTTCTCCATGACCCTGTCATCACAATGCTCCATGCCCTTCTCATCACAATGCACCACGACCTTGTCATCAAAATGCTCCTTGACCTTTGTCATCACAAAGGTCCATGACACTTGGCATCACAATGCTCCTTACCATTTCATCACAATGCTACATGTAACCTCTCATCACATTGCTCCATGCCCTTGTCAGCACAATGCTCCATGACACTTGTCATTACAATGCTCGATACTCTTCTCATCACAATGCTCCATGCCCTTGTCATTACAATCCTCCATGACACATGTATCACAGTGTTCCGCTCCCTAGTCATCACAATGCTCCATACCGAATCTCATCACAATAATCCATGAAATTTTCAGACCAATGTTCCATGTCCTTGTCATCACAATGCGCCATGCCCACTCTCATCACAATAATCCATTAATCTTGTCAGAGCAATGCTCCATGACCCCTGTCATCACAATGACCCGTGACTCCAGTCATCACAATGCTTCATGACCTTTGTCATCACAGTGGTCCATGCCCTCTTCACACAAGGCTCTGTGATATTTTTCAGCACAATGCTCCATGAATATTTCATCACAATGCTCTTTGTCCCTTGTCATCAAAATGCACCATGCCTTTCTCACCACAATGCTCCATGCCCTTGTCATCACAATGCTCCATGCCCACTGTCATCACAATAATCCATGAAACTTGTCAGACCTATGTTAAATGCCCCTGTCATCACATTGCTCCATGCCCTTGTCATCACAATGCTCCATGACCCCTTTCATCACAATTCTCCGTGACTCCAGTCATCACAATGCTTCATGACCTATCTCATCACAATGGTCCATGCCCTCGTCACACAAGGCTCTGTGATCTTTTTCACCACAATGCTCCATGAATATTTCATCACAATGCCTGTGTCCCTTGTCATCAAAATGCTCCATGACTTTTTCAGCAAAATGCTCCATGACACTTGTCATCAAAATGCGCCATGTGCTTGTCATCACAATAATCCACATCCTTAATATTGCTATGCTCCACAACACTTGTCATCACAATGCTCCATGCACTTCTCATCAAAATGCTCTCTCACCACATATATCACAATGTTTCATCACTAGTCATCACAATACTCCCTCACCCCTGTCATCACAGTGTTCCATTACCCCTGTCATCACAGTGCTACATGCCCTTATCATCACAATGCTCCATGAACCATGACATCAAACTGCTCCATAACCCCTGTCACAAAATGCTCCATGACCCATTTCATCACAATGCTTCATGACCCCTGACATCACAATATTCCATAACCCCTGTCATCAAAATATTCCATGACACTTTTATTCAAATTGCACCATGTCCCTGTCATCACAATTCTCCCTGCCATTCTCATCACAATGCACCACGCCCTTGTCATCAAAATGCCCCATGACATTTGTCATCACAATGCTCCATGACCCTTGGCATCACAATGCTCCATGACATTGTCATCACAATGCTCAATGAAATCTCTCATCACATTGCTCCATGCTCTTGTCATCACAATGCTCCATGAACCCTGTCATCCCAATGCACCGTGCCCATTACCATAATATTTCATGCTATTGTCATCACAATGAAATCAAAATGCTCAATGACCTCTGTCATCACAATACACCAAACCCTTCTGATCACAATGTTCCATAACACTTGTCATGACAATGCCCCATGACGCTGGTCATCACTATTATCCATGGTCTTCTCATCACAATGCTCCATGATCTTTGTCGTCACAATGCCCAATACACTTATCATCACAATGCTCCCTGACAGTTGTCATCAGTATGCTCCTTGAACCCTGTCATGACAAGGCTCCATGCATTTTTCATCACAATGATCCATTCCCTTTTCATCACAATGCTCCAAGACCCATGTAATCACAATGCTCCATGTCCTTGTCATCACAAAGCTCCATGACGCATGTCATCAGAATGCTCCATTGCTTTCTCATCACAATGCTCCATGCCCTTGTAATTACATTGCTTCAAAACCCCTGTAATCTCAATGATCCATGCACCATTTCATCAGAATGCTCCATGCCCTTGTCATCGCAATGTTCCAAGCACTTGTCATCAAAATGCTCCATTACCTTTGTCATCACAATCCTCCATGACACTTGGTATCACAATGCTCCATGCCATTGTCATCACAATTGACAATGACATATGTCATCACAACGCTCCCTGACACCTGTCTTCACAATACTCCATGACCTTGTCATCACAATATTCCATGCCCTTGTCATCACAATGCGCTATGCCCACTGTCATCAGAATAATCCATGAAACATGTCAGACCAATGTTCCATGCCCCTGTCATCAAAATGTTCCATGCCCTTGTCATCACAATGCTCCATGACCCCTGTCATCACAATGCTCCGTGACTCCAGTCATCACAATGCTTCATGACCTTTGTCCTCACAATGGTCCATGCCCTCGTCACACAAGGCTCTGTGACCTTTGTCACTACAATGATCCATGCCCTTGTCATCTCATTGCTCCATGCCCACTGTCATCACAATAATCCATGAAACTTGTCAGACCAATGTTCCATGCCCCTGTCATCACAATGCTACATGCCCTTGTCATCACAATGCTCCATGACCACTGTCATCACAATGCTCCGTGACTCCAGTCATCACAAAGATTCATGAACTTTGTCCTCACAATGGTCCATGCCCTCATCACACAAGGCTTTGTGATCTTTGTCAACACAATGCTCCATGAAATTTTCATCACAATGCTCTGTGTCCCTTGTCATCACAATGCTCCATGCCTTTGTCAGCACAATGCTCCATGACACTTGTCATCAAAATGCTCCATTCGCTTGTCAGGACAATGCTCCATTGACATGTCATCACAATGTGCCATGCTATTTTCATCACAATGCTCCACATCCTTTTCATCGCTATGCTCCATAAAACTTGTCATCACAATGCTCCATGCACTTCTCATCAAAATGCTCTCTCACCACATATATCACAATGTTCCATCACTAGTCATCACAATACTCGCTCACCCCTGTCATCACAATGTTCCATGACCACTGTCATCACAGTGCTAAATGCCCTTATCATCACAATGCTCCATGAACCATGACATCACAATGTTCCATAACCCCTGTCACAAAATGCTCCAGGACCTATTTCTTCACAGTGCTTCATGACCCCTGACATCACAATGTTCCATAACCCCTGTCATCAAAATATTCCATTACACTTTTATTCAAATTGCTCCATGACCCTGTCATCACAATGTTCCCTGCAATTCTCATCACAATGCACCACTCCCTTTTCATCAAAATGCCCCATGACATTTGTCATCACAAAGCTCCCTTACCCTTGGCATCACAATGCTACATGCCCTTATCATCACAATGCTCCATGAAATCTCTCATCACATTGCTCCATGCCCTTGTCATCACAATGCTCCATTACACCTGTCATAACAATGCTCCATGACCCCTGACATCACAATGTTCCACGGCCTTGTCATCGCAAGGCTCCATGACCCTTGTCATCACAATGCTCCAAGACCTCTGTAATCACAATTCCCCATGCCACTTTTCATCTCATTGCTCCATGAACACTGTCATCACAATGAACCATGCCCATCATCATAATGATTCATGCTATTGTCATCACAATGAAATTAAAATGCTCCATGTCCTCTGTCACCAGAATGCTCCAAACCCTTCTGATCACAATGTTCCATAACACTTGTCATCACATGCCCCATGACGCTCGTCATCACAATTATGCAAGGTCTTCTCATCACATTGCTCCATGATCTTTGTCACCACAGTGCTCAGTACACTTGGCATCACAATGCTCGCTGACACTTGTCATCAGTATGCTCCTTGAACACAGTCATGACAAGGCTCCATGTCTTTTTCATCACAATTATCCATTCCCTTTTCATCACAATGCTCCAAGACCCCTGTTATCACAATTCTCCTTGACTCCAGTCACCACAATGCTTCATGACATTTGAAATCACAATGGTCCATGACGTGGTCACACAAAGTTCTGTGACCTTTGTCACCACAATGCTCCATGAAATTTTTATCACAATGCTCTGTGACCCTTGTCATCACAAAGCTCCATGCCTTTGTCAGCACAATGCACATGACCCTTTTCATCACAATGCTCCATGACCCCTGTCATCACAATGCTCCAAGACCTCTGTAATCACAATTCCCCATGCCACTTTTCATCTCATTGCTCCATGAACACTGTCATCACAATGAACCATGCCCATCATCATAATGATTCATGCTATTGTCATCACAATGAAATCAAAATGCTCCATGACCTCTGTCATCACAATGCTCCCAACCCTTGTGATCACAATGCTCCATAACACTTGTCATCACAATGCCCCATGAGGCTCGTCATCACAATTATCCATGCACTTCTCATCACAAAGTGCCATGACCTTTGTCATCACAATGCACAATACACTTGTCATCACAATGCTCCCTGACACTTGTCGTCAGTATGCTCCTTGAACCCTGTCATGACAAGGCTCCATGCCTTTTTCATGATAATGATCCATGCATTTTTCATCACAATGCTCCAAGACGCCTGTAATCACAATGCTCCATGCCGTGGTCATCACAAAGCTCCATGACGAATATCATCAGAATGCACCTTAGACATCTCTCACAATGCTCCATGCACTTTTCATCACAATGCTGCAAGACCCCTGTAATCACAATGCTCCATGCCCCTTTACATCAGAATGCTCCATGAGACTTCTCATCATAGGGCTCCATGGGCTTCTCATCACAATGCTCCAGGACCTTGTCATCACAATGCTCCATGACCCCTTTCATCAGAATACTCCATGAACATTTTCAGCTCAATGCTCCATGATCTTCTCATCACAATGCTCCATGACCCCTGTCATCACAATGCTCCATGCTCCTTGATATCAAAATGATCCATGACCTCTGTCATCACAGTGCTCCAAACCCTTGTGATCACATTGTTCCATAACACTTGTCATCACAACGCTCCATGATGCCTGTCATCACAATACTCCATGCACTTGTCATCACAATGCTCCATGACCTTTGTCATCACAATGCTCAATACACTTGTCATCACAATGCTCCCTGACACTTGTCGTCAGAATGCTTCTCGAACCCTGTCATGGAAAGGCTCTATGCCTTTTTCATCACAATGCTCCATGCCCTTTTCATCACAATGCTCCACGCCATTGTCATCACAATACTCCACAAGCTTGTCATCAGAATGCTCCATGACACTTGTCATCACAATGCTCCATGACGCTTGTCATCACAGTGCTCCATGACACTTGTCATCAAAATGCTCCATTCCTTTGTCAGCAAAATGCTTCATGACATTGTCATCATAATGCTCCATGCGCTTGTCATCACAATACTCCATTCCCATTGTCATCAAAATCCTCGTTGAACCTTGGGTTCACATTTCTTCATGCCCTTGTCATTACAATGCTCCATGCTCCTTGAAATCAAAATGATCCATGACCTCTGTCATCACAATGCTACAAACCCTTGTGATCACAATGTTCCATAAGACTTGTCATCACAACGCTCCATGATGCCTGTCATTACAATGCTGCATGAACTTTGTCATCACAATGCTAAATACACTTGTCAACACAATGCTCCCTGACACTTATCTTCAGAATGCTCCTTGAACCCTGTAATGAAAAGGCTCCATTCCTTTTTCATAACAATGCTCCATGCCCTTTTCATCACAATGCTCCATGACAGTGTCATCACAATACTCCGCAAGCTTGTCATCAGAATGCTCCATGACCCCTGTCATCACAATGATCCATGACACCTGTCATCAAAATGCGCCATTTCCCTTGTCATTACAGTGCTCCATGACGCTCGTCATCACAATTATCCATGACCTTCTCATAACAATGCTCCACGGTGTTGCGATCACAATGCTCAATGCCCTGGTCATCACAGTGCTCCATGTCCCTTGTCATCACATTTCTCCACGTCCATGTCATCACAATGCTCCATGACACCTGTCATAGCAAGCTCCATGTGCTTTTCATCACAGTGCTTCACGAACTTGTCATCAAAATTCTCAAAAGCCCTTGTCATCACAATGCTCCATGCCCTTTTCATCACAATGCTCCAAGACCCCTGTAATCACAATGCACCATGCCCCTTTTCATCAGAATGCTCCATGAGACTTCTCATCACAAGGCTCCATGGTCTTCTCATCACAATGCTCCATGACCCCTTTCATCAGAATACTCCATGAACATTTTCAGCTCAATGCTCCATGATCTTCTCATCACAATGCTCCATGACCCCTGTCATCACAATGCTCCATGCTCCTTGATATCAAAATGATCCATGACCTCTGTCATCACAGTGCTCCAAACCCTTGTGATCACATTGTTCCATAACACTTGTCATCACAATGCTCCATGATGCCTGTCATCACAATACTCCATGCCCTTGTCATCACAATGCTCCATGACCTTTGTCATCACAATGCTCAATACACCTGTCATCACAATGCTCCCTGACACTTGTCGTCAGAATGCTTCTCGAACCCTGTCATGAAAGGGCTGTATGCCTTTTTCATCACAATGCTCCATGCCCTTTTCATCACAATGCTCCACGCCATTGTCATCACAATACTCCACAAGCCTGTCATCAGAATGCTCCATGACACTTGTCATCACAATTCCCCATGACCCCTGTCATCACAATGCTCCAGGCCCCTTGTCATTACAGTTCTCCATGACGCTCGTCATCACAATTATCCATGGTCTTCTCATCACAATGCTCCACCGTCTTGCCATCACAATGCTCCATGACACTTCAAATCACAATGCTACATGCTCTTGTAATCACATTCTCCATGAACTTGTCATCACAATGCTCCATGACCCCTGTCATAGCAAGCTCCATGTGCTTTTCATCACAGTGCTTCACGAACTTGTCATCAAAATTCTCAAAAGCCCTTGTCATCACAATGCTCCATGCCCTTTTCATCACAATGATCCATGACCATTGTCATCAAAATGTTCCATTACATGTTTCATCACAATCATCCATGACACTTGTCATCACAATGCTCCATGCCGTTGTCATCACAATGCACCATGACATAGGTCATCACAATGCTCCCTGACACCTGACTTCACAATACTCCATAACCTTTTCTTCACAGTGCTCCATGCCCTTGTCATCACAGTGTGCAATGCCCACTGTCATCACAATAATCCATGAAATTTTTCAGACCGATGCTCCATGCCCCTGTCATCACAATGATCCATGCACTTGTCATCACAATGCTCCATGACACCTGTCATCACAATGCTCCGTGTCTCCAGTCATCACAATGCTTCAAGACTTTGTCATCAGAATGGTCCATGCCCTCATCATCACAAGTCTCTGTGACCTTTGTCACCACAATGCTCCATGAATATTTCATCACAATGCTCTGTGACACTTGGCATCACAATGCTCCATGCACTTCTCATGAAAATGCTCTCTCACCACTGATATCACAATGTTCCATCACTAGTCATCACCATACTCCTTCACCCCTGTCATCACAATGTTCCATGACCCCTATCATCACAATGCTACATGCCATTATCATCACAATGCACCACTCGCTTGTCATCAAAATGCTCCATGACTTTTGTCATCACAAAGCTCCATGACCCTTGGCATCACAATGCTCCATGCCATTGTCATACAATGCTTCATGAAGCCTCTCATCACATTGCTCCATTCCCTTATCATCGCAAAGCTCCATGACGCTTTTCATCACAATGCTCGATGCCCTTCTAATCACAATGCTCCATGATCTTGTCATTACAATCCTCCATGACCCATGTATCACAGTGTTCCGTGTCCTTTTCATCACAATGCTCCATGCCCACTATCATCACAATAATCCATGAAAATTTTCAGACAAATGCTCCATGCCCTTGTCATCACAAAGCTCCATGACGCATGTCATCAGAATGCTCCATGGCCTTCTCATTCACAATGCTCCATGCCCTTGCCATCACAATGCTCCAAGACACCTGTAATCACAATGCTCCATGTCCCTTTTCATCTCAATGATCCATGAACCCTGTCATCACACTGCAACATGCCCATCATCATAATGCTTCATGCTATTGTCATCCCAATGAAATCAAAATGCTCCATGACCTCTGTAATCACAATGCTCCAAACCCTTGTGATCACAATGTTCCATAACATTTGTCATCACAATGCTCAATACACTTGTCATCACAATGCTCCCAGACTCTTGCCATCAGTGTGCTCCTTGAACACTGTCATGACAAGGCTCCATGCCTTTTTCATTACAATGATCCATGCCTTTTTCATCACAATGCTCCAAGACCCGTGTAATCACAATGCTCCTTGCCCTGGTCATCACAAAGCTCCATGACACATGTCATCAGAATGCTCCTTGGACATCTCTCACAATGCTCCATGCCCTTGTAATTACAATGCTCCAAGACCCCTGTGATCACAATGCTCCATGCCCCTTTTCATCAGAATGCTCCATGAGACTTCTCATCACAAGGCTCCATGGTCTTCTCATCAGAGTGCTCCAGGACCTTGTCATCACAATGCTCCATGACCCATTTCATCAGAATACTCCATGAATATTTTTAGCTCAATGCTCCATGATCTTCTCATTACAATGCTCCATGACCCCTGTCATCACAATGCTCCATGCTCCTTGATATCAAAATGATCCATGACCTCTGTCATCACAGTGCTCCAAACCCTTGTGATCACATTGTTCCATAACACTTGTCATCACAACGCTCCATGATGCCTGTCATCACAATACTCCATGCCCTTGTCATCACAATGCTCCATGACCTTTGTCATCACAATGCTCAATACACTTGTCATCACAATGCTCCCTGACACTTGTTGTCAGAAGGCTTCTCGAAACCTGTCATGGAAAGGCTCTATGCCTTTTTCATCACAATGTTCCATGCCCTTTTCATCACAATGCTCCATGCCATTGTCATCACAATACTCCACAAGCTTGACATCAGAATGCTCCATGACCCTTGTCATCACAATGCTCCATGAACCCTGTCATCACAATTCTCCATGCCACTTGTCATTACAGTTCTCCATGACGCTCATCATCAAAATTATCCATGGTCTTCTAGTCACTATGTTCCACCGTCTTTCAATCACAATGCTCCATGACCCTTGAAATCACAATGTTACATGCTCTTGTAATCACATTCTCCATGCACTTGTCATCGCATTGCTCCATGACCCCTGTCATAGCAAGCCTCATGTGCTTTTCATCACAGTGCTTCACGAACTTGTCATCAAAATTCTCAAAAGCCCTTGTCATCACAATGCTCCATGCCCTTTTCATCACAATGCTCCATGACCATTGTCATCACAATGCTCCAAGCCCTTGTCATCACAATGCTCCATTACCTTTGTCGTCACAACCCTCCATGACAATTGGCATCACAATTCTCCATGCCATTGTCATCACAATGGAACATGACATATGCCATCACAATGAACCCTGACACCTGTCTTCACAATACTCCATGACCTTGTCATCACTATGCTCCATGCCCTTGTCATAACAATGCTCCATGCCTTTGTCAGCACAATGCTCCATGACCCTTGTTATCACAATGCTCCATGCGCTTGTCAGAACAATGCTCCATGACCCATGTCATCACAGTGTGCCATGCACTTGTCATCACAATGCTCCCCAAACTTGTCATCACAATGCTCCATAAACGTTGTCATCACAAAGCTCCATGCACTTCGAATCAAAATGCTCTCTCACCACTGATATCTCAATTTTCCATCACTAGTCATCACAATACTCCCTCACCCCTGTCATCACAATGTTACACGGCCTTGTCATCACAAGGCTCCATGACCCGAGTAATCACAATGCTCCATACCCCTTTTCATCTCAATGCTCCATGAACCCTGTCATCACAACGAACCATGCCCATCATCATAATGCTTCATGCTATTGTCATCACAATGAAATCAAAATGCTCCATGACCTCTGTCATCACAATGCTCCCAACCTTTGTGATCACAATGCTCCATAACACTTGTCATCACAACGCCCCATGAGGCTCGCCATCACAATTATCCATGCACTTCTCATCACAATGTGCCATGACCTTTGTCATCACAATGCTCAATACACTTGTCATCACAATGCTCCCTGACACTTGTCGTCAGTATGCTTCTTGAACCCTGTCATGAAAAGGCTCCATGCCTTTTTCATGATAATGATCCATGCCTTTTTCATCACAATGCTCCAAGACCCCTGTAATCACAATGCTCCATGCCCTGGTCATCACAAGGCTCCATGACGAATGTCATAAGTATGCTCCTTAGACATCTCTCAGAATGTTCCATGCCCTTTTCATCACAATGTTCCAAGACCCCTGTAATCACAATGCTCCATGCCCCTTTACATCAGAATGCTCCATGAGACTTCTCATCACAGGGCTCCATGGGCTTCTCATCACAATGCTCCAGGACCTTGTCATCACAATGCTCCATGACCCCTTTCATCAGAATACTCCATGAACATTTTCAGCTCAATGCTCCATGATCTTCTCATTACAATGCTCCATGACCCCTGTCATCACAATGCTCCATGCTCCTTGATATCAAAATGATCCATGACCTCTGTCATCACAGTGCTCCAAACCCTTGTGATCACATTGTTCCATAACACTTGTCATCACAACGCTCCATGATGCCTGTCATCACAATACTCCATGCACTTGTCATCACAATGCTCCATGACCTTTGTCATCACAATGCTCAATACACTTGTCATCACAATGCTCCCTGACACTTGTCGTCAGAATGCTTCTCGAACCCTGTCATGGAAAGGCTCTATGCCTTTTTCATCACAATGCTCCATGCCCTTTTCATCACAATGCTCCACGCCATTGTCATCACAATACTCCACAAGCTTGTCATCAGAATGCTCCATGACACTTGTCATCACAATGCTCCATGACGCTTGTCATCACAGTGCTCCATGACACTTGTCATCAAAATGCTCCATGCCTTTGTCAGCAAAATGCTTCATGGCATTGTCATCATAATGCTCCATGCGCTTGTCATCACAATACTCCATTCCCATTGTCATCAAAATCCTCGGTGAACCTTGGGTTCACATTTCTTCATGCCCTTGTCATTACAATGCTCCATGCTCCTTGAAATCAAAATGATCCATGACCTCTGTCATCACAATGCTACAAACCCTTGTGATCACAATGTTCCATAAGACTTGTCATCACAACGCTCCATGATGCCTGTCATTACAATGCTGCATGAACTTTGTCATCACAATGCTAAATACACTTGTCAACACAATGCTCCCTGACACTTATCTTCAGAATGCTCCTTGAACCCTGTAATGAAAAGGCTCCATTCCTTTTTCATAACAATGCTCCATGCCCTTTTCATCACAATGCTCCATGACAGTGTCATCACAATACTCCGCAAGCTTGTCATCAGAATGCTCCATGACCCCTGTCATCACAATGATCCATGACACCTGTCATCAAAATGCACCATTTCCCTTGTCATTACAGTGCTCCATGACGCTCGTCATCACAATTATCCATGACCTTCTCATAACAATGCTCCACGGTCTTGCGATCACAATGCTCAATGCCCTGGTCATCACAGTGCTCCATGTCCCTTGTCATCACATTTCTCCACGTCCATGTCATCACAATGATCCATGACACCTGTCATAGCAAGCTCCATGTGCTTTTCATCACAGTGCTTCACGAACTTGTCATCAAAATTCTCAAAAGCCCTTGTCATCACAATGCTCCATGCCCTTTTCATCACAATGCTCCAAGACCCCTGTAATCACAATGCTCCATGCCCCTTTTCATCAGAATGCTCCATGAGACTTCTCATCACAAGGATCCATGGTCTTCTCATCACAATGCTCCAGGACCTTGTCATCACAATGCTCCATGACCCCTTTCATCAGAATACTCCATGAACATTTTCAGCTCAATGCTCCATGATCTTCTCATCACAATGCTCCATGACCCCTGTCATCACTATGCTCCATGCTCCTTGATATCAATATGATCCATGACCTCTGTCATCACAGTGCTCCAAACCCTTGTGATCACATTGTTCCATAACACTTGTCATCACAATGCTCCATGATGCCTGTCATCACAATACTCCATGCCCTTGTCATCACAATGCTCCATGACCTTTGTCATCACAATGCTCAATACACCTGTCATCACAATGCTCCCTGACACTTGTCGTCAGAATGCTTCTCGAACCCTGTCATGAAAGGGCTGTATGCCTTTTTCATCACAATGCCTCATGCCCTTTTCATCACAATGCTCCACGCCATTGTCATCACAATACTCCACAAGCCTGTCATCAGAATGCTCCATGACACTTGTCATCACAATTCCCCATGACCCCTGTCATCACAATGCTCCAGGCCCCTTGTCATTACAGTTCTCCATGACGCTCGTCATCACAATTATCCATGGTCTTCTCATCACAATGCTCCACCGTCTTGCCATCACAATGCTCCATGGCACTTCAAATCACAATGCTACATGCTCTGGTAATCACATTCTCCATGAACTTGTCATCACAATGCTCCATGACCCCTGTCATAGCAAGCACCATGTGCTTTTCATCACAGTGCTTCACGAACTTGTCATCAAAATTCTCAAAAGCCCTTGTCATCACAATGCTCCATGCCCTTTTCATCACAATGATCCATGACCATTGTCATCAAAATGTTCCATTACATGTGTCATCACAATCATCCATGACACTTGTCATCACAATGCTCCATGCCGTTGTCATCACAATGCACCATAACATAGGTCATCACAATGCTCCCTGACACCTGACTTCACAATACTCCATAACCTTTTCTTCACAGTGCTCCATGCCCTTGTCATCACAGTGTGCAATGCCCACTGTCATCGCAATAATCCATGAAATTTTTCAGACCGATGCTCCATGCCCCTGTCATCACAATGCTCCATGCCGTTGTCATCACAATGCACCATGACATAGGTCATCACAATGCTCCCTGACACCTGACTTCACAATACTCCATAACCTTTTCTTCACAGTGCTCCATGCCCTTGTCATCACAGTGTGCAATGCCCACTGTCATCACAATAATCCATGAAATTTTTCAGACCGATGCTCCATGCCCCTGTCATCACAATGATCCATGCACTTGTCATCACAATGCTCCATGACACCTGTCATCACAATGCTCCGTGTCTCCAGTCATCACAATGCTTCAAGACTTTGTCATCAGAATGGTCCATGCCCTCATCATCACAAGTCTCTGTGACCTTTGTCACCACAATGCTCCATGAATATTTCATCACAATGCTCTGTGACACTTGGCATCACAATGCTCCATGCACTTCTCATGAAAATGCTCTCTCACCACTGATATCACAATGTTCCATCACTAGTCATCACCATACTCCTTCACCCCTGTCATCACAATGTTCCATGACCCCTATCATCACAATGCTACATGCCATTATCATCACAATGCACCACTCGCTTGTCATCAAAATGCTCCATGACTTTTGTCATCACAAAGCTCCATGACCCTTGGCATCACAATGCTCCATGCCATTGTCATACAATGCTTCATGAAGCCTCTCATCACATTGCTCCATTCCCTTATCATCGCAAAGCTCCATGACGCTTTTCATCACAATGCTCGATGCCCTTCTAATCACAATGCTCCATGATCTTGTCATTACAATCCTCCATGACCCATGTATCACAGTGTTCCGTGTCCTTTTCATCACAATGCTCCATGCCCACTATCATCACAATAATCCATGAAAATTTTCAGACAAATGCTCCATGCCCTTGTCATCACAAAGCTCCATGACGCATGTCATCAGAATGCTCCATGGCCTTCTCATTCACAATGCTCCATGCCCTTGCCATCACAATGCTCCAAGACACCTGTAATCACAATGCTCCATGTCCCTTTTCATCTCAATGATCCATGAACCCTGTCATCACACTGCAACATGCCCATCATCATAATGCTTCATGCTATTGTCATCCCAATGAAATCAAAATGCTCCATGACCTCTGTAATCACAATGCTCCAAACCCTTGTGATCACAATGTTCCATAACATTTGTCATCACAATGCTCAATACACTTGTCATCACAATGCTCCCAGACTCTTGCCATCAGTGTGCTCCTTGAACACTGTCATGACAAGGCTCCATGCCTTTTTCATTACAATGATCCATGCCTTTTTCATCACAATGCTCCAAGACCCGTGTAATCACAATGCTCCTTGCCCTGGTCATCACAAAGCTCCATGACACATGTCATCAGAATGCTCCTTGGACATCTCTCACAATGCTCCATGCCCTTGTAATTACAATGCTCCAAGACCCCTGTGATCACAATGCTCCATGCCCCTTTTCATCAGAATGCTCCATGAGACTTCTCATCACAAGGCTCCATGGTCTTCTCATCAGAGTGCTCCAGGACCTTGTCATCACAATGCTCCATGACCCATTTCATCAGAATACTCCATGAATATTTTCAGCTCAATGCTCCATGATCTTCTCATTACAATGCTCCATGACCCCTGTCATCACAATGCTCCATGCTCCTTGATATCAAAATGATCCATGACCTCTGTCATCACAGTGCTCCAAACCCTTGTGATCACATTGTTCCATAACACTTGTCATCACAACGCTCCATGATGCCTGTCATCACAATACTCCATGCCCTTGTCATCACAATGCTCCATGACCTTTGTCATCACAATGCTCAATACACTTGTCATCACAATGCTCCCTGACACTTGTTGTCAGAAGGCTTCTCGAAACCTGTCATGGAAAGGCTCTATGCCTTTTTCATCACAATGCTCCATGCCCTTTTCATCACAATGCTCCATGCCATTGTCATCACAATACTCCACAAGCTTGTCATCAGAATGCTCCATGACCCTTGTCATCACAATGCTCCATGACCCCTGTCATCACAAAGCTCCATGACACCTGTCATCACAATTCTCCATGCCCCTTGTCATTACAGTTCTCCATGACGCTCGTCATCAAAATTATCCATGGTCTTCTAGTCACAATGTTCCACCGTCTTTCAATCACAATGCTCCATGACCCTTGAAATCACAATGTTACATGCTCTTGTAATCACATTCTCCATGCACTTGTCATCGCATTGCTCCATGACCCCTGTCATAGCAAGCCTCATGTGCTTTTCATCACAGTGCTTCACGAACTTGTCATCAAAATTCTCAAAAGCCCTTGTCATCACAATGCTCCATGCCCTTTTCATCACAATGCTCCATGACCATTGTCATCACAATGCTCCAAGCCCTTGTCATCACAATGCTCCATTACCTTTGTCGTCACAACCCTCCATGACAATTGGCATCACAATTCTCCATGCCATTGTCATCACAATGGAACATGACATATGCCATCACAATGAACCCTGACACCTGTCTTCACAATACTCCATGACCTTGTCATCACTATGCTCCATGCCCTTGTCATAACAATGCTCCATGCCTTTGTCAGCACAATGCTCCATGACCCTTGTTATCACAATGCTCCATGCGCTTGTCAGAACAATGCTCCATGACCCATGTCATCACAGTGTGCCATGCACTTGTCATCACAATGCTCCCCAAACTTGTCATCACAATGCTCCATAAACGTTGTCATCACAAAGCTCCATGCACTTCGAATCAAAATGCTCTCTCACCACTGATATCTCAATTTTCCATCACTAGTCATCACAATACTCCCTCACCCCTGTCATCACAATGTTACACGGCCTTGTCATCACAAGGCTCCATGACCCGAGTAATCACAATGCTCCATACCCCTTTTCATCTCAATGCTCCATGAACCCTGTCATCACAACGAACCATGCCCATCATCATAATGCTTCATGCTATTGTCATCACAATGAAATCAAAATGCTCCATGACCTCTGTCATCACAATGCTCCCAACCCTTGTGATCACAATGCTCCATAACACTTGTCATCACAACGCCCCATGAGGCTCGCCATCACAATTATCCATGCACTTCTCATCACAATGTGCCATGACCTTTGTCATCACAATGCTCAATACACTTGTCATCACAATGC
Organism: Hyperoodon ampullatus; assembly: GCF_949752795.1. Classification (NCBI taxonomy): domain Eukaryota; kingdom Metazoa; phylum Chordata; class Mammalia; order Artiodactyla; family Ziphiidae; genus Hyperoodon; species Hyperoodon ampullatus. Next base: position 36,571 of record NW_027640459.1, on the reverse strand, counting down.
TCCCTGACACTTGTCGTCAGTATGCTTCTTGAACCCTGTCATGAAAAGGCTCCATGCCTTTTTCATGATAATGATCCATGCCTTTTTCATCACAATGCTCCAAGACCCCTGTAATCACAATGCTCCATGCCCTGGTCATCACAAGGCTCCATGACGAATGTCATAAGAATGCTCCTTAGACATCTCTCACAATGTTCCATGCCCTTTTCATCACAATGTTCCAAGACCCCTGTAATCACAATGCTCCATGCCCCTTTACATCAGAATGCTCCATGAGACTTCTCATCACAGGGCTCCATGGGCTTCTCATCACAATGCTCCAGGACCTTGTCATCACAATGCTCCATGACCCCTTTCATCAGAATACTCCATGAACATTTTCAGCTCAATGCTCCATGATCTTCTCATCACAATGCTCCATGACCCCTGTCATCACAATGCTCCATGCTCCTTGATATCAAAATGATCCATGACCTCTGTCATCACAGTGCTCCAAACCCTTGTGATCACATTGTTCCATAACACTTGTCATCACAACGCTCCATGATGCCTGTCATCACAATACTCCATGCCCTTGTCATCACAATGCTCCATGACCTTTGTCATCACAATGCTCAATACACTTGTCATCACAATGCTCCCTGACACTTGTCGTCAGAATGCTTCTCGAACCCTGTCATGGAAAGGCTCTATGCCTTTTTCATCACAATGCTCCATGCCCTTTTCATCACAATGCTCCACGCCATTGTCATCACAATACTCCACAAGCTTGTCATCAGAATGCTCCATGACACTTGTCATCACAATGCTCCATGACGCTTGTCATCACAGTGCTCCATGACACTTGTCATCAAAATGCTCCATGCCTTTGTCAGCAAAATGCTTCATGGCATTGTCATCATAATGCTCCATGCGCTTGTCATCACAATACTCCATTCCCATTGTCATCAAAATCCTCGGTGAACCTTGGGTTCACATTTCTTCATGCCCTTGTCATTACAATGCTCCATGCTCCTTGAAATCAAAATGATCCATGACCTCTGTCATCACAATGCTACAAACCCTTGTGATCACAATGTTCCATAAGACTTGTCATCACAACGCTCCATGATGCCTGTCATTACAATGCTGCATGAACTTTGTCATCACAATGCTAAATACACTTGTCAACACAATGCTCCCTGACACTTATCTTCAGAATGCTCCTTGAACCCTGTAATGAAAAGGCTCCATTCCTTTTTCATAACAATTCTCCATGCCCTTTTCATCACAATGCTCCATGACAGTGTCATCACAATACTCCGCAAGCTTGTCATCAGAATGCTCCATGACCCCTGTCATCACAATGATCCATGACACCTGTCATCAAAATGCGCCATTTCCCTTGTCATTACAGTGCTCCATGACGCTCGTCATCACAATTATCCATGACCTTCTCATAACAATGCTCCACGGTCTTGCGATCACAATGCTCAATGCCCTGGTCATCACAGTGCTCCATGTCCCTTGTCATCACATTTCTCCACGTCCATGTCATCACAATGCTCCATGACACCTGTCATAGCAAGCTCCATGTGCTTTTCATCACAGTGCTTCACGAACTTGTCATCAAAATTCTCAAAAGCCCTTGTCATCACAATGCTCCATGCCCTTTTCATCACAATGCTCCAAGACCCCTGTAATCACAATGCACCATGCCCCTTTTCATCAGAATGCTCCATGAGACTTCTCATCACAAGGCTCCATGGTCTTCTCATCACAATGCTCCAGGACCTTGTCATCACAATGCTCCATGACCCCTTTCATCAGAATACTCCATGAACATTTTCAGCTCAATGCTCCATGATCTTCTCATCACAATGCTCCATGACCCCTGTCATCACAATGCTCCATGCTCCTTGATATCAAAATGATCCATGACCTCTGTCATCACAGTGCTCCAAACCCTTGTGATCACATTGTTCCATAACACTTGTCATCACAATGCTCCATGATGCCTGTCATCACAATACTCCATGCCCTTGTCATCACAATGCTCCATGACCTTTGTCATCACAATGCTCAATACACCTGTCATCACAATGCTCCCTGACACTTGTCGTCAGAATGCTTCTCGAACCCTGTCATGAAAGGGCTGTATGCCATTTTCATCACAATGCCTCATGCCCTTTTCATCACAATGCTCCACGCCATTGTCATCACAATACTCCACAAGCCTGTCATCAGAATGCTCCATGACACTTGTCATCACAATTCCCCATGACCCCTGTCATCACAATGCTCCAGGCCCCTTGTCATTACAGTTCTCCATGACGCTCGTCATCACAATTATCCATGGTCTTCTCATCACAATGCTCCACCGTCTTGCCATCACAATGCTCCATGGCACTTCAAATCACAATGCTACATGCTCTGGTAATCACATTCTCCATGAACTTGTCATCACAATGCTCCATGACCCCTGTCATAGCAAGCACCATGTGCTTTTCATCACAGTGCTTCACGAACTTGTCATCAAAATTCTCAAAAGCCCTTGTCATCACAATGCTCCATGCCCTTTTCATCACAATGATCCATGACCATTGTCATCAAAATGTTCCATTACATGTGTCATCACAATCATCCATGACACTTGTCATCACAATGCTCCATGCCGTTGTCATCACAATGCACCATAACATAGGTCATCACAATGCTCCCTGACACCTGACTTCACAATACTCCATAACCTTTTCTTCACAGTGCTCCATGCCCTTGTCATCACAGTGTGCAATGCCCACTGTCATCGCAATAATCCATGAAATTTTTCAGACCGATGCTCCATGCCCCTGTCATCACAATGATCCATGACACTTGTCATCACAATGCACCATGACATAGGTCATCACAATGCTCCCTGACACCTGACTTCACAATACTCCATAACCTATTCTTCACAGTGCTCCATGCCCTTGTCATCACAGTGTGCAATGCCCACTGTCATCACAATAATCCATGAAATTTTTCAGACCGATTCTCCATGCCCCTGTCATCACAATGATCCATGCACTTGTCATCACAATGCTCCATGACACCTGTCATCACAATGCTCCGTGTCTCCAGTCATCACAATGCTTCAAGACTTTGTCATCAGAATGGTCCATGCCCTCATCATCACAAGTCTCTGTGACCTTTGTCACCACAATGCTCCATGAATATTTCATCACAATGCTCTATGACCCTTGGCATCACAATGCTCCATGCACTTCTCATGAAAATGCTCTCTCACCACTGATATCACAATGTTCCATCACTAGTCATCACCATACTCCTTCACCCCTGTCATCACAATGTTCCATGACCCCTATCATCACAATGCTACATGCCATTATCATCAAAATGCACCACTCGCTTGTCATCAAAATGCTCCATGACTTTTGTCATCACAAAGCTCCATGACCCTTGGCATCACAATGCTCCATGCCATTGTCATACAATGCTTCATGAAGCCTCTCATCACATTGCTCCATTCCCTTATCATCGCAAAGCTCCATGACGCTTTTCATCACAATGCTCGATGCCCTTCTAATCACAATGCTCCATGATCTTGTCATTACAATCCTCCATGACCCATGTATCACAGTGTTCCGTGTCCTTTTCATCACAATGCTCCATGCCCACTATCATCACAATAATCCATGAAAATTTTCAGACAAATGCTCCATGCCCTTGTCATCACAAAGCTCCATGACGCATGTCATCAGAATGCTCCATGGCCTTCTCATTCACAATGCTCCATGCCCTTGCCATCACAATGCTCCAAGACACCTGTAATCACAATGCTCCATGTCCCTTTTCATCTCAATGATCCATGAACCCTGTCATCACACTGCAACATGCCCATCATCATAATGCTTCATGCTATTGTCATCCCAATGAAATCAAAATGCTCCATGACCTCTGTAATCACAATGCTCCAAACCCTTGTGATCACAATGTTCCATAACACTTGTCATCACAATGCTCAATACACTTGTCATCACAATGCTCCCAGACTCTTGCCATCAGTGTGCTCCTTGAACACTGTCATGACAAGGCTCCATGCCTTTTTCATTACAATGATCCATGCCTTTTTCATCACAATGCTCCAAGACCCGTGTAATCACAATGCTCCTTGCCCTGGTCATCACAAAGCTCCATGACACATGTCATCAGAATGCTCCTTGGACATCTCTCACAATGCTCCATGCCCTTGTAATTACAATGCTCCAAGACCCCTGTGATCACAATGCTCCATGCCCCTTTTCATCAAAATGCTCCATGAGACTTCTCATCACAAGGCTCCATGGTCTTCTCATCAGAGTGCTCCAGGACCTTGTCATCACAATGCTCCATGACCCATTTCATCAGAATACTCCATGAATATTTTCAGCTCAATGCTCCATGATCTTCTCATTACAATGCTCCATGACCCCTGTCATCACAATGCTCCATGCTCCTTGATATCAAAATGATCCATGACCTCTGTCATCACAGTGCTCCAAACCCTTGTGATCACATTGTTCCATAACACTTGTCATCACAACGCTCCATGATGCCTGTCATCACAATACTCCATGCCCTTGTCATCACAATGCTCCATGACCTTTGTCATCACAATGCTCAATACACTTGTCATCACAATGCTCCCTGACACTTGTTGTCAGAAGGCTTCTCGAAACCTGTCATGGAAAGGCTCTATGCCCTTTTCATCACAATGCTCCATGCCCTTTTCATCACAATGCTCCATGCCATTGTCATCACAATACTCCACAAGCTTGTCATCAGAATGCTCCATGACCCTTGTCATCACAATGCTCCATGACCCCTGTCATCACAAAGCTCCATGACACCTGTCATCACAATTCTCCATGCCCCTTGTCATTACAGTTCTCCATGACGCTCGTCATCAAAATTATCCATGGTCTTCTAGTCACAATGTTCCACCGTCTTTCAATCACAATGCTCCATGACCCTTGAAATCACAATGTTACATGCTCTTGTAATCACATTCTCCATGCACTTGTCATCGCATTGCTCCATGACCCCTGTCATAGCAAGCCTCATGTGCTTTTCATCACAGTGCTTCACGAACTTGTCATCAAAATTCTCAAAAGCCCTTGTCATCACAATGCTCCATGCCCTTTTCATCACAATGCTCCATGACCATTGTCATCACAATGCTCCAAGCCCTTGTCATCACAATGCTCCATTACCTTTGTCGTCACAACCCTCCATGACAATTGGCATCACAATTCTCCATGCCATTGTCATCACAATGGAACATGACATATGCCATCACAATGAACCCTGACACCTGTCTTCACAATACTCCATGACCTTGTCATCACTATGCTCCATGCCCTTGTCATAACAATGCTCCATGCCTTTGTCAGCACAATGCTCCATGACCCTTGTTATCACAATGCTCCATGCGCTTGTCAGAACAATGCTCCATGACCCATGTCATCACAGTGTGCCATGCACTTGTCATCACAATGCTCCCCAAACTTGTCATCACAATGCTCCATAAACGTTGTCATCACAAAGCTCCATGCACTTCGAATCAAAATGCTCTCTCACCACTGATATCTCAATTTTCCATCACTAGTCATCACAATACTCCCTCACCCCTGTCATCACAATGTTACACGGCCTTGTCATCACAAGGCTCCATGACCCGAGTAATCACAATGCTCCATACCCCTTTTCATCTCAATGCTCCATGAACCCTGTCATCACAACGAACCATGCCCATCATCATAATGCTTCATGCTATTGTCATCACAATGAAATCAAAATGCTCCATGACCTCTGTCATCACAATGCTCCCAACCCTTGTGATCACAATGCTCCATAACACTTGTCATCACAACGCCCCATGAGGCTCGCCATCACAATTATCCATGCACTTCTCATCACAATGTGCCATGACCTTTGTCATCACAATGCTCAATACACTTGTCATCACAATGCTCCCTGACACTTGTCGTCAGTATGCTTCTTGAACCCTGTCATGAAAAGGCTCCATGCCTTTTTCATGATAATGATCCATGCCTTTTTCATCACAATGCTCCAAGACCCCTGTAATCACAATGCTCCATGCCCTGGTCATCACAAGGCTCCATGACGAATGTCATAAGAATGCTCCTTAGACATCTCTCACAATGTTCCATGCCCTTTTCATCACAATGTTCCAAGACCCCTGTAATCACAATGCTCCATGCCCCTTTTCATCAGAATGCTCCATGAGACTTCTCATCACAAGGCTCCATGGTCTTCTCATCAGAGTGCTCCAGGACCTTGTCATCACAATGCTCCATGACCCATTTCACCAGAATACTCCATGAATATTTTCAGCTCAATGCTCCATGATCTTCTCATTACAATGCTCCATGACCCCTGTCATCACAATGCTCCATGCTCCTTGATATCAAAATGATCCATGACCTCTGTCATCACAGTGCTCCAAACCCTTGTGATCACATTGTTCCATAACACTTGTCATCACAACGCTCCATGATGCCTGTCATCACAATACTCCATGCCCTTGTCATCACAATGCTCCATGACCTTTGTCATCACAATGCTCAATACACTTGTCATCACAATGCTCCCTGACACTTGTCGTCAGAATGCTTCTCGAACCCTGTCATGGAAAGGCTCTATGCCTTTTTCACCACAATGCTCCATGCCCTTTTCATCACAATGCTCCATGCCATTGTCATCACAATACTCCACAAGCTTGTCATCAGAATGCTCCATGACCCTTGTCATCACAATGCTCCATGACCCCTGTCATCACAAAACTCCATGACACCTGTCATCACAATTCTCCATGCCCCTTGTCATTACAGTTCTCCATGACGCTCGTCATCACAATTATCCATGGTCTTCTAATCACAATGTTCCACCGTCTTGCAATCACAATGCTCCATGACCCTTGAAATCACAATGTTACATGCACTTGTAATCACATTCTCCATGCACTTGTCATCGCATTGCTCCGTGACACCTGTAATAGCAAGCCTCTTGTGCTTTTCATCACAGTGCTTCACGAACTTGTCATCAAAATTCTCAAAAGCCCTTGTCATCACAATGCTCCATGCCCTTTTCATCACAATGCTCCATGACCATTGTCATCACAATGCTCCAAGCCCTTGTCATCACAATGCTCCATTACCTTTGTCGTCACAATCCTCCATGACAATTGGCATCACAATTCTCCATGCCATTGTCATCACAATGGAACATGACATATGCCATCACAATGAACCCTGACACCTGTCTTCACAATACTCCATGACCTTGTCATCACTATGCTCCATGCCCTTGTCATCACAATACGCCATGCCGACTGTCATCACAATAATCCATGAAACTTGCCAGACCAATGTTCCATGCCACTGTCATCACAATGCTCCATTCCCTTGTCATCACAATGCTCTGTGACTCCAGTCATCACAATACTTCATGACATTTTTCATCACAATGATCCATGCCCTCGTCATCACAAGGCTCTGTGAACTTTGTCACCACAATTCTCCATGATCTTTTCATCCCAATGCTCTCTGAGCCTTGTCATAACAACGCTCCATGCCTTTTTCAGCACAATGCTCCATGACCCTTGTTATCACAATGCTCCATGCGCTTGTCAGAACAATGCTCCATGACCCATTTCATCACAGTGTGCCATGCACTTGTCATCACAATGCTCCCCAAACTTGTCATCACAATGCTCCATAAACATTGTCATCACAAAGCTCCATGCACTTCGAATCAAAATGCTCTCTCACAACTGATATCTCAATTTTCCATCACTAGTCATCACAATACTCCGTCACCCCTGTCATAACAATGTTACACGGCCTTGTCATCACAAGGCTCCATGACCCGAGTAATCACAATGCTCAATACCCCTTTTCATCTCAATGTTCCATGAACCCTGTCATTACAACGAACAATGCCCATCATCATAATGCTTCATGCTATTGTCATCACAATGAAATCAAAATGCTCCATGACCTCTGTCATCACAATGCTCCCAACCCTTGTGATCACAATGCTCCATAACACTTATCATCACAACGCCCCATGAGGCTCGTCATCACAATTATCCATGCACTTCTCATCACAATGTGCCATGACCTTTGCCATCACAATGCTCAATACACTTGTCATCACAATGCTCCCTGACACTTGTCGTCAGTATGCTCCTTGAACCCTGTCATGACAAGGCTCCATGCCTTTTTCATCACAATGCTCCAGACCCCTGTAATCACAATGCTCCATGCACTGGTCATCACAAAACTCCATGACGAATGTCATCAGAATGCTCCTTAGACATATCTCACAATGCTCCATGCCCTTTTCATCACAACGCTCCAAGGCTCCTGTAATCAAAATGCACCATGCCCCTTTTCATCAGAATGCTACATGAGACTTCTCATCACAACGCTCCATGGTCTTCTCATCACAATGCTCCAGGACCTTGTCATCACAATGCTCCATGACCCCTTTCATCAGAATACTCCATGAACATTTTCAGCTCAATGCTCCATGATCTTCTCATCACAATGCTCCATGACCCCTGTCATCATTATGCTCCATGCTCCTTGATATCAAAATGATCCATGACCTCTGTCATCACAGTGCTCCAAACACTTGTGACCACATTGTTCCATAACACTTGTCGTCACAACGCTCCATGATGCCTGTCATCACAATACTCCATGCCCTTGTCATCACAATGCTCCATGACCTTTTTCATCACAATGCTCAATACACTTGTCATCACAATGCTCCCTGACACTGGTCATCAGAATGCTTCTCGAACCCTGTCATGAAGAGGCTGTATGCCTTTTTAATCACAATGCTCCATGCCCTTTTCATCACAATGCTCCAGGCCATTGTCATCAAAATACTCCACAAGCTTGTAATCAGAATGCTCCATGACACTTGTCATAACAATTCTCCATGACCTCTGTCATCACAATGCTCCAGGCCCCTTGTCATTACAGTTCTGCATGACGCTCGTCATCACAATTATCCATGGTCTTCTCATCACAATGCTCCACCGTCTTGCCATCACAATGCTCCATGACACTTCAAATCACAATGTTACATGCTCTTGTAATCACATTCTCCATGAACTTGTCATCGCAATGCTCCATGACCCCTGTCATAGCAAGCTCCATGTGCTTTTCATCACAGTGCTTCACGAACTTGTCATCAAAATTCTCAAAAGCCCTTGTCATCACAATGCTCCATGCCCTTTTCATCACAATGATCCATGACCATTGTCATCAAAATGCTCCATTACATTTGTCATCACAATCATCCATGACACATGTCATCACAATGCTCCATGCCGTTGTCATCACAATGCACCATGACATAGGTCATCACAATGCTCCCTGACACCTGACTTCACAATAATCCATAACCTTTTCTTCACAGTGCTCCATGCCCTTGTCATCACAATGTGCAACGCCCACTGTCATCACAATAATCCATGAAATTTTTCAGACCGATGCTCCATGCCCCTGTCATCACAATGATCCATGCACTTGTCATCACAATACTCCAAGACACCTCTCATCACAATGCTCTGTGTCTCCAGTCATCACAATGCTTCAAGACTTTGTCATCAGAATGGTCCATGCCCTCATCATCACAAGTCTCTGTGACCTTTGTCACCACAATGCTCCATGAACATTTCATCACAATTCTCTGTGACCCTTGGCATAACAATGCTCCATGCACTTCTCATGAAAATGCTCTCTCACCACTGATATCACAATGTTCCATCACTAGTCATCACCATACTCCTTCACCCCTGTCATCACAATGTTCCATGACCCCTATCATCACAATGCTACATGCTGTTATCATCACAATGCACCACTCCCTTGTCATCAAAATGCTCCATGACCTTTGTCATCACAAAGCTCCATGACCCTTGGCATCACAATGCTCCATGCCATTGTCATCACAATGCTTCATGAAGCGTCTCATCACATTGCTCCATGCCCTTGTCATCGCAAAGCTCCATGACGCTTGTCATCACAATGCTCGATGCCCTTCTCATCACAATGCTCCATGACCTTGTCATTACAATCCTCCATGACCCATGTATCACAGTGTTCCGTGTCCTTTTCATCACAATGCCCCATTCCCTTGTAATCACATTGCTTGAAAACCCCTATAATCTCAATGCTCCATGCACATTTTCATCAGAATGCTCCATGACTTTGTCATCACAATACTCCATGACCCTTGTCATCGCAATGTTCCAAGCCCTTGTTATCAAAATGCTCCATTACCCTTGTCATCACAATCCTCCATGACACTTGTTATCACAATGCTCCATGCCATTGTCATCCCAATGGACAATGACATATGTCATCACAATGCTCCCTGACACCTGTTTTCACAATACTCCATGACCTTGTCATCACAATGTTCCATGCCCTTGTCATCACAATGCGCCATGCACACTGTCATCACAATAATCCATGAAACATGTCAGACCAATGTTCCATGTCCCTGTCATAACAATGCTCCATGCCATTGTCATCACAATGCTCCATGACCACTCTCATCACAGTGCTCCGTGACTCCAGTCATCGCAATGATTCATGACCTTTCTCATCACAATGGTACATGCCCTCGTCACACAAGGCTCTGTGATCCTTGTCACCACAAAGCTCCATGAAATTGTCATCACAATACTCTTTGTCCCTGTCATCACAATGCTCCATGCCTTTGTCAGCACATTGCTCCATGACACTTGTCATCAAAATGCTCCATGCGCTCGTGAGCACAATGCTCCATGACATGTCATCACAATGTGCCATGCTCTTATCATCACAATGCTCCATGACCCCTGACATCACAATGTTCCATATCCCCTGTCATCAAAATGATCCATGACACTTTTCATCAATTTGCTCCATGACCCTGTCATCACAATGCTCCCTGCCCTTCTCATCACAATGCACCATGACCTTGTCATAAAAATGCTCCATGACCTTTGTCATCACAAAGCTCCATGACCCTTGGCATCACAATACTCCATGCAATTTCATCACAGTGCTGGATGAAACCTCTCATCACATTGCTACATGCCCTTGTCAGCACAGTGCTCCATGAAGCTTGTCATCACAATGCTCGATACTCTTCTCATCAAAATGCTCCATGCCCTTGTCATTACAATCGTCCATGACACATGTATCACAGTGTTCCGTGCCCTAGTCATCACAATGTTCCATGCCGAATCTCATCACAATAATCCGTGAAATTTTCAGACCAATGTTCCATGCCCTTGTCATCACAATGCTCCATTACCCCTGTCATAACAATGCTCCATGACCCCTGCCATCACAATATTCCACCTCCTTGGCATCAAAGGCTCCATGACCCTTGTCATCACAATGCTCCAAGAACCCTGTAATCACAATGTTCCATGCCCCTATTCATCAGAATGCTCCATGAGACTTGTCATCACAAGGCTCCATGGTCTTCTCATCACACTGCTCCAGGACCTCGTCATCACAATGCTCCATTCCCTTGTCATCACAATGCTCCTTGACCACTGTCATCACAATACTCCATGAACATTTTCAGGGCAACGATCCATGACCTTGTCATCACAAGGCTCCATGACCCTTGTCAAGAAAATGCTCTATGACCCCTCTCATCACAATGCTCCATGACACCTGTCACCACAATGCTCCATGCCCCTTGTCATTACAGTGATCCATGACGCTCTTCATCATAATTATCCATGGTCTTTTCATCACAATGCTCCACTGTCTTGCCATCAGAATTCTCCATGCCCTGTTCATCACAATGCTCCATGTCCCATGTCATTACAATTCTCCACGTCCTTGTCATCACAATGCTTCGTGACACTTCTCATCACAATGTTACATGATCTTGTCAACACAATTCTCCATGCACTTGACATCTCAATGCTCTATGACCCCTGTCATAGCAAGCTCCATGCACTTATCATCACAATGCTTCATGACGTTGTCATCAAAATTCTCAATGGTCCTTGTCATCACAATGCTCCATGCCCTTGTCATCACAATGCTCCATGGCCCTTGTCATCACATTGCTCCATGCCCTTGTCATCACAATGCTCCATGACCCTTGTCATCACAATGTTCCAAGCACTTGTCATCACAATGCTCCTTGACCACTGTTATCACAATACTCCATGAACATTTTCAGGCCAATGCTCCATGACTTTCTCATCACAGAGCTCCATGACCCTTGTCATCACAATGCTCCATGACCCCTGTCATCACAATGCTCCATGTCACCTGTCATCACAATGCTCCATGCCCCTTGTCATTACAGTGATAGATGACGCTCTTCATCATATTTATCCATGGTCTTTTCATCACAATGCTCCACGGTCTTGCTATCACAATACTCCATGCCCTGTTCATCACAATGCTCCATGTCCCATGTCATTACAATTCTCCACGTCCTTGTAATCACAATGCTTCGTGACACTTCTCATCACAATGTTACATGATCTTGTCATCATAATTCTCCATGCACTTGTCATTGCAATGCTCTATGACCCCTGTCATAGCAAGCTCCATGTGCTTGTCATCACAATGCTTCACGAAGTTGTCATCAAAATTCTCAATGGCCCTTGTCATCACAATGCTCCATGCCCTTGTCATCACAATGCTCCATGACACTTGTCATCACAATGTTCCAAGCCCTAGTCAACAAAATGCTCCATTACATTTTTCATCAGAATCCTCCATGACACATGGTATCACAATGCTTCATTCAATTGTCATCACAACGGACAATGATATATGTCATCACAATGCTCCCTGACACCTGTCTTCACAGTACTCCATGACCTTGTCATCACAATGTTCCATGCCCTTGTCATCACAATGCGACATGCCCACTCTCATCACAATAATCCATAAATCTTGTCAGAGCAATGCTCCATGATCCCTGTCATCACAATGCCCCGTGACACCAGTCATCACAATGATTCATGACCTTTGTCCTCACAATGGTCCAGGCCCTCGTCACACAAGGCTCTGTGATCATTTTCACAACAATGCTTCATGAAATTTTCATCACAATGCTCTGTATCCCTTGTCATCACAATGCTCCATGCCTTTGTCAGCACAATGCTCCATGACACTTGTCATCAAAATGCTCCATGCGCTTGTCAGCACAATGCTCCATGACACATGTCATCACAATGTGCCATGCTCTTTTCATCACAATGCTCCACATCATTTTCATCGCTATGCTCCATAAAACTTGTCATCACAATGCTCCATGCACTTCTCATCAAAATGCTCTCTCACCACATATATCACTATGTTCCCTCACTACTCATCACAATACTCGCTCAACCCTGTCATCACAATGTTCCATGACCACTTTCATCACAGTGTTACATGCCCTTATCATCACAATGCTCAAAGACACCTGTAATCACAATGCTATATTGCCTTCTCATCACAATGCTCCATGCCCCTGTAATCACATTGCTTCAAAACCCCTGTAATCTCAATGCTCCATGTACCTTTTCATCAGAATGCTCCATGCCCTTGTCATCACAATGTTCCATGACTATTGTCATCACAATGTTCCAAGCCCCTGTCATTAAAAGGCTCCATTAACATTGTCATCACAATCCTCCATGACACTTGGTATCACAATGCTCCATGCCATTGTCATCACAATGGACAATGACATATGTCATCACAATGTTCCCGGACACCTGTCTTCACAATACTCCATGACCTTGTCATCACAATGTTCCATGGCCTTGTCATCACAATGCACCATGCCCACTGTCATCACAATAATCCACGAAACATGTCAGACCAATGTTCCATGCCCCTGTCATCACATTGCTCCATGCCCTTGTCATCACAATGCTCCATGACCCCTGTCATCACAATGCTCCATGACTCCAGTCATCACAATGATTCAGGAAATTTCTCATCACAATGGTCCATGCCCTGGTCACACAAGGCTCTGTGATCTTTGTCACCGCAATGCTCCAAGAAATTTTCATCACAATGCTCTGTGTCCCTTGTCATCACAATGCTCCATGCCTTTGTCAGCACAATGCTCCATAACACTAGTCATCAAAATCCTCCATGCGTTTGTCAGCACAATGCTCCATGACACATGTCATCACAATGCGCCATGCTCTTTTCATCACAATGCTCCACATACTTTTCATCACTATACTCCATAAAACTTGTCATCACAATGCTCCATGCACTTCTCATCAAAATGCTCTCTCACCACATATATCACAATGTTCCATCACTAGTCATAACAATACTCGCTCAACCCTGTAATCACAATGTTCAATGACCACTGTCATCACAGTGCTACATGCCCTTATCATCACAATGCTCCATGACACCAAACATCACAATGTTCCACGGCCTTGTCATCTCAAGTCTCCAAGACCCTTGTCATCACAATGCTCCAAGACCTCTGTAATCACAATTCTCCATGCCACTTTTCATCTCAATTCTCCATGAACACTGTCATCACAATGCACCATGCCCATCATCATAATGATACATGCTATTGTCATCACAATGAAATCAAAATGCTCCATGTGCTCTGTCATCACAATGCTCCAAACCCTTCTGATCACAATGTTCCATAACACTTGTCATCACATGCCCCATGACGCTCGTTATCACAATTATGCAAGGTCTTCTCATCACAATGCTCCATGACCTTTGTCACCACAATGCTCAATACACTTGGCATCACAATGCTCGCTGACACTTGTCATCAGTATGCTCCTTGAACACTGTCATGACAAGGCTCCATGCCTTTTTCATCACAATGATCCATGCCCTTTTCACCACAATGCTCCAAGACCCCCGTTATCACAATGCTCAGTGACTCCAGTCATCACAATGCTTCATGACCTTTGTTATCACAATGGTCCATGACCTGGTCACACAAAGCTCTGTGACATTTGTCACCACAATGCTCCATGAAATTTTTATCACAATGCTCTGTGACACTTGTCATCACAAAGCCCCATGCCTTTGTCAGCACAATGCTCCACGTCCTTGTCATCAAAATGCTCCATAAATTTTGTCATCACAGTGCTCCTTGCACTTCTCCTCAAAATGCCTTCTCACCACTGATATCACAATGTTCCATCACTAGTCATCACAATACACCCTCACCCCTGTCATCACAATATTCCATGACCCCTGTAATCACAATTCTCCATGCCCTTGTCCTCACAAAGCTCCATGACCCATGTCATCAGACTGCCCCATGGCCTTCTCATCACAATGTTCCATGCCCTTGTCATCACAATGCTCCAACACCCCTGTAATCACAATGCTCCATGCCCCTTTTCATCTCAATGCTCCATGAACCCTACCATCACAATGCACCGTGCCCATCACCATAATATTTCATGCTATTGTCATCACAATGAAATCAAAATGCTCAATGACCTCTGTCATCACAATGCACCAAACCATTCTGATCACAATGTTTCATAACACTTGTCATCACAATGCCCCATGACGCTGGTCATCACAATTATCCATGGTCTTCTCATCACTAGGCTCCATGATCTTTGTCATCACAATGATCAATACACTTATCATCACAATGCTTCCTGACAGTTGTCATCAGTATGCTCTTTGAAACCTTTCATGACAAGGCTCCATGCATTTTTCATCACAATGATCCATTCGCTTTTCATCACATTGCTCCAAGACCGCTGTAATCACAATGCTCCATGTCCTTGTCATCAGAAAGCTCCATGACGCATGTCATCAGAATGCTCCATTGCCTTCTCATCGCAATGTTCCATGCCCTTGTCATCACATTGCTTCAAAACCCCTGTAATCACAATGCTCCATGCAACTTTTCTTCAGAATGCTCCATGCCTTGTAATCACAATGCTTCAAAACCCCTGTAATCTCAATGCTCCATGCACCTTTTCATCAGAATGCTCCATGACCCTTTTCATCAAAATGCTCCATTACCCCTCACATCACAATGTTCCATAACCCCTGTTATCAAAAAGTTCCATGACACTTTTCATCAATTTGCTCCATGACCCTGTCATCACAATGCTCCCTGCCTTTCTCATCACAATGCACCACGACCTTGTCATCAAAATGCTCCATGACCTTTCTCATCACAAAGCTCCATGACCCTTGGCATCACAATACTCCATGCAATTTCATCACAATGCTGGATGAAACCTCTCATCACATTGCTCCCTGCCCTTGTCAGCACAATGCTCCATGAAGCTTGTCATCACAGTGCTCGTTACTCTTCTCATCACAATGCTCCATGCCCTTGTCATTACAATCGTCCATGACACATGTATCACAGCGTTCCGTGCCCTAGTCATCACAATGTTCCATGCCGAATCTCATCAAAATAATCCATGAAATTTTCAGACCAATGTTCCATGCCCTTGTCATCACAATGCTCCATTACCCCTGTCATAACAATGCTCCATGACCCCTGCCATCACAATATTCCACCTCCTTGGCATCAAAGGCTCCATGACCCTTGTCATCACAATGCTCCAAGACCCCTGTAATCACAATGATCCATGCCCCTATTCATCAGAATGCACCATGAGACTTGTCATCACAAGGCTCCATGGTCTTCTCATCACACTGCTCCAGGACCTCGTCATCACAATGCTCCATTCCCTTGTCATCACAATGCTCCTTGACCACTGTCATCACAATACTCCATGAACATTTTCAGGGCAACGCTCCATGACCTTGTCATCACAATGCTCCATGACTCTTGTCATGAAATTGTTCCATGACCCCTCTCATCACAATGCTCCATGACACCTGTCACCACAATGCTCCATGCCCCTTGTCATTACAGTGATCCATGACGCTCTTCATCATAATTATCCATGGTCTTTTCATCACAATGCTCCACTGTCATGCCATCACAATTCTCCATGCCCTGTTCATCACAATGCTCCATGTCCCATGTCATTACAATTCTCCACGTCCTTGTCATCACAATGCTTCGTGACACTTCTCATCACAATGTTACATGATCTTGTCATCACAATTCTCCATGCACTTGTCATCGCAATGCTCTATAACCCCTGTCATAGCAAGCTGCATGCACTTATCATCACAATTCTTCATGACGTTGTCATCAAAATTCTCAATGGCCCTTGTCATCACAATGTTCCATGCCCTTGTCATCACAATGCTCCATGATCCTTGTCATCACAATGTTCCAAGCACTTGTCATCACCATGCTCCTTGACCACAGTTATCACATTACTCCGTGAACATTTTCAGGCCAATGCTCCATGACTTTCTCATCACAATGCTCCATGACCCTTGTCATCACAATGCTCCATGACCGCTCTCATCACAATGCTCCATGACACCTGTCATCACAGTGCTCCATGCCCCTTGTCATTACAGTGATCCATGACGCTCTTCATCATATTTATCCATGGTCTTTTCATCACAATGCTCCACGGTCTTGCTATCACAATTCTCCATGCCCTGTTCATCAAAATGCTCCATGTCCCATGTCATTACAATTCTCCACGTCCTTGTCATCACAATGCTTCGTGACACTTCTCATCACAATGTTACATGATTTTGTCATCACAATTCTCCATGCACTTGTCATCGCAATGCTCTATGACCCCTGTCATAGCAAGCTCCATGTGCTTGTCATCACAATGCTTCACGACGTTGCCATCAAAATTCTTAATGGCCCTTGTCATCACAATGCTCCATGCCCTTGTCGTCACAATGCTCCATGACACTTGTCATCACAATGTTCCAAGCCCTTGTCAACAAAATGCTCCATTACCTTTGTCATCAGAATCCTCCATGACACTTGGTATCACAATGCTCCATGCCATTGTCATCACAATGGACAATGATATATGTCATCACAATGCTCCCTGACACCTGTCTTCACAGTACTCCATGACCTTATCATCACAATGTTCCATGCCCTTGTCATCACAATGCGACATGCCCACTCTCATCACAATAATCCATAAATCTTGTCAGAGCAATGCACCATGATCCCTGTCATCACAATGCCCTGTGACACCAGTCATCACAATGATTCATGACCTTTGTCCTCACAATGGTCCAGGCCCTCGTCACACAAGGCTCTGTGATCTTTTTCACCATAATGCTCCATGAAATTTTCATCACAATGCTCTGTGTCCCTTGTCATCACAATGCTCCATGCCTTTGTCAGCACAATGCTCCATGACACTTGTTATCAAAATGCCCCATGCGCTTGTCAGCACAATGCTCCATGACACATGTCATCACAATGTGCCATGCTCTTTTCATCACAATGCTCCACATCCTTTTCATTGCTATGCTCCATAAAACTTGTCATCACAATGCTACATGCACTTCTCATCAAAATGCTCTCTCACCACATATACCACAATGTTCCATCACTAGTCATCACAATACTGGCTCACCCCTGTCATCACAATGTTCCATGACCACTGTCATCACAGTGCTACATGCCCTTATCATCACAATGCTCCATGACCCCTGACATCACAATGTTCCATAACCCCTGTCACAAAATGCTCCATGACCCATTTCATCACAATGCTCAAAGACCCCTGTAATCACAATGCTCCATTGCCTTCTCATCACAATGCTCCATGCCCCTGTAATCTCATTGCTTCAAAACCACTGTAATCTCAATGCTCCATGCACATTTTCATCAGAATGCTCCATGCCCTTGTCATCACAAGGCTCCATGACCATTGTCATCGCAATGTTCCAAGCCCCTGTCATTAAAAGGCTCCATTACCATTGTCATCACAATCCTCCATGACACTTGGTATCACAATGCTCCATGCCATTGTCATCACAATGGACACTGACATATGTCATCACAATGTTCCTGGACACCTGTCTTAACAATACTCCATGACCTTGTCATCACAATGTTCCATGCCCTTGTCATCACAATGCGCCATGCCCACTCTCATCACAATAATCCATAAATCTTGTCAAAGCAATGCTCCATGACCCCTGTCATCACAATGATCCGTGACTCCAGTCATCACAATGCTTCATGACCTTTGTCATCACAGTGGTCCATGCCCACTTCACACAAGGCTCTGTGATCTTTTTCAACACACTGCTCCATGAATATTTCATCACAATGCTCTGTGTCCCTTGTCATCCAAATGCTCCATGCCTGTGTCACCACAATGCTCCATGTCCTTGTCATCACAATAATCCATGAAACTTCTCAGACCAATGTTCCATGCCCCTGTCATCACATTGCTCCAAGCCAATTTCATCACAGTGCTCCATGACCACTTTCATCACAATACTCCGTGACTCCAGTCATCACAATGCTCCATGACCTCTGTCATCACAATGCTCCAAACCCTTCTGATCACAATGTTCCATAACACTTGTCATCACAATACCCCATGACGCTTGTCATCACAATTATGCAAGGTCTTCTCATCACAATGCTCCATGACCTTTGTCACCACAATGCTCAATACACTTTTCATCACAATGCTCCCTGACACTTGTCATCAGTATGCTCCTTGAACACTGTCATGACAAGGATCCATGCCTATTTCATCACAATGATCCATTCCCTTTTCATGACAATGCTCCAAGACCACTGTTATCACAATGCTCTGTGACTTCAGTCATCAGAATGCTTCATGACATTTGTTATCCCAATGGTCCATGACCTGCTCACACAAAGCTCTATGACCTTTGTCACCACAATGCTCCATGAAATTTTTATCACAATGCTCTGTGACCCTTGTCATCACAAAGCTCCATGCCTTTGTCAGCACAATGCTCCATGACCCTTGTCATCACAATGCTCGATGCGCATGTCAGCACAATGCTCCGTAACACATGTCATCACAATGAACCATGCACTTGTCATCACAATGATCCACATCCTTGTCATCAAAATGCTCCATAAAACTTGTCATCACAATGCTCCATGCACTTCTCCTCAAAATGCCTTCTCACCACTGATATCACAATGTTCCATCACAAGTCATCACAATACTCCCTCACCCCTGTCATCACAATATTCCATGACCCCTGTAATCACAATTCTCCATGCCCTTGTCATCACAAATCTCCATGACACATGTCTTTAGAGTGCTCCATTGCCTTCTAATCACAATGCTCCATGCCCTTGTCATCACAATGCTCCAACACCCCTGTCATAACAATGCTCCATGCCGCTTTTCATCTCAATGCTCCATGAACCCTGTCATCACAATTCACCGTGCCCATCACCATAATATTTCATGCTATTGTCATCACAATGAAATCAAAATGTTCAATGACCTCTGTCATCAAAATGCACCAAAGCCTTCTGATCACAATGTTCCATAACACTTGTCATCACAATGCCCCATGACGCTGGTCATCACAGTTATCCATGGTCTTCTCATCAAAATGCTCCATGATCTTTGTCATCACAATGCTCAATACACTTATCATCACAATGCTCCCTGACAGTTGTCATCAGTATGCTCCTTGGACACTGTCATGACAAGGCTCCATGCATTTTTCATCACAATGATCCATTCCCTTTTCATCACAATGCTCCAAGACCCCTGTAATCACAATGTTCCATGTCAGTGTCATCACAAAGCTCCATGACGCATGTCATCAGAATGCTCCATTGCCTTCTCATCACAATGCTCCATGCCCTTGTAATCACATTTCTTCAAAACCCCTGTAATCTCTATGCTCCATGCACCTTTTCATCAGAATGCTCCATGCCCTTGTCATCACAATGCTCCATGACCCTTGTCATTGCAATGTTCCAAGGCCTTGTCATCAAAATGCTCCATTACATTTGTCTTCACAATACTCCATGACCTTGTCACCACAATGTTCCATGCCTTTGTCATCACAATGCGCCATGCCCACTCTCATCACAATAATCCATGAAAGATGTCAGGCCTATGTTCCATGCCCCTGTCATCACAATGCTCCATGACCTTGTAATTACAATGCTCCATGATCCCTGTCATCACAATGCTCCGTGACTCCAGTCATCACAATGCTTCATGACCTTTGTCCTCACAATGGTCCATGCCCTCGTCACACAAGGCTCTGTGACCTTTGTCACCACAATGCTCCATGCCCTTTTCATCTCAATGCTCCATGCCCACTGTCATCACAATAATCCATGAAACTTGTCAGACCAATATTCCATGCCCTTGTCATCACATTGTTCCATGCCCTTTTCCTCACAATGCTCCATGACCCCTGTCATCACAATTCTCCATGACTCCAGTCATCTCAATGATTCATGACTTTTCTCATCACAATGATCCATGCCCTCGTCACACAAGGCTCTGAGATCTTTGTCACCACAATGCTCCATGAAATTTTCATCACAATGCTCCACGTCATTTTCATCGCTACGCTCCATGAAATTGTCACCACAATGCTCCATGCACTTCTCATCAAAATGCTCTCTCACCACATATATCACAATGTTCCCTCACTAGTAATCACAATACTCCCTCACCCCTGTCATCACAGTGTTCCATGACACCTTTCATCAGAGTGCTACATGCCCTTATTTTCACAATGCACCATGACCACTGACATCACAATGTTCCATAAACCCTGTCACAAAAGGCTCCATGACCCATTTCATCACAATGCATCATGACCCCTGACATCACAATGTTCCATTACCCCTGTCATCAAAATATTCTATGACGCTTTTCATCATATTTCTCGATGACCCTGTCATCACAATGCTCCCTGCACTTCTCATCTCAATGCACCACGCCCTTGTCACCTAAAACACATATCTTTGTCGTCACAAAGCTCCAAGACCCTTTGCATCACAATGCTCCATGCCATTGTCATCACAATGCTCAATGAAATCTCTCATCCCATTGCTCCATGCCCTTGTCATCACAATGCTCCATTACAACTGTCATAACAATGCTTCATGACCCCTGCACTCACAGTGTTCCACGGCCTTGTCATCACAAGGCTCCATGACTCTTGTCATCACAATGCTCCAAGACCCCTGGAATCACAATGCTCCATGCCCTTGTCATCACAATGCTCCAACACCACTGTAATCACAATGCTCCATGCCCCTTTTCATCTCAATGCTCCATGAACCCTGTCATCACAATGCACCATGCCCATCATCGTAATGCTTCATGCTATTGTCATCACAATGAAATCAAAATGCTCCATGACATCTGCCACCACAATGCTCCAAATCCTTGTGATCACAGTGTTCCATAACACTTGTCATAAACATGCCCCATGACGCTCGTCATCACTATTATGAATGGTTTTTTCATCACAATGCTTCATGACCTTTGTCACCACAATCCTCAGTACATTTATCATTACAATGCTCCCTGACACTTGTCATTAGTATGCTTCATGAAACGTGTCGTTAAAAGGCTCTATGCCTTTTTTATCACAATGATCCATTCCCTTTTCATCACAATGCTCCAAGACCCCTGTAATCACAATGCTCCCTGCCCCTGTCATCACAAAGCTCCATGACACATGTCATCAGAATGCTCCATGGCATTCTCATCACAATGATCCATGCCCTTGGCATCACAATGCTCCAAGAACCCTGTAATCACAATACTCCGTGACTAGAGTCATTGCAGTGCTTCATGACATTTGTCATCACAGTGTTCCAGGACCTCGTCACAGAAGGATCTGTGACCTTTGTCACCACAATGCTCCATGAACTTTTCATCACAATTCTCTGTCACCCTTGTCATCACAATGCTCCATGCGTTTGGCAGCACAATGCTCAATGACCCTTGCCATCACAATGCTCCATGCGCTTGTCAGCACAATGCTTCATAACCCATGTCAACACAATACACCATGTGCTTGTCATCACAATGCTCCACATCCTTGTCATCAAAATGCTCCATAAATTTGTCATCACAATGTTGCATGCAGTTCTCATCAAAATGCTCTCTCACAAATGATATCACAGTGTTCCATCACTAGTCATCACAATACTCCCTCAACCCTGTCATCACAATGTTCCATGACCCGTGTCATCAAAATGCTATATGCCCTTATAATCACAATGCTCCATGAGCCCTGACATCACAATGTTCCACAACACCTGTCATCAAAATGCTCCATGACCCGTTTCATCACAATGCTCCATGCCACCTGACATCAGAATGTTCAATAATCCCTGTCACAAAATGCTCCATGACCCTTTTGATCACAATGCTCCATGACACCTGACATCACAATTTTCCATAACCCCTCTCATCAAAATGTTCCATGACACTTTTGATCAAATTGCTCCATGACCCTGTCATCACAATGCTCCCTGCACTTCTCATCACAATGCACCACGGCCTTGTCATCAAAATGCTCCATGACATTTGTCATCACAAAGCTCCATGACCAATGGCATCACAATGCTCCATGCCATTATCATCAAATGCTCCTTGAACACTCTCATCACATTGCTCCATGCCCTTGTCATCACAAAGCTCCATGACGCTTGTCATCACATTGCTCGATGCCCTTCTCATCACAATGCTCCATGCCCTTATCATTACAATCCTCCATGACCTATGTATCATAGTGTTCCGTACCCTTGTCATCACAATGCTCCATGCCCACTCTCATCACAATAATCCATGAAACATTTCAGACGAATGCTCCATGCCCTTGTCATCACAATGCTCCATTACTCCTGTCATTATAATGCTCCATGACACCTGCCATCACAAGGTTCCATGGCCTTGTCATCACAAGCCTCCATGACCCTTGTCATCACAATGCTCCAAGACCCCTCTAATCACAATGCTCCATGTCTTTGTCATCACAAAGCTCCATGATGCATGTCATCAGAATGCTCCATGGCCTTCTCATGACAATGCTCCATGCCCTTGTTATCACAATGCTCCAACACCCCTGTAATCACAATGCTCCATTCCCCTTTTCATCTCAATGCTCCATGAACCCTGTCATCACAATGCACCATGCCCATCATCATAATGCTTCATGCTATTGTCATCACAATGAAATCAAAATGCTCCATGACCTCTGTCATCACAATGCTCCAAAACCTTGTGATCACAATGTTCCATAACACTTGTCATCACAATGCCCCATGACGCTGGTCATTACAATTATCCATGGTCTTCTCATCACAATGCTCCATGATCTTTGTCATCACAATGCTCAATACACTTGTCATCACAATGCTCCCTGACACTTGTCGTCAGTATGCTCCTTGAACCCTGTCATGACAAGGCTCCATGCATTTTTCATCACAATGATCCATGCCCTTTTCATCATAATGCTCCAATACCCCTGTAATCACAATGCTCCATGTCCTTTTCATCACAAAGCTCCATGACGCATGTCATCAGAATGCTCCATGGCCTTCTTATCACAATGCTCCATGCCCTGTTCTTCACAATGCTACAAAACCCCTCTAATCACAATGCTCCATGAACCTTTTTATCAGTATGCTCCATGACAGTTGTCATCACAAGGTGCCATGGCCCTCTCATCACAATGCTCCAGGACCTTCTCATCGCATTGCTCCATTCCCTTCTCATCACAATGCTCCATGACCCCTGTCATCACAGTACTCCATGAATATTTTCAGCCCAATGCTCCATGACCTTCTCTTCACAATGCTCCATGACCCATGTCATCACAATGCTACATGACCCCAGTCATCAAAATGATCCATGCCACTTGTCATCAGAATATTCCATGCGCTTGTCATCCCCATGCTCCATGACCCCTGTAATCACAATGGTCCTTGACGCTTGTCGTCACAGAGCTCCATGACACTTGTCATCACGGTGCTCCATGCCTTTGTCAGCAAAATGCTACATGACCTTGTCACCACAATGCTCCATGAACTATTCATCACAGTGCTCTGTGACCCTTGTCATCACAAAGCTCCATGCCATTGTCATCGCAATGTTCCAAGCCCCTGTCATTAAAAGGCTCAATTAACATTGTCATCACAATCCTCCATGACACTTGGTATCACAATGCTCCATGCCATTGTCATCACAATGGACAATGACATATGTCATCACAATGTTCCCGGACACCTGTCTTCACAATACTCCATGACCTTGTCATCACAATGTTCCATGTCCTTGTCATCACAATGCTCCATGACCGTTGTCAGCACAATGCTCGATGCACGTGTAAGCACAATGCTCCATAACCCATGTCATTACAATGCTCCCTGCACTTCTCATCACAATGCACCACGCACTTGTTATCAAAATGCTCCATGACCTTTGTCATCACAAAGTTCCATGACACTTGGCATCACAATGCTCCATTCCATTGTCATCACAATGCTCCATGAACACTATCATCACATTGCTCCATGCATTTGTAAACACAAATCTCCATGAGGCTGGTCATCACAACGCTCGATGCCCTTCTCATCACAATGCTACATGTCCTTGTTATTACAATCCTGCATGATCTATGTATTACCGTGTTCCGTGCCCTTGTCATAACAATGCTCCATGACCACTGCCATCACAAAGTTCCATGGCCATGTCATCACAAGCCTCCATGAACCTTGTCATCACAATGCTCCAAGTCCCCTCTAATCAAAAGCTCCATGCCCTTGTCATCACAAAGCTCCATGACGCAAGTCACCAGAATGCTCCATGTCCTTCTCATCACAATGCTCCATGCCCTTGTGATCACAATGCTCCAAGACCACTGTAATCACAGTGCTCCATGCCCCTTTTCATCTCAATGCTCCATGAACCCTGTCATCACAATGCACCGTGTCCATCACCATAATATTTCATGCTATTGTCATCACAATGAAATCAAAATGCTCAATGACCTCTGTCATCACAATGCTCCAAACCCTTGTGGTCACAATGTTCCATAACCATTGTCATCACAATGCCCCATGAGGCTGGTCATCACAATTATCAATGGTCTTCTCATCACAATGTTCCTTGATCTTTGTCATCACAATGCTCAATACACTTATCATCACAATGCTCCCTGACACTTCTCATCAGTATGCTCTTTGAACCCTGTCATGACAAGGCTCCATGCAATTTTCATCACAATGATCCATGCCCTTTTCATCACAATGCTCCAAGACTCCTCTAATCACAATGCTCCATGTCCTTGTCATCACAAAGCTCCATGACGCATGTCATCAGAATGCTCCATGGCCTTCGCATCACAATTCTCCATGCCCTTGTCATCACAATGCTACAAAACCACTGTAATCACAATGCTCCATGCACCTTTTCATCAGAATGCTCCATGACCTTTGTCATCACAAGGCCCCATGTTCCTCTCATCACAATGCTCCAGGACCTTGTCATCACAGTGCTCCATTCCCTTGTCATCACAAAGCTCCATGACCCCTATCATCACAATACTACATGTACATTTTCAGCCCAATGCTCAATGACCGTCTCATTACAATTCTCAATGACCCATGTCTTCACAATGCTCCATGACCCCTGTCATCAAAATGGTCCATGCCCTCGTCATCAAAAGGCTCTGTGTCATTTGTCACCACAATTCTCCATGAAATTTTCATCACAATGTTCTCTTACTCATGTCATAACTATGCTAAATGCCTTTGTCAGCACAATGCTCCATGCGCTTTTCCGCAAAATGCCCCATGACCTGTGTCATCACAATGCGACATGTTCTTGTCATCACAATGCTCCACAACTTTGTCATCACAGTTCTCGATAAACCTTGTTGTCACAATGCTCCATGCACTTCCCATCAAAATGCTTTCCCATCACTGATATCATAATGTTCCATCACTTGTCATCACAATACTCACTCACACCTGTCATCACAATGTTCCATGACCCCTGACATCACAATGTTCCATAACCCCTGTCATCAAAATGTCCCATGACACTTTTCATCAAATTGCTCCATGACCCTCTCATCACAATGCTCACTGCCCTTCTCATCACAGTACACCACGCCCTTGTCATCAAAACCCTCCATGACCTTTGTCATCACAAAGCTCCGTGACCCTTGGCATCACAATGCTCCATGCCATTGTCATCAAAATGCTCCATGAACCCTCTCATCACATTGTTACATGTCCTTGTCATCACAGGCTCCATGATGCTTTTCATCACAATGCTCGATGCTCTTCTTAACACAAAGCTCCAAGGCTTGTCATTACAATCCTCCATGACCCATGTATCACAGTGTTCCGTGTCCTTCTCATCACAAAGCTCCATGCCCCCTCTCATCACAATAATCCATGAAAATTTTCAGACCAATGCTCCATGCCCTTGTCATGAAAATGCTCCATTACACCTGTTATAACAATGCTCCATTAAAACTGCCATTACAATGTTCCACGGCCTTCTCATCACAAGGCTCCATGACCCTTGTCATCACAATGCTCCAAGACACCTGTAATCACAATGCTCCATGCCTCTGTCATCACAAAGCTCCATGACGCATGTCATCAGAATGTGCCTTCGCCTTCTCATCACAATGCTCCATGACCTGGTCATCGCAATGCTCCAAGACCCCTGTAATCACAATGCTCGATGCCCCTTTTCATCTCAATGCTCCATGAACCCTGTCATCACAGTGCACCATGCCCATCATCATAATGCTTCATGCTATTGTCATCACAATGAAATCAAAATGCTCCATGACCTCTGTCATCACAATGCTCTAAACCCTTGTGATCACAATGTTCCATAACACTTGTCATCACAACGCCCCATGACGCTCATCATTACAATTATCCATGGTATTTTATTCACAATACTCCATGACCTTTGTCATCACAATGCTCAATAAACTTGTCATCACAATGCTCCCTGACAATGGTCGTCAATATGCTCCTTTAAACCTGTCATGACAAGGCTCCATGCATTTTTCATCACAATAATCCTTGCACTTTTCCTCACAATACTCCAAGACCCCTGTAATCACAATGCTCCATGCCCTTGTCATCACAATGCTTAATGAAGCATGTCTTCAAAATGCTCCATTGCCTTCTCATCAACATGCTCCATGCACTTTTCATCACAATGCTCCATTTCCTTGTCATCAAAATGCTCCATGACTCGTGTCATCACAATACTCAATGAATATTTACAGCCCAATGCTCCATGACCTTCTCTTCACAATGCCCCATGAACCCAGTCATCATTAGGCTCCATGACCACTGTCATCACAACGATCCATGACCCCTGTCAACACAATGATACTGGACTCTTGTCATCAAAATGCCCCATGACACTTGTCATCACAATGATCCATTCCCTTGTCATCACAATGCTCCATAACCCTTGTCATCACAAGGCTCCAAGCCCTTGTAATCAAAATGCTCCATTATATTTGTCATCACATTTCTCCATGACACTTGACATCACAGTGCTCCATGCCATTGTCATCACAATGGATCATGACATATGTCACCACAATGCTCCCTGACACCTGTCTTCACAATAATCTATGACCTTGTCAAAATAATGCTTCATGCCCTTTTTATCACAATGCGCCATGCCCACTGTCATCACAATAATCCAAGATATTTATCAGACCAATGCCCCATGAACCCTGTCATCCCAATGCTCCATGACCCCTGTAATCAGAATGCCCCATGACGCTTTTCATCACATATCTCCATGATCGTTGTCATCACAATGCTCCATGACCCATGCCATCACAATACTCCATGAATATTTTCAGCCCAATGTTCCATGACCTTCTCATCACAATGCTCCATGATCCCTTTAATCACAATGCTCCTTGCCCCTTTTCATCTCAATGCTCCATGAACCCTGTCATCACAATGAACCATGCCCATCATCATAAGGTTTCATGCTATTTTCATCACAATGAAATCAAAATGCTCCATGACCTCTGTCATCACAATGTTCCAAACCCTTGTGATCACAATGTTCCATAACATTTGTCATCACAACGCCCCATTACGCTAGTCATCACAATTATCAATGGTCTTCTCATCACAATGCTCCATGACATTTGTCATCACAATGCTCAATACACTTGTCATCACAATGCTGCATGAGCTGGTCAGCACAATGCTCCCTGACACTTGTCATCAGTATGCTCCTTGAACACTGTCATGACAAGAATCCATGCCTATTTCATCACAATGATCCATTCCCTTTTCATCACAATGCTCGAAGACCACTGTTATCACAATGCTCCGTGACTTCAGTCATCACAATGCTTCATGACATTTGTCATCACAATGGTCCATGACCTCGTCATACAAAGCTCTGTGACCTTTGTCACCACAATGTTCCATGAACTTTTAATCACAATGCTCTGTGACCCTTCGCATCACAACGCTCCATGCCTTTGTCAGCACAATGCTCCATGACCCTTGTCATCACAATGCTCCATGAGATTGTCAGCACACTGCTCCATGGCTGATGTCATCACAAGGCGCCATGCGCTTGTCAACACAATGCTTCACATCTTTGTCATCACAATACTCCATGCACTTCTCAAGAAAATGCTCTCTCACCACTGATATCACAATGTTCCATCCCTAATCATCACAATACTCCCTCACCACATTCATCACAATGTTCCATGACCCCAGTCATCACAATGCTACATGCCCTTATCGTCACAATGTACCACTCCCTTGTCATCAAAATGCTACATGACCTTTGTCATCACAAAGAACCATGACCCTTGGCATCAAAATGCTCCATGCCATTGTCATCACAATGCTCCATGAAGCCTCTCATCATATTGCTCCATGCCCTTGTCATCACAAAGCTCCAAGACTCTTGTCATCACAATGCTCGATGCCCTTCTCATCACAATGCTCCATGCCCTTGTCATTACAATCCTCCATGACCCATGTATCAAAGTGTTCCTTGCCCTTGTCATCATAATGCTCTATGCACACTCTCATCACAATAATCCATGAAACATTTCAGACCAATGCTCCATGCCCTTGTCATCACAATGCTCCATTACTCCTGTCATAACAATGCTCCATGACCCCTTGCATCACAAGGTTCCACGGCCTTGTCATCACAAGACTCCATTACACTTGTCATCACAATGCTCTAAGACACTGTAATCACAATGCTCCATGCCCTTGTCATCACAAAGCTCCATGACGCATGTCATCAGAATGCTCCATGGCCTTCTCATTCTCAATGCACCATGCCCTTGTCATCACAATGCTCCATGACCCCTGTCATCACAATGCTCCATGACCACAGTCATCACAACGATCCATCACCCCGCACAACACAATGATCCGGGACTGTTGTCATCAAAATGCTCCATGACCCTTGTCACCACAATGATCCATGCCCTTGTTATCCCAATGCTCCATGACCCCTGTAATCACAATGATCAGTGACGCTTGTCATCACAGTGCTCCATAACCGTTGTCATCAAAATGTTCCATGCATTTGTCAGCAAAATGCTTCATGAAGTTGTCATCACAATGTTCCATTCCCATTGTCATCAAAATCCTCGATGAAACTTGGGTTCACATTGCTTGATGCCCTTGTCATCACAATGCGCCATGGTCCTTGAAATGGAAATGATCCATGACCTCTGTCATCACAATGCTCCATGCCCACTGTCATAGCAATAATCCATGAAACTTGTCAGACCAAAGCTCCATGCCCTTTTAATCACAATGCTCCATTACCCCTCACATCATAATGTTCCTTGACTCCAGTCATCACAATGCTTTATGACCTTTGTCATCACAATGGTCCATTCCCTCGTCATCACAATGCTCTGTAACACTTCTCATCACAATGCTCCATGCCTTTGTCAGCACAATGCTCCATGACCCTTGTCATCACAATGCTCCATGTGCTTCTTAGCACAATGTCCCAAGACACATGCCATCACAATGAGCCATGCACTTGTCATCACAATGCTCCACAACCTTGTCATCACAATGCTCCATAAACCTTTTTATCACAATGCTCCATGCACTTCTCATCTAAATGCTCTCTCACCACTGATATCACAATGTTCCATCACTAGTCATCACAATACTCCTTCACCCCTGTCATCACAATGTTCCATGATCCCTGTCATCAAAATGCTACATGCACTTATCATCACAATGCTCCAGGACCACTGACATCACAATGTTCCATGACCCTGTCATCACAATGCTCCCTGCCCTTCTCATCACAATGCACCACGCACTTGTCATCAAAATGCTCCATGACCTTTGTCATCACAAAGCTCCATGACCCTTGGCATCACAATACTCCATGCCATTGTCATCACAATGCTCCATGACCACTCTCATCACATTACTCCTTGCCCTTGTCATCACAATGCCCAATGGCATTTTCATCACAATGATCCATGCAATTGTCATCATAATACTCCACAAGCTTGTTGTCCAAATGCTCCATGAACCTTGTCATCACAATGCTACATGACCCCTGTCATCACAATGCTCCATGACACCTGTTATCACAATGCTCCATGCCCCTTGTCACTACAGTGCTCCCTGACGCCCGTCATCACAATTATCCATGGTCTACACATCACAATGCTCCGAGGTCTTGCCATCACAATGCTCCATGCCCTGGTCATCAGTATTCTCCACGTCTTTGTCATCACAATGCTCTTTGACACATCTCATCACAATTTTACATGCTCTTTTCATCAAAATTCTCCATGCCCTTGTCATTGCAATGCTCCATGACCACTGTCAGAGCAAGCTTCATGCGCTTGTCATCACAATGCTTCACGAATTTGTCATCAAAATTCTCAATGGCCATTGTCATCACAATTCTCCAAGCCCTTGTCATCACAATGCTCCATTACATTTGTCATCACAATCCGCCATGACACTTGGCATCACAATGCTCCATGCCATTGTCATCACAATTGTCCATGACATAGGTCATCACAATGCTTCCTGACACCTGTCTTCACAATTCTGCATGATGTTGTCATCACCATACTCCATGCCCTTGTCATCACAAGGAGCCATGCCCATTGCCATCACAATAATCCATGAAAGTTGTCAGACCAAAGCTCCATGCCCCGGTCATCACAATGCTCCATGCCATTGTCATCACAATGATCAGTGACTCCAGTAATCAAAATGCTTCATGACCTTGGTCATCACAATGGTCCATGCCCTCGTCATCACAAGGCTCTGTGACATTTGTCCCCACAATGCTCCATGAACTTTGTCATCACAATGCTCCATGCCCTTGTCAGCACAGTGCTCCATGACCTTTGTCATCACAATGTTCCAAGCCCTTGTCATCACAATGCTCCATTACCTTTGTCATCACAGTCCTCCATGACACTTGGAATCACAATGCTCCATGCCATTGTCATCACAATGGGCCATGACTTAGGTCTTCACAATGTTCCCTGACAAATGACTTCATAATACTGCATGACTTTGTCATCACAATTCTCCGTGCCATTGTCATCACAATGCGTCATTCCTACTGTCATTACAATAATCCATGAAACTTGTAAGACCAATCCTCCATGCCCCTGTCATCACAATGCCCCATGCCCTTGTCATCACAATGCTCCATGACCCCTGTCATCACAATGCTCTGTGACTCCAGTCATCACAATGCTCATGACTTTTCTGATCAAAATGGTCCATGCCCTCGTCATCACAAGTCTCTGTGACGTTTGTCACCACAATGCTCCATGAACTTTTCATCACAATGCTCTGTGACCCTTGTCATCACAATGCTCCATGCCCTTGTCATCACAATGCTCCATGACCCGTGTCATCACAATGCTCTATGCCTTTCTAGCACAGTGCTCCATGACCCTTGTCATCACAATGCTACATGCGCTTCTCAGCACAATACTCCATGACCCACGTCATCACAACGCGACATGTGCTTGTCATCACAATGCTCCACATCCTTTTCATCACAATGCTGCTTAAACCTTGTCATTACAGCGCTCCATGCACTTCTCATCAAAATGCTCTCTCACCACTTATATCACAATGTTCCATCACTATTCATTCCAATACTCCATCACCACTGTCATCACAATGTTCCATGACCCCTGTCATTAAAATGCTACATGCGCTTATCATCACAATTTTCGATGACCCCTGACATCACAATATTCCATAAACCCTGTCATCAAAATGCTCCATGACACTTTTCATCACAAAGCACCATGACCCCTGACATCACAATATTCCATAACCACTGTAATCAAAATGTTCCATGACCCTTTTCACCAAATTACTCAATCACCCTGTCATCACAATGCTCCCTGCCCTTCTCATCACAATGCACCTCACCCTTGTCATCAGAATGCTCCATGACATTTGTCATCACAAAGCTCCATAACCCTGGGCATCACAATGCTCCATGCCATTGTCATCACAATGCTCCATGAAACCTCTCATCACATTGCTCCATGACATTGTCATCACAAAGCTCCATGACGCTTGTCATCACAATGCTCCATGCCCAATCTCATCACAATAATCCATGAAACTTTTCAGACCAATGCTCCATTCCCTTGTCATCACAATGCTCCATTCCCCCTGTCATAACAATGCTCCATGACACCTGTCATCACAAGGATCCACAGCCTTGTCATCACAAGACTCCATGGCCCTTTTCATCACAATGTTCGAAGACCCTGTACTCACAATGCTCCATGCAATTGTCATCAGAAAGCTCCATGACGCATGTCATTAGAATGCTCCGTGAACTTCTCATTCACTATGCACCATGCCCTTGTCATCACAATGCTCCAAGACCCATGTAATCACAAAGCTCAATGCCCCTTTTAATCTCAATGCTCCAAGAAACCTGACATCCCATGCACCATGCCCATCATCATAATGATTCATGCTATTGTCATCACAATGAAATCAATATGCTCCATGACTTTTGTCATCACAATGCTCCAACACTTGTGATCACAATGTTCCATAACACTTGTCATCACAATGCCCCATGACGCTCCTCATCACAGTTAACCATGGTCTTCTAATCACAATGCTCCATGAACTTTGTCATCACAATGCTCAATACACTTGTCATCACAATGCTCCCTGACATTTGTCGAGAGTATGCTCCTTGAAACCTGCCCTGACAAGGCTCCATGCCTTTTTCATCACAATCCTCAAAGACCCCTGTAATCACAATGCTCCATTCCCCTTTTCATCAGAAACATCCATTACACATGTCATCAGAATGCTCCATGGCCTTCTCATCACAATGCTCCATGCCCTTGTTATCACAGTGCTCCAAGAACCCAGTCATCACAATACTCCATGAATATATTCTGCCCAGTGCTCCATGATCTTCTCATCACAATGCGCCATGATCCCTGTCATCACAACGCTCCGTGCTCCTTGAAATCAAAATGATCCATGACCTGTGTCATCACAATGCTCCAAACTCTTGTGATCACATTGTTCCACAACACTTGTCAGCACAACGCTCCATGATGCCTGTCATCACAATAATCCATGCCCGTGTAATCACAATGCTCCATGACCTTTGTCATCACAATGCTCAATACACTTGTCATCACAATGCTCCCTGACACTTGTCATCAGAATTCTCCTTGAACGCTGTCATGAAAAGCCTCCATGCCTTTTACATCACAATACTCCATGCACTTTTCATCACAATGCTCCATGCCATTGTCATCACATTACTCCACAAGCTTGTCATCAGAATGCTCCACGACACTTGTCATCACAATGCTCCATGACCCCAGTCTTCACAATGCTCCATGATCCCTGTCATCACAATGCTCCATGCCCCTTGTCATTACAGTGCTGCATGACGCTCGACATCACAATTATCCATGGTCTGCTCATCACAGTGCTCCACGGTCTTGCCATCACAATGCTCCATGCACTGGTCATCAAAATTCTACATGTCCTTATCATCAAAATGCTCCATGACACTTCTCATCACAATGTTACATGCTCTTGTCATCACAATTCTCCATGCACTTGTCATCGCAATGCTCCATGACCCCTGTCATAGCAAGCTCGGTGCGCTTTTCATCACAATGCTTCACGACCATCTCATCAAAATTCTCAATGGCCCTTCTCCTCACAATGCTCCAAGATCTTGTCATCACAGTGCTCAATGACCCTTGTCATCACGATGCTCCAAGCCCTTGTCATCACAATGCTCCATTACTTTGTCATCACAATCCTCCATGACACTTGGTATCGCAATGCTCCATGACATTGTCATCTCAATGGACCATGACATATGTCATCACAACACTACCTGTCATCTGTCTTCACAATATTCCATGACCTTGAAATTACAATGCTCCATGCCCTTGTCATGAAAATGCACCATGTCCACCGTCATCACAATAATCCATGAAACTTGTTAGACCAATTTTGAATGCCACTCTCATCACAATGCTCCATGACATGTCATAACAAAGCTCCATGACGCATGTCATCGGAATGCTCAATTGCCTTCTCATCACAATGCTCCATGCCCTTGTCATCACATTGCTCCAAGACAACTTTAATCACTATGTGCCATGCCCCTTTTCATCTCAATGCTCCATGAACCCTGTCATCACAATGCACCATGCCCATCATCATAATGCTTCATGCTATTGTCATCACAATGAAATCAAAATGCTCCATGACCTCTGGCATCACAATGTTCCAAACCCTTGTGATCACAATGTTCCATAACACTTGTCATCACAACGCCCCATGACGCTCGTCATCACAATTATCCATGGTATTCTCATCACAATGCTCCATGATCTTTGTCATCACAATGCTCAATACACTTGTCATCACAATGCTCCCTGACACTTGTCATCAGTATGCTCCTTGAACCCTGTCATGACAAGGCTCCATGCCTTTTACATCACAATGATCCATGCCCTTTTCATCACAGTGCTCCAAGACCCCTGTAGTCACAATGCTCCATGCCCTTGTCATCACAAAGCTCCATGACGCATGTCATCAGAATGCTCCATGGTCTTCTCATCCAAATGCTCCATGCCCTTGTCATCACAATGCTCCAAGACCCCTATAATCACAATTCTCCATGCACATTTTCATCAGAATGCTCCATGAGACTTGTCATCACAAGGCTCCATGGTCTTCTCATTACAATGCTCCAGGACCTTGTCATCACAATGCTCCATGACCCAAGTCATCACAATACTCCATGAATATTTTCATCCCAAAGCTCCATGACCTTCTCTTCTCACTTCTACATGACCCTTGTCATCACAATGCTCCATGACCACTCTCATCACAACCCTCCATGACCCCTGACAACACAGTGATCTGGGACTCTTGTCATCAAAATGCTCCATAACCCTTGTCATCAAAATGATCCATGCCCTTGTCATCCCAATGCTCCATGACCCCTGTAATCACAATGCTCTGTGACGCTTGTCATCACAGTGCTCCGTGACCCTTGTCATCACAATGCTCCATGTCTTTGTCAGCAAAATGCTCCATG